>NC_092618.1:9184642-9502500 GCF_047663525.1 Anas platyrhynchos
CGAGCCACGGCTGCGCTCGCGTCAGGCAGCACCCTGGGGTGTCACCAAGTGACGTCACAATGGGTGCCCACCCAGCCCAGGCACGTGTCACAGTGGCACCCATTGTGACGTCACTTGGTGACACCCCAGGGCTCCGCTTTATAAGAGCGCAGCCGTGGCTCGGACCCTCAGTGTCGGTGCACGGCAGTGACGGACAGGGCAGGAGCACAGGGCCTTCGAGGAGTCCCCGAGCATAGCCCACGTCCCACAATGCCGCAACCGCCCGCCCAGAGGAGCCGCCGGTTTCTCTCTGAGAACTCTCCCTCTCCAGAGGCTCCTTCTGAAGGGGATGAGGAGGGAGGCATGCCCCCCAGGCAGCCCAGGCTGGCCTGGCAGGAGACCTGGTCTTCTAGGGGCAGCAACCGGCCAGCAGAGGACAGCTTGCTGGCAGTGGAAAGAACCCCAGTCGAGGCCTTTTTGCCGGCAGAGGACAGCAGCCCGGCAGAGGCCATTGCTCAGGCAGCGGGCAGCAGCCAGGTAGAGGAGAGCCAGGACGACGTACAGTGGCTGGATCCCAGTGAGTCAGGGTCTTCGGGATGGGGTGGGGAGGGTTGGGGACACAGAGACCCCTGCCTGACTCCAGGACTCCTTCCCTGGGTAAAGCGGCGCTTGGGCTGACGGGGCCGAGCTTCCTCCGCAGCACCACAGAATGCCAGGACGCTTTGGGCTGGGGGGGACCTCGGCGATCACGATGCTTCCCCCCAGCCCAGGCTGCCCAAAGCCCACCCAGCCTGGCCGTGGGCAGTGCCAGGGAGGGGGCACCGCAGCCTGCGCCAAGGCCTCACTGCCCTGGGCGTGAAGGAGAGAAATCCCTGCCTGTCCAAAAGAAACCTGCCCTCTTTGAGGTTAAAGGTGTCACCCCTTGTCCTGTCGCTGCAGTCCATGATGAAGATCCCCCCCCAGCTTTCCTGGAGGCCCCTTTGGGCACGGGGAGGCCGCAGCGAGGTCCCCCCGCAGCCTTCTCCAGGCTCCACAAGCCCAGCTCCCTCAGCCTCTCTTCCCAGCGGAGCTGCTGCAGCCTCTGGGCATCCCCGCGGCCTCCCCACGGCCTTCTGGGGCTGGGGCCCTTCCTCTCCTCACCCCTGCATTCAGCCCCTCTCTGCAGCACTCTTTGCTTTCCTCCTTTCCAGGTAAGGCATGGAAACTGTGCAGAGACAAGGCCGTGGAATTCATCAGGGCGTATGTCAGAGGCACAGAAAAGGTAATGGCAGCCGCTTGCATCACAGCTGTGCTCCTGGCGCTGCCCTCCAGGGGTCCCACACAGCCCCAGACCCCTCAAGGCTTTGGTCCTGCTGGCCGTGGGTGTCCCCCTAATGCTCTGTTGGTGTCTTTGTGGCTGCCAGGACGACGAGGAGCAGAAGATGCTGTTCCTCAGCAAAATCTGCGATCTGTGCACATGTGTCACAGAGAGGGGTGTGCCGATGAACTTGCATGGCTTCTGCAGCAAACATAAGCTGGTGGAGAACATCATGGTGAGAGGATGCGCAGCGGGTTGGGGAAGGGGCAAGGCCCCCCGGCACCAGCCCCCTGGGAAGCGAGGGCTGGGGCAGCGCTGGCTCTGCTGCTGCTGGGTGCCGGCGGCTCCAAGGTCTCATCCTGCTTGTGCTCTGCAGGCGCTGCTGGAAAAGGAGCCCGTGGACAGCTTGCGCACAGCATTCCGGCAGAAGGCCATGGAGACTGTCGCCCTCCTCAGGTGCGTGCCCAGCCCCTGGTGGCAATGTCCTGGTGGCCCTGAAGCTGGCAGGGAGGCTGCCCGTCCCTCCCAAGGATGCCTGGCCAAGGGAGGTCCGTGTCCTCCTTCATAAGCCTCAAGGCACTGCGTCCAACAGGCTCCTCTCTCTCTCTCCTTCAGCAACACCATATCAACAGCACTGCGTGGCAAAAAGGAGAGACTCCTGCGTGTGTGCTGCAAGAGCATCTTCTTTCTGCCTCCCGAGTCAGATGTGCCAGAGACAGGAGTGCTCTACGCCGAGGTATGTGCTGGGTGAGGTACCGGCACCCCCAGTCCTGCTGAGCTGCTGCCTTGCTTCCCCGTGCTGACACAACCAGAGACCAGTGCAGGGCCGGGGCCCAGATTTGCTTTCCCAGCCTCGCCCCTTCCCCGACCTGATCTTGTGCTGCAGGAGGTCTGCACACAGTGGCTTTCTAGCCCCAAAGCCACCCCTGAACTCCCGAGGGGCTCAGAGCCAGCTCCTGGGGGTGAGGAGGGCCACAGAAATAATTCGATGCTCTTCTGTCCTCCCTGCAGACTATGAAAGCCATGGACACCATGCTGGCGGCCTTCGTACTCAACTGTCCCAACACCAGTGTCAGCATAGAGTTGGAGAATATCTTGGAGGTTTGGCATTTGCAAAGAATTTCCAAAGAATCCTCTCAGGTCTCATTTGCAGACCACTGTCAACCCAGCAACTTCTCTCCTCGCAGGTGATGCTGGACTTTGCCCACTCCAAAAACCCAGCTGTGTGTGAGAGAGCTGTGAGGAGGATTGAGAGTCTGGGTGATTTCATCATCAGCTATTTTTTGAGCGAGGTAAGGCACAAGGAACCCTCCACCCTTTCCTGCATCCCAGAGCATCCTGCCACTCAGGGGTGCCTGTGAGGCAAGCCTCGATGCACGTGAGTGCCTCTGAACCGTGAATCGAGGGTCTTCGTCCCTCCTTCGCCCCTGCTCTTCCCTTCCCAAGCCGTGCTCTCTCAGGGACTGGCTCTGCCTCCACTAAGCCCTTTGTCTCTCCTCCCTTCCTCACCCAGATCACAGATGACTATGAAAAATACAAGCACAGCTACGATGATTCCAGAGAGCTCTACATTCCCATCCTGGGACAGCTGCTGGGCATCCTCTTCATTTTCACCAGTGACAAAGATTCCATCAGATTCACAGCTTTAGAAACTCTTTCTCACATATACAAAATCATCAGAAAAGGAAGAGGTAAGAAGCTGTGGTGGGCAGCGTCCGTCTGCACACAAACATCTACTGATTTGTCTACTTGTTTTCCCTGAGTTTAGTGGGGACTGTTAGTGTTAGGTTAGAGGTTGGACTCGATGATCTTGAGGTCTCTTCCAACCTAGACATTCTGTGATTCTGTGAGTATTGTGAAGGATTGTTTTTGTGCTTGGTGGAGGCTGCCCACGGAATTCTGCCAGGTTCCCTGGCCTCCTCTGCTCCTCACAGCAGCTTCCCGCAGCATTCTGGCTATCGTTTTCCGCAGAAGCTAGACGCTCACCTGCCGTCCAGGAGCAGTTCTCTGCTGCTGTCCTTCCCAACCCTCCCCAGATCACCTACCACGCTGTTTTGTGGTGTCCCCCAGTCTAAGCCATCAATCGATGAGCACTTCCCAAACCGCATCTTCCCCGAGGAGTGAACAGCAGAGCCAGCCGTGCATCACCAGGGATGGTGACGCCCTCCAGAATGCTCCCTGACTGTTTGCTCCCTGCCGTCTTAAAGGCAGGTGTCAGGGGGCTTCCTGCACATCCTGACCCCGAGCAGAAGGGGGTCTGTGACACGCTGCTACCCCCACGGCACCCAATGCCATTGCTTCTCCTCCTTCTGCATCATCCCTGAGGTCCCTCTTGCTCCCAGCACTCCTCACCTTGTGCTTTACATCCCTGCCCACCACTCTCCTCGCCGTGGGTCTGAGCCTCCCTCCTCAGCCATTCCTAGTGAAAGAGCTTTTCACCATTTGGCAAGCTTGTTGGCAAAGATGCTCTTCCCTACTGACTCTTCGCTGTTTCCCCCTGTTTAGAATGCATATTGAGAGAGGACATGGTAAATTATGCAGAGAGACACAAGAATTTGGAGGACACAGCATACCCGTTTTCTACAACATCAACTCCGTGTGAAATTGCCAAGGTAATGAGCTCTGGCCTTGCTGGGGATCTTGTCCGCAGCATCAGCAGGCATCTCGTGTGAGCAAAGGGGTCCAGAACCGGTGGGGCTGGCACGGCCTCACTCGCCCTGCTGAGAGGGTTCCTCTTGTCCCCAGGCTGGGGCTATGCGAAGGCTGCTCCCCTGTGTCCCGGCAGCAGCTCCAGCCCTCCTGGCCACCAGCAAGCCCTGGTTACCTGCAGGGCCAGCACTCTGGCCCCATATGCCCCATCCTCACCCCTTCCCCCGAGGGCCCTCTCTCCAGAGCTGCCCTTGCTGCTCAGCTAAGCAGCACCCTTGGGACACTCAGTGAGGCATGTCTTCGCTCCTCCTTCTTCCCACAGGGGTTTGGAGGATACCTCTTCCCTGCTGAGAGGCTGGACATCATCCTCACAGCCCTTGAAGCTTTACAAGACTCCAGCATCCATGACAAGCAGGGGGCCTGCAGCGTGCTGGACGCAGCCTTGGAGGTCCCTGACTACTGGCTGACAGATGTAAGTGGCCTGTGGCCATGGCCCTGCCCTTGAGCTCTTCCAGGCGTTGTTCCTCTCTCCTTCCCTGCCTCCCTCCCTGCCTCCCTCGCACATCGGGGTCTCTTGGGCTCCAGAAGCCACCTGAAGCCAGCAGAGAGCAATGGAAGGGGCCAAAGTTTGAGTGGCAGCTGTGGCAATGGCTGCGGTCTGCTGGCAACACCATTCCCACTTTGTCCCCCAAGGTGCCAACAATCATGGAGTGCATCAGGAGAAACCTGGGCAGCATCCACACAGCATCGGCGCGGCAGTGCCTGGACTCCCTGCTTCTCCAGATGACCAACATGATGCCCAGGGACGAAGCCAAGAACTTGCTGCAGTTCTCTCCGCCACGTGACAGGTCCTGGCCTTAACATCCTTGAGGGCTTGTTCCGCGTCGGGAGATGCACCTGGAGACTCTCTGCTTGCCACACCAATGGCAAAGGGCAGGACATCCCCAAGGAGCACAGCCCTCCTTCCCACCAATGTGTTCCAGCCCTACTGGGCCAGCCAGGGCTGCAGCAGCCCAGCTGTCCAAGGCAGCCCAGAGTCCCCCTGCCCCCAGGGAACACCAGCTCAGCCCCCTCCTGCCTGCCCAGGCTGGGCCCTCAGTGCTCCCCAAGTCACAGGGGCTGCAGGACAGCCTGGGTCCTCTGGGGCTGGCCCAGTTTGTGGCCCTGCGGCTGAGGCAGCCTCACTGACGGAGTATTCTGGGCTTGCAGCACTGACCTGGCCATGTGGGAGGTGATCCTGGCCATGCCGCAGACCTTGAAGAGGGTTTTAGGAATCATGATACGAGACTTGCCGCTGCGCAACTGGTACACCGCAGACACCGAAGACACCTGCATCCGTCGCTTGGCTGTGAGTTCCCAGATGAAACCTTGCTCCCAGCAGGGCTACGTGTGCCCCTTCAGGCACACAGGCACAGCCCTGTGCCCATCTACCCCCAAACTGCCAGCTCCCGCAGGACGTACGGACACATGGTCCCTGGGGCCGGCAAGCCCCCGTAGCTCCCCGCGCCTGGTGCCTCTTTGGTGCCAGCTGGCGCTGCCCCATCCCTGCCCAAAGGTGGGAGAAGAAGAGGCTGCAGGGAGCCCTGCAGGCCCTGCCAGGCTCTCACTGCTCTTTCTTGCAGATGCTGGGCCGGAATCACATTTTTTTGGAGGACTTTGGTAACCCGGTGCACCTCCAGAGCTACCTGAGGTACCCAAGCCCAGAGATGCGCTTGATGGTTCTGAAAGGGCTCTGCACCGTGTCAGAGAGCCCTAAGAAGGTGAGCGGGCCATCGTCAAGCAAAGCCATGTTGGCAGCCTGGGGCTTTGCTCTTCTGCCCTCCCGTCCCTCCCCGCTGCCAGGAAGCAAGGCAGGAGGCTGGTGCTCAGGAACCAGAGCCCTTTGCCCAGGGTGGTCTCTCACTGCCTCACGGAAGGGAAATGGTGTCTTTCCTACAGGCAAGGAAAATTCAGGTCTTGCTGCCAGACATTGTGGAGGCCCTGCAGGACACCAACATGGTGCTGAAGGCCCTGCCTGTGCTGAGAAACGTGATGGCTCATGTGGAGAGGTGGAAGGACAGTGGCCTGGCTCTGAAGCTGGCTGAGAAGCTCCTGCCATTCTTTGACCACGTAAGTGTGCTGCGGGAGCCCGAGCCCTCAGCTGGGCCCCCTGTAACGAGGGCTGCCCTTCAGCCCGGCCCTGTGGGCAGCACTCAGGCAGGGCCTTCCCAGTCTCCTCGTCAGCCCAGGCGCTGGGGAGCTCTGCTTGGGCATGGCTGGTGCGGCTGGTGGTGAAAGTGGGGTGGCTGGCGGGCAGCCTGCGATGGCAACCGATTGCGTTGCCCTTCACGGGCACCAGGCCTTGCAGCTGCCCCTGAGCAGCTCCTCTGGGAAGGATCCAGCGCTGAAGCATCTCACAGTGCTGGGAGCTCCCTTCACATCGGCCACGCTAATGCTGAAATTCCTCCTGTCCTCCTCCCTGCCAGGGGTCCAGCAAGGTGCGGGAGCACTCCATCTGCCTCTTCCAAGCCGTGGTGGAAGCTGTGCTGTGGCAAAGGACGAAGAAAATGAAGAGGACAGTTCACAGGAGCCTTCTCCCACTCTACTTTCACATGAGAGACCAGAGTGAGAGCGTAGCAAAGGTACAGATCTCAGAGCTGAGCAGTTATGTGGGCAAGGGTGTGCTGATGCCACAGGGTTGCTCTGGGGGATCACAGAATTTCTAGGTTGGAAGAGACCTCAAGTTCATCGAGTCCAGCCTCTGATCTCTTGCTGTGATCTCTGGGATCTCTCTCATTGTGAGCTGCCTCCGATGGTGGCTGTCCCGTGGCCTTGCCTTGGCCACTGAACCCAGTGCACGCTGCCCCCCACCACAGCCTCCCATAACGCGCTGGGAAAGGCTCGCAGCCCTGCCAAGAGGAGGGGACAGAGGGTCTCCTTCCCAAGGCTGTGCTGCTACCTCCCAACCTCTGCTGCTCCGCAGGCCTCTGGGGAAGCTCTCGCCGTGGCTGCAGAGTTTCTGCGATGCAAGGAGCTCAAGCGCTTGGCCCAGACAGAACAGACATGGAGGATTGGAGAGTGCTTGGTAAGGACCCAACTTGGTTTGCTCCAGCTGGGCAAACGCGCCCGGCCAGAGCCCGCTGCGTGCAGCCGCATCCTCGCTCCCTTCCTGCCAGCACAGAGCCCCAGGGGGCTCTTCTGCAGGCCCCTCTGCCCTCCCTGCCCCCAGGATGCTGGAGGAGACCCTGGAGAGGGTGTGCAAGCCCCGTGACCCTGCGTTCTCTCTCTCTCCAGCTGCAGCAGGACAGAGGCAGAGTAGAAGAATACCTGCAGCAGAGCCAGCCCTACCTGAAGGCCACTCAGACCCTTGTGCGACTTGAGGCCGTCAGATTCATTGGTGAGCCCAGCCCCTGGGTCCCTCTTGGGGCAGCCTTTGGCAGCCCCAGGCACTGCCCTGTTGCCCCCAGAGCCCCCCGACTGGGCCCTTGCTCCAGGGTGCAGGAGGGGGCACAGCCTGGCTGGCCAGGCCAGGGGCTGCGCTGCTGGGAGCGTGCTGGGGAGCGGGGCTCTGATGGGATCTCTGTGTCTAGGTCTTGCTGCGCGCTACTGCGAGGACCAGAGCAAGAAGAAGCTGAATGAAATCCTCAGAGGTGAGTGAGGGCAGTGGGGGGTGTGCTAGGGCTGGGGGGACAGCGGCAGAGGCCCCCGTGCCTTGCCCTGCTCCAGGGAAATGCTTCGGGGCGGAGGAGCAATGCAGCCATAGGAACGAGGGAGAGGAGACGGGGTAGCCTGTGGTGTCAGGGAATGGCCTCCCAGCCTGGAGCTGGGCAGTGCCGCTGAAAGGGTTGAGTGTCCCTGAGGAAGAGTCAGGGGAAAGGGCAGTAAGGCTGACAGAAGGTGGGAGCCTGTTGTAGAGCACGCAACCAGGACGAAGAGGGAGATGAGACAGCCTACAAGCAGCTAGGAGCAGGGTCACGATTGCTAGCCCTTGCTCTCATGGGGAAGCACAATAGCGAGAGAAAAGAGTCCAGGAGATTCCTGGAGTGTGTGAATCCTCCCAAGGGATGGAGGCAGGTGGTGAGGGAACCAGCTTGTGAAGGTGCCCCACTTGACCTGTGGTGCGCAGGTGGGGAAGGACTGGTGGCTGCATTTGGGACATTGCTGAGCAGCAGCTTTCAACGGATTCCTTTGTCCCTCCTGCTCCTCCTGGCCTGGGGAAGAGTCGAGTGGGGCTGGCATGCTCTGCAGGGGATGCCTGGGGATCTCTGCAACGAGTGGGTTTTCATCTCTGCTCTTCTTTCTTTTGCAGTCCTCCAGCCTTCAGAGAACGACCCGGAACCCATGGTCCGTTCCCTGGCAGTTCAAACCACCCTGATCCTGACGTCAAGGCATAAGGCAATGTCAGGACGGAGATTTCCACTGCCGTGTTGCCGCTAGCCCCGCAGCAGTCCTCAAAAGAGCAATATATATTTTAATAGAACTAGGTTGTTGTCTCGTTATTCCAGCAGCTCCTTCACAGTGACTCGGTGCCATGACGCTGAGCTAACTTGGAGGCCACCAAGGACGTCTTTTCCCTGGGCCCGGTGACTGCATGGCGCCTACTCAACCAGTGAAAGAGTCACAGAACCCTTGCGCTCGGAAAAGGGCCTTCAGCTCAAGTCCAAGCGTCAGCTAACACCACCAGGCCCACCACAAAACCACGGCCCTTAGCGCCAAGTCCACGCATTTCATAGAATCATAGAATCATAGAATATCCTGAGTTGGAAGGGACCCTTAAGGATCATCAAGTCCAACTCTTGACACCGCACAGGTCTACCCAAAAGTGCAGACCATGTGACTAAGTGCACAGTCCAATCTCTTCTTAAATTCAGTCAGGCTCGGTGCAGTGACCACTTCCCTGGGGAGCCTGTTCCAGTGTGCAACCACTCTCTCTGTGAAGAACCCCTTCCTGATGTCCAGCCTAAACTTCCCCTGCCTCAGCTTAACTCCGTTCCCGCGGGTCCTGTTGCTGGTGTTAATGGAGAAAAGGTCTCCTGCCTCTCGACACCCCCTTACGAGGAAGTTGTAGACTGCGATGAGGTCTCCCCTCAGCCTCCTCTTCTCCAGGCTGAACAGGCCCAGTGCCCTCAGCCGTTCCTCGTACGTCTTCCCCTCCAGGCCTTTCACCATCTTCGTAGCCCTCCTCTGGACACTCTCCAACAGTTTCATGTCCTTTTTATACTGTGGTGCCCAGAACTGCACACAGTACTCGAGGGGAGGCCGCACCAGCGCAGAGTAGAGCGGGACAATCACCTCCCTCGACCTACTAGCGATGCCGTGCTTGATGCACCCCAGGACACGGTTGGCCCTCCTGGCTGCCAGGGCACACTGCCGGCTCATATTCAACTTGTTGTCTACCACGACCCCCAGATCCCTCTCTTCTAGGCTGCTCTCCAGCGTCTCGTCGCCCAGTCTGTACGTGCAGCCAGGGTTTCCCCGTCCCAGGTGCAGGACCCGGCACTTGCTCTTATTGAACTTCATGCGGTTGGTGATCGCCCAGCTCTCCAACCTATCCAGATCCCTCTGCAAGGCCTTTCCACCCTCATTCGAGTCCACAACTCCTCCAAGTTTGGTGTCATCAGCAAACTTGCTCAAAATGCCTTCTATTCCTACATCCAGATCGTTTATAAAAATATTGAAAAGTACCGGCCCTAAAATGGAGCCTTGAGGGACCCCACTGGTGACCGCCCGCCAGCCTGACGCAGCGCCATTCACCATAACCCTTTGGGCCCTGCCCGTTAGCCAATTGCTCACCCATCGTAGGATGTTTTTATTTAGCTGTATGGTGGACATTTTGTCCAGTAGGATCCTATGGGAAACCGTGTCAAAAGCCTTGCTGAAGTCCAAAAAAATCACATCAGCTGGTTTCCCTTGGTCCACCATACGGGTGATCTTATCATAAAAGGAAATCAGGTTAGTTAGGCAGGACCTACCCTTCACAAACCCATGCTGGCTGGGACCAATGACTGCATTGTCCCCCAGGTGCGCCTCAATACGTTCGAGAACCATCTTCTCCATGATTTTACCAGGCACTGACGTGAGACTGACAGGCCTGTAATTGCTAGGGTCTTCTTTCTGACCCTTCTTGAAAATCGGCACAACATTTGCCAGCTTCCAGTCTACTGGGACCTCTCCAGACTCCCAGGATCGTTGAAAAATAATTGAGAGAGGTTCCGCGATGACGTCCGCCAGCTCCTTCAGCACCCGGGGATGAATCCCATCCGGACTTGTAGGGATCCAGGTGGAGTAGCAGATCCCGCACACGTTCAGGGTCGGTTGGGAGTTTGTCATCCCCACCGTCCCGGTCCTCCAGCTCGGGGCACCCTGGGTCCCGAAGCCCATCATCGGCATTGAAGACAGAGGCAAAGAAGGCGTTAAGCGTCTCTGCTTTGCCTATGTCATCGTCTGTGAGAAGACCTTCCCTATCAAGGAGCGGCCCTATGTATTCTTTAGTTCTCCTTTTTCCATTCACATATCTAAAAAAACCCTTTTTATTTTCTCTCACAGACACAGCCAGCTTCAACTCTAGGTGTGCTTTAGCCACACGAATTTTCTTCCTACAGACACGAACAGCATCCCTGTATTCTTTCCATGTCACCTGGCCCTCCTTCCAGTAGCGAAACACTCTCTGTTTCCGCCTAATCTCCATTAGAATGTTCCTGGTCAGCCACGCCGGCCTCCTGCCACGCCTGCCTGACTTGCGATATTTAGGAATTGCCTGATCTTGTGCTTCTAGGAGGCATCGCTTAAAGAGTGACCAGCACTGGTGGACATCAAGGCCTTCAAGAGCAGCTTCCCAGGGGACCTTGCTGACTAGTTCCCCGAGCAGCCTGAAGTCCGCCTTCCCCATTGTCGTGGTTTAACCCGGCTGGCAGCTAAACACCACGCAGCCGTTCGCTCACCCTCCCCCCTCCCTCTCTGGGACGGGGGAGAGAAATGGAAAGTGAAGCCCATGAGTTGAGATAAAGACAGTTTAATAAGACAGGAAAATAATAATAACAAAATAATAATAAAATAATAACAATAATAATACAATGGTGATAATAGGAAAGTAATAATAGTATGTACAAACAAGTGATGCACAATGCAATTGCTCACCACTCGCTGACCGATGCCCAGCCTAACCCCGAGCAGTCCGGCCCCCTCCCCCCGGCTAGCCACCCCTATATATTGTTTAGCATGACGTCAGATGGTATGGAATACCCCTTTGGCTAGTTTGGGTCACCTGTCCTGGCTCTGTCCCCTCCCAGCTCTTACTGCACCCCCAGCCTGCCCGTTGGCAGGACAGAGCAAAAGGCTGAGATGTCCTTGGCTTAGTATAAGCACTGCTCTGCAACAATTAAAGCATCGGGGTGTTATCAGCACTCTTCTCATCCTAAGCCAAAACACAGCATTCCACCAGCTACTAGGAAGAAAATTAATTCTGTGCTAACTGAAACCAGGACATCTATCCACCCCTTATTCCATACCATTTATGTCATGCTCAGGTTACACTCTTTTCCATACATTCTAATTAGTCACCTATAGTAATCATGGTAGTGATAACATACAGTATAATATACTATTTAACATGGTACAATTCAGTTCATGGGCTATTCTCACCCAGTATTAAATCTCCTTGAGGTACACACCGCACCTCTCCGTTCTTTTGCATCACCCACCAAGTGTATCCAGGTCCCTGAGCGAAAACAATTCCACGAATAGGTTTGCCTTTTCCTGAGGCAGGAGTAGCCCAGACTGTTTTACCCAGCATATTTTTTACATGCACTACAGGAACTTTATCCCCATCTACAGTACGTAACAGGTTTGATTGGGCAGGTCCAGCTCGGTTGGTAGATCCCCTAGTATTGACTAACCAGGTGGCCTTTGCCAAATGCGTATCCCAGTTTTTGAACGTCCCAGCGCCCATTGCTTTCAAGGTAGTCTTTAACAGGCCATTGTATCGTTCAACTTTCCCGGAGGCTGGTGCATGATAGGGGATGTGATACACCCATTCAATACCATGTTCTTTGGCCCAAGTGTCTATAAGGTTGTTTCGGAAGTGAGTCCCATTGTCTGATTCTATTCTTTCTGGGGTGCCATGTCGCCATAGGACTTGCTTTTCAAGGCCCAGGATGGTGTTCCGGGCGGTGGCATGAGGCACAGGATATGTTTCCAGCCATCCGGTGGTTGCTTCCACCATTGTAAGTACGTGGCGCTTGCCATTGCGAGTTTGAGGGAGTGTGATGTAATCAATCTGCCAGGCCTCTCCATATTTATATTTCAGCCATCGTCCTCCATACCAAAGAGGCTTTGACCGTTTGGCTTGCTTGATTGCAGCACATGTTTCACAGTCATGAATAACCTGTGCTATAGCGTCCATGGTCAGGTCCACCCCTCGATCACGAGCCCATCTGTATGTTGCATCTCTACCTTGATGGCCTGAAGTGTCATGGGCCCATCGGGCTATAAATAATTCACCTTTATGCTGCCAATCCAGGTCCACCTGAGCTACTTCAATCTTAGCAGCCTGATCCACCTGCTGGTTGTTTTGATGTTCTTCAGTAGCCCGATTCTTGGGCACATGAGCATCTACGTGGCGTACTTTCACAGCCAGGTTCTCTACCCGAGCAGCAATATCTTGCCACAATGCAGCAGCCCAGATGGGTTTGCCCCTACGCTGCCAGTTGTTTTGCTTCCATTGCTGTAACCATCCCCACAGGGCATTTGCTACCATCCATGAATCGGTGTAGAGATAGAGAACTGGCCATTTTTCTCGTTCAGCAATGTCTAAAGCCAGCTGAATGGCTTTCACTTCTGCAAACTGACTCGATTCACCTTCTCCCTCAGCAGCTTCTGCAACTCGTCGCGTAGGACTCCATACAGCAGCCTTCCATCTCCGATGCTTCCCCACAATACGACAGGACCCATCAGTGAACAGGGCATATTTCTTTTCATTCTCTGGCAACTGGTTGTACAGTGGGGCTTCTTCAGCACGACCCACCTCCTCCTCTGATGATATCCCAAAGTATTTGCCTTCTGGCCAGTCCATGATCACTTCCAATATTCCTGGGCGACTGGGGTTTCCTATTCGAGCCCGCTGAGTAATCAGTGCAACCCACTTGCTCCATGTAGCATCAGTTGCATGATGCGTAGAGGGGACCCTTCCCTTGAACATCCAGCCTAGTACCGGCAATCGGGGTGCTAGGAGGAGCTGCGCTTCAGTACCGACCACCTCCGAAGCAGATCGAACTCCTTCATATGCTGCCAATATCTCCTTTTCAGTTGGAGTATAGCGGGCCTCAGATCCTCTGTATCCCCGACTCCAAAACCCCAGGGGCCGACCTCGAGTTTCCCCAGGTTCTTTCTGCCAGAGGCTCCAGGTGGGGCCGTTCTCCCCGGCTGCAGTGTAGAGCACATTCTTTACATCTGGTCCTGTTCGAACTGGCCCAAGGGCTACTGCATGGACTATTTCCTGCTTGATTTGTTCAAAGGCTTGTCGTTGTTCAGGGCCCCATTCAAACTCATTCTTCTTACGGGTTACTTGGTAGAGCGGGTTTACAATCAGACTGTAATTTGGGATGTGCATTCTCCAAAACCCCACAACACCTAGGAAAGTCTGTGTTTCTTTTTTGTTAGTTGGTGGAGACATAGCTGTTATTTTGTTGATCACATCCATTGGGATTTGACGACGTCCATCTTGCCATTTTATTCCTAAAAACTGGATCTCTCGTGCAGGTCCTTTGACTTTATTCTGTTTTATGGCAAAACCGGCTTTCAGAAGGATTTGGACTATTTTCTTCCCTTTCTCGAAAACTTCCTCTGCTGTGTCACCCCACACAATAATGTCATCGATGTACTGCAGGTGTTCAGGAGCTTCCCCCTGCTCTAGCGCAGACTGGATCAGCCCATGGCAAATGGTAGGGCTGTGTTTCCACCCCTGGGGCAGCCTATTCCAAGTATATTGGACTCCCCTCCAAGTGAAGGCAAATTGTGGCCTGCACTCTGCTGCTAGAGGGATGGAGAAAAATGCATTAGCGATATCAATTGTGGCGTACCACTTGGCTGCCCTTGATTCAAGTTCATACTGAAGTTCTAGCATGTCCGGCACTGCAGCACTCAGTGGTGGCGTGACTTCGTTCAGGCCACGATAGTCCACTGTTAGTCTCCACTCGCCATTAGACTTTCGCACTGGCCATATGGGGCTATTGAAAGGTGAATGGGTCTTGCTGATCACTCCTTGGCTCTCCAATTGACGAATTAGCTTATGGATGGGAATCAGGGAGTCTCGGTTAGTGCGATATTGCCGCCGGTGCACAGTTGTGGTAGCAATTGGCACTTGCTGTTCTTCGACCCTCAGCAACCCCACAACAGAGGGGTCCTCTGAGAGACCAGGCAAGGTAGATAATTGTTTAATGCCCTCTGTCTCTAAGGCAGCTATACCAAAAGCCCACCGGAACCCTTTTGGGTCCTTGCAATATCCTCTTCTAAGATAGTCTATGCCAAGGATACATGGAGCATCCGGGCCAGTCACAATGCGGTGCTTTTCCCACTCATTCCCAGTCAGACTTACTTCAGCCTCCAATACAGTCAACTGCTGAGATCCTCCTGTCACTCCACAAATATAGATGGGCTCTGGTCCTTTATAGCTCGATGGCATTATAGTACATTGTGCACCGGTGTCTACTAAAGCCTTATACTTCTGTGCGCGTGATGTGCCAGGCCATCGAATCCACACAGTCCAATAAACTCGATTGTCCCTTTCCTCCCCCTGGCTGGAGGCAGGGCCCCCCTAATCCTGGTCAGAATCTTCTTCGTTTCTGTGTTTGAAGGATTGTCTGCTGGAAGTTGGAGCAGCAAACTTTTCGGAGAATCCTTTTTTCCTGATTGTTTTCTTTTGCAACTCACGTACCCGTGCCTCTAGGGTCGTGGTAGATTTTCCATCCCATTTTCTCATGTCCTCTCCATGGTCTCGTAAGTAAAACCACAGGGTGGCACGGGGTGAGTACCCACTATATCGTCTTCCTTGTGTGGGTGAACGCCTACCCCTGATAGCTGAGACACTGCTTTGTACAGGTGCGGAGGAGAATAATCTCTCTTCAAGTTGGTGAAACTTTTCAGAAAGTTTCTCCCAGGTGTTCTCTTTCGGTCGTTGGACACTGGTTGGTTCAGGTTGGGGGGAAGATAGATTCTCTTTAAGTTGGTGGACCTCTTCAGACAGTTTCTCCACAGCTGAGACGCAGGCCTGTAAGGAAGAGGAGAGACTTTCTTCGTACTGCCGGAGTTGTTTAGCCGCTTCATCCACTGTGGGTTCCTCATCCTCTTTCCAGGCCATTATTGCCAATGAGCTGGCATATGATGATGGTGCACTCCGTACAAACTTCCGCCACATGGGTCGTGTACACTTGACTTCATCTGGATCTTTGGATGTTTGTCTCTGGTCTGGATCCTCATAAATCACTTCCCGTACGGCTAATTCCCTCAGGTACTGGATTCCCTTCTCCATAGTGGTCCACTTGCCTGGTAGACATAAAATATCTTCCTTGAAGGGATACCTTTCCCTCACAGCTGAGAGGAGACGCCTCCAGAGGCTGGTGGGTCGTGCTCCATCTGCAATTGCTTTGTCAATGCCGGCGTCTCGAGCAAGGGATCCCAACCGTCTGGCTTCCCTGCCGTCTAATTCCACACAATTGGCTCCAGAGTCCCAGCACCGGAGCAGCCAGGTGACAAGCTGCTCACCTATACAGCGACCAAAATCTTTTCGCACATCTCGTAGCTCGCGCTCGTTTAGGCTTCGGGTAGTTACTGTTGCTCTTTCGGCATCCTCATCTTCCTCCTCCTGAATCCTTGATGGCCCAGCGTCGTCATCATCTTCGTCATCTCTATACTTAGTTTTGGCAGAAGCTTTACCTGGATTGGCAGAAGACTCTCTGCGTTCTAAACGACTTGAATTTCTGTACCATATTTTCACCTTCTCTACAGGGGCAGCTTGCACTGCTACTGCTCGTTTCTCTGACTTTGTTACAGGGTCTGCCACAGGGGTTGGAATGCCCTCTGCAGGGTCAACTTGCACTGCTACAGCTCGTTTCTCTGACCCCGTTACAGGGATTGGAATACCCTCTGCAGGATCAACTTGCACTGCTACAGCTCGTTTCTCTGACCCCGTTACAGGGGTTGGAATACCCTCTGCAGGGTCAACTTGCACTGCTACAGCTCGTTTCTCTGACACGGCCATAGGAGCTGGAGCGGCTGCAGGAGCTGGAGCAGTTGCAGGAACTGGAGCTGTAGCGGCTGCAGGAACCGGATCTGGAGCAGCTGCAGGAACCGGATCTGGAGCAGCTGCCGAGTCCACCATAGGGGTCACAGTGGCCGTTGGATCTGTCACAGGGCTTGGAGTGGCCGCAGGGTCTGTCACTAAGTTGATAGCAGTATCAATGGCAGCTCGATAGGCATGAGCCAGGCCCCAGCACGTTACAATGATTTGTGTTACTTTAGAACTGCCAGAATCATGACACCTTTTTTTTCAAGCATTCTGCCAGTTTTTGAGGATTTTGCCATTGTTCAGGGGTGAATTTCCAACACACTGGGGGTGCCAACTGCTCTAGATGCCTGCCCATATCCACCCATACTCTCTGCCACCCACAACTATCCTGCCTCCGGGCAGATCTCCGGATGAGCTTCCTAAGTAGTTGTTTAACTATAAGCAGAATCTGAAGTGCATTCATGAGGCAGAACAACAAGACTATGGTATTCTGAGTATTCCAGAAATATTCAATATCTTGGAGAGCTATTGTGACAAGCTCAGGGGATAAGAGGGTGGTGAAGGAGGAAGGCAGAGTGACCCAGGAGGATACAGGGGTGGTGAAGGAGAAAGGGAGAGTAAGCAAGTAAGGAAAAATATCCTCCCCTTTCCCCTCCACAGATTGACTCCATAATGGAAAAAAACAATAGGTATAATTGCTAATAGTTTCCAAGATACAGTTTCCAAAGTACAGAGTCGACGATGTTACTGAATACAAATAACAAGTTAGAGTCATGACCACATATTTCATCGTCTCATAAGCCATTGCTACAACACACAGCACCATAATGATCTGAAACCAGGGCCCGGAGAGAATAAACAACACGACAGAGAGCAAATACGGAAAACAATGTACTATAATACTCAATTTGGAAAACAGGCGCAGCAGAGTTGAGATTAAAGCAATCAGCATTATGGCAAGCGACTATTAAGCAGGTCTAATCCTTACACCAATTTTAGTTTAACACACTCTGGTCAGATCTGCCGTTATCTCAACCTTTCGGGCCCCACGTTGGGCGCCAAAAGGGCTGTCGTGGTTTAACCCGGCTGGCAGCTAAACACCACGCAGCCGTTCGCTCACCCTCCCCCCTCCCTCTCTGGGACGGGGGAGAGAAATGGAAAGTGAAGCCCGTGAGTTGAGATAAAGACAGTTTAATAAGACAGGAAAATAATAATAACAAAATAATAATAAAATAATAACAATAATAATACAATGGTGATAATAGGAAAGTAATAATAGTATGTACAAACAAGTGATGCACAATGCAATTGCTCACCACTCGCTGACCGATGCCCAGCCTAACCCCGAGCAGTCCGTCCCCCTTCCCCTGGCTAGCCACCCCTATATATTGTTTAGCATGATGTCAGATGGTATGGAATACCCCTTTGGCTAGTTTGGGTCACCTGTCCTGGGTCTGTCCCCTCCCAGCTCTTACTGCACCCCCAGCCTGCCCGTTGGCAGGACAGAGCAAAAGGCTGAGATGTCCTTGGCTTAGTATAAGCACTGCTCTGCAACAATTAAAGCATCGGGGTGTTATCAGCACTCTTCTCATCCTAAGCCAAAACACAGCATTCCACCAGCTACTAGGAAGAAAATTAATTCTGTGCTAACTGAAACCAGGACACCCATATCTAGGGATGAGGTTTTGGTGGCACTTTTCCTTCTGTCACCGTACATTTTGAACTCAACCACTTCATGGTCGCTATGACCGAGGCGGCCACCAATCACCACATCTCCCACCAGACCCTCTCTGTTTTCTAGCAACAGGTCTAGGAGGGCACCTTTCCTAGTTGGCTCCGTTAACACCTGCACCAAGAAGTGCAAGGAGCTATTAAAGGAGCTATTTCTTTAATAGCTCCAGGCCTGGGACTCCAGCAGTGCCCTGGGCAGCCGGTTCCACCCTTTGCATGAAGAAATTCTTCCTGACATCCCATCCTGTGAGTCCACCTGTGGTAGGTGCGCCCAGGTAGAAGAACTGCTCAGCCTCCTGGCAGAGCTTCGGGAGGAGGTGGGCAGGCTGAGGAGCACCAGGGAGTTGGAGAAGGTTGAACTGTACTGTGCCAGCCCTGGGACAGATGCGTCAGGCAGACACAGCAGAGGAAATGGAGGATCCCCTACCCTCTGGCCATCAGGCAGAAGGAGTGCATCTCAGTGACGAAGGGATGGAAGTTTAGATCTGCTCGGGGCAGCAGGCGGACCCCTCCTTGCCTACCTCACCTTCCTTTCAGGTGCCCTGAAACAACAGACTCTGGAAGTAATGGACACACAAACGATGATGTGCATGAAGGTCCATCCAGGTTGGAGGGGTTTTCTAGGGCAAGTCAGCCTTCCCCAGTATCACGACCACCTCCATCCAGAAGAAGAGAAGGGTTACTGTCATAAGTGACTCCCTTCTGAGCAGAACAGAGGGCCGCATATGCCGGCCTGACCCAACCCATGGAGAAGTCTGCTGCCTCCCAGGAGATCAGGGTAAAAGGTGTTTCTGGAAAGCTCACTTGCCCCGTAAGGCCCTCTGAGCATCATCCATTATTGTTCTGTCCTGACAGAATCTTCTAAGTGGCACACCAAAATGGGAGGGAGTGTGCGCTAGCGAGATCCTTCGGCCTGCTCCATGCCACGCTGGGTACACTGGAGCACATTTGGAATGTTTCTGCACCGATGCACCCAGCATGAGGGACAAGCAGGAGGAGCTGGAAGCTTCAGCTCCATCCCAGAACAAGCGAGACTTGGTGTGCTGTGATGGACGGGTATGGGCTCTTCAGGAAGGATAGGCAGGGCAGGCGAGGCAAGGGGCTGGCACAAGGACGTGGCCGAGAGCTTCTGGGTAAGGATTAAGGGAGAAAGCAATCACTTGGATGTTGCAGTGGGTGTTTGCGATACCAATGAATTATTCGCTAAGCAACTAAGAGAGACCTCTCTTAGCTCAACTGCCCTTGTCCTGATGGGGGACTTCAACTTGCCAGACGTTAACTGGGAAGACCGCACAGCTGATACAAGCAGGTCCAGGAGATTCCTCACACACCTTGATGACAACTCCTTGGTACAGCTACTGAGGGAGACAACAAGGAAAGGTGCCATCCTAGACCTGTTGCTTGTGTTATAAATGGCTCAGTCTTCAAAATAGGATTATAATCAAAGTTTACAATTTATTAAAGGAATAGAGGTAAGCAAACAGCGCTGGGTGCGCCGGGAGTCTCTGCTCCACCAGGACGCACACCAGTTACATCAAGCAGCTGATTTTTATGCTCCTAGGCTGATACATATTCATTACTACTTCTAAAAAAAATGGGTTATTATAATTAGCTTCCGGGATCCAAACCCTCCTACTGGAGCATGCGCATCAGTCTCTGGTGGTCCCCCTGGGGGTCTCTGGGGGTCTTTCATGCTGAAGGCTCGTAGTCTTCCTCTCAGTTTTTTTTTCTTGTCCTTCCCCTTTGTACTCCTTGGCAGCATGTCAAAAGCTTACACAGCGTTCCCTGCAAGTTTTGTCTTCTAGCCATCCTTCAGCTTCTTTCTTCTCCTTAATCTCCTGGCCGCCTGGCCAGATATCAGGGGCTTGCATAGTGTCCCATTCAGAAGTCATAACAGTTACTAGTTGTTAGCAGTTGTTCTGAAACCCCCAGACATCAGAGACTTCAAAGAAAGAACATACAAACACAAATAGCTCTCTATTGACACTTCACATTTAAAAATCTTTGGCGATTGGAGGAAAACTGCCAGTACGCCTGCTTTTGGCAGGGGGGTTGGACCCGATGATCTCTTGAGGTCCCTTCCAACCCCTCCAATTCTGTGAACTTTGGACACGGGGAGGGCAGAGTTCAGGCTGCTCAGGGAACTAGTTCGGAAGATCCCCTGAGAAGCTGTTTTGGAAGGTATCGGGGTCCATCTTTTTAAGCACGACCTCCTAAGAGCACAGGAGCAGGCGATTCCAAAATGTTGGAAGTCAAGCAGGCGGGGCAGGAGGCCAGCTTGGCTGAGCAGGGATCTTCTTCTAGAGCTTAAGTGGGAAAAGAAAGCGTGTGGCCACTGGAAGCGAGGTCGTGTGACATGGCAGGGCTACGGAGGTGCTGTTTGCCTCTGTCAGGAGAAAATTGGTGCAGGCAAAGCTCAGGGGTGAAGCTGGCTAGTAGTGTGGGCGACAACGCAGATATATACATTAATATGTGTATTGAAGATGTGAACTGCTAAAGGAGGGCTAGAGGAAACATTGGTCCGTTACTTGCTGAGGATGGTCACCTCACAAACACAGACATAGGCGAAGCAGAGCCATTTAATGTCTCTTTTGCCTCTGTCTTCAAGAGCAATGATGGGCTCTGGGACCCAAGGGGCCCAGAGTTGGGGGGCCATGAGTGCGGTAACAAAAACCTCCTAGCCAAACCCACACTGGATGCATATGAGTCTACGGGGCCTGAGGGGATTCATTCCAGGGTTCTCAGAGGGCCGACTAATGTCCTTGTGAGACCTCTCTCAATTATTTTTCAATGGTCTTGGGAGCCCAGAGAGGTCCAAGTTGACTGTAGGCTGGCAATCATTGTGACAGGTTTCAAGCAGGGCAAGAAAGAAGAGCCCAATAATTACAGACCCGCCAGTCTCTCTTCAGAGCCTAGTAAAAATACGGAGAAACTCTTCTGGGCATTACTGAAGAACACCGGAAAGACAACGCAGTCGTTGATCACAGCCCACCCAGGTTCATGAGGGGAAAGTCCTGTTTAACAAACTTAATTTCCTTTTATGACAACATCACCCGTCTAGTTGAGCAAGGGATGCCAGGTTTTGGATTTCCATCAAGTTTTCAGTACTGTTTCTCTCAGTATCCTTCTGGACAAAATGTCCATTGTACAGCTAGATAAATACATGCGGTTTAGGGTGAAAAGCTGGCTGATGGGTTGGGCTCAAGGGGTTACAGAAATGGGGTTGCATCAGGCTGTTGACCAGTCCCTAGTGGGGTTCCCCAGGGTTCCACTTAGGGCCAGCAGAAGAGGCTGGAGAGCAGCCTTGCAGAAAGGGATCTGGGGGTTTTGGTCGACAGCAAGTTGAATACGTGTCAGAATTCAGCCTGGAGGAGAGTGAGGGGCGGCCTCCTGGCGGCCTGCAGCTCCCTCACGAGGGGAGCAGAGGGGCAGTGTGGCATTTAGGGGTGTAGCCGATTAACCGTTACGGGTCCGGTCAGATTCAGGGTCCTGAACTATCACAATCACAGATTCACCAATAACGCATGTATGAAATACAGAGGTGGCACAGGTGCGCAGCCTGGAAATGAACGCGTTAAAAGGCACAAAGACTCTATAGAGATTCCTAAGTTTCCGCAGAGACACACGATATAACCTAGTGTTCAAATCTCACCCAAAGGCGTCCCAATGGGCGAGAAGAGAGGCTCAGCCCGTCGACTGATCCCAGGAGTCAGGAGGTCCTCAGGATGGTGTATTCCCTTGGGATGGCATCTCCCCTGATGGTGGTATCTTCCCTAATGATGGTACCTTCCCTAACAATGGTATCTTCCCTGACACACCCTCTCTCTTAGGCCAATTTATGAGGTGGAGCTTGAGTGACTCTAGTCAAGCATATTTTAGTTAGGATTGGTGAAAAGGTTTCTTGTCTCTGTTTAAAGTAGTAGGCTCTGAGAAATTCAGAGCACATGCTCAGAGAGGGGTGGTCGCACCTTGGAAGCAGGGAGCTTTTGGGATGGAGGTGTGTTTTGGCATTTTAATGATATTATAATGAGCAAAAGTACATTAGAGTACAGCATTTGTCAAAACATGACAGGTCGTTGGCTCAGGGTAGCAAAAAGTGCAGCTTATCGGTCTCAGCGTGCACAAGAACAATCGAGTCCGCACCTGGTCACAGAGCCTAGCCATGGTGTCTCCACTCCACTCTATGCTCCGTGCTGTTCCTTAGAGCTAGCACACCAGGTTCCCCCAGCGCAATAGCATCTAAGGTTGGAAGCCTAGGGAATGCTCAGGTAATGCAGCTACGCCCTACCCTGAAAGCCTTTTCAATGCTGTGCATTTTCTTTAAGATGTGAATGTTAGTTTTATTTTCCTAGTTACTTCAGGCAACTGTACCACAGGCAGGTGCTGAGCTCTGCTCTCTGGGGACAGTGACAGGACCCGAGAGAATGGCACGGAGCTGGGACAGGGGAGGCAGAGGCTGGGTGTTAGGAAAAGTTTTTTCACTGAAAGGGTGGTCGGGCACTGGGACAAGCTGCCCAGGGCATTGGGCATGGCTCCAAGCCTGCTGGAAGTCAAGTCAAGTCAAGCGTTTGCACAACGCTCTAACATTCTCCGATATTGGGCGGTTCTGTGTGGAGCCTGGCGTTTGACTCAATGATCCTTGTGGGTCTTGTGTGGGAAAGGAATTTGTAGGTGGCTTTGCACTATTGCACACGTTCCTGAATTAGAGATAATGAAGAAATAATTGTAGAATCGTAGAATATCCCGAGTTGGAAGGGACCCATAACGTTCAAGTCCAACTGCTGGCACCGCACAGGTCTACCCAAAAGTTTAGACCATGTGACTAAGTGCACAGTCCAATCGCTTCTTCAATTCAGACAGGCTTGGTGCAGTGACTACTTCACTGGGAAGCCTGTTCCAGTGTGCGACCACCCTCTTGGTGAAGAACCTCTTCCTGATGTGCAGCCCAAACTTCCCCTGCCTCAGCTTAACACCCTTCCCACGGGTCCTATCACTGGTGATTACGGAGAATAGGTCACCTGCCTCTCCACTCCCCCTCGCAAGGAAGTTGTAGACTGTGATGAGGTCCCCCCTCAGCCTCCTCTTCTCCAGGCTGAACAGGCCCAGCGCCCTCAGCCGCTCCTCATATGTCTTCCCCTCTAGGCCCTTCACCATCTTCGTCGCCCTCCTCTGGACCCTCTCCAACAGAGAGCCGGAGCTGCCAGGTCAACCCAGACCCGGGAAGGGGGGGGGGGGGGGGGAGGAAAAAAAACGGGGAAGGAGACGGGAGAGAGACCCAATCCATGCCGCGTGGAGCGGGGAAGTGGGGCCGTGTGATGGGAAGAGGGTAAGAGGGAAAAGAGGGAGAAAAGCGAGTGTTCTCCCCCGAGGGGGGAATGAGTGAACGGCAGGCAGGCGCAGGTCTGCGCGTGACAACTGCATCCCCTTGCCTTTCCCTCCTCCGCCCGGTGGTGGCAAGGGCGAAAAGTGACAAAAACTCGTGTCAAGGGCTGACTCTCAATAGATCGCAGCGAGGGAGCTGCTCTGCTACGTACGGAACCCTGACCCAGAATCAGGTCGTCTACAAATGATTTAGCACCGGGTTTCCCACGAACATGCGGGACGCAACAGTAAGCATACATGCGCCCAAGCCTTGAGCAGCCAGTTTCTCCGGGAGAATTCTGTGAGAAAAGGTGTCGAAAGCCTTACGGAGGGTTAGGTAGACCACATCCACAGCCATTCCTTCGTCCACTGAGCACATTGCCTTGTCTTAGAAGGAGATCAGATTTGTCAAGCAGGACCTCTCTTTGATAACCACCTACTGAAATGGCCTGATCACCCGACTGTTCTTTCAGTGTTACAGAATCACAGAATCACAGAATTTCTAGGTTGGAAGAGACCTCAAGATCATCGAGTCCAACCTCTGACCTAACGCCAACAGTCCCCACTAAACCATATCCCTAAGCTCTACATCTAAACGTCTTTTAAAGACTTCCAGGGATGGTGACTCCACCACTTCCCTGGGCAGCCTGTTCCAGTGTCTAACAACCCTTTCGGTAAAGAAGTTCTTCCTAAGATCCAACCTAAAACTCCCCTGGCGCAACTTTAGCCCATTCCCCCTCGTCCTGTCACCAGGCACGTGGGAGAACAGGCCAACCCCCACCTCACTACAGCCTCCTTTAAGGTATCTGTAGAGAGCGATAAGGTCGCCCCTGAGCCTCCTCTTCTCCAGGCTGAACAAGCCCAGCTCCCTCAGCCGCTCCTCATAGGACTTGCTCTCCAGGCCCCTCACCAGCTTCGTCGCCCTTCTCTGGACCTGCTCAAGCACCTCCATGTCCTTCTTGTAGCGAGGGACCCAAAACTGAACACAGTACTCGAGGTGCGGCCTCACCAGAGCCGAGTACAGGGGGAAATGTGTTGTGTGATGGTACTCCGGATAATCTGATCCATGAGCTTTCCCAGCATCGTGGACAGAATAACAGATCCGTAGGTCCCCGACTCCTCCTTCCAGCTCTTCCTGTAGACAGACGTCACATTTGCTAGTCGCCAGTTGACCACAGCCTCCCCTGATAGCCACGACTGCTGATCAATGATGGTTGCAGGTTGGCAAGTGATTCTGCCAGCTCCCTCAGTAGTGACAGGTGGATCCAATTCTGCCCCATAGATGTGTGTATATCTAAGTGGAGTAGCAGTTCTCTAACTATTTCCTCCTGGATTATGAGTGTTTCATTCTGCTCCCTGTACCTATCTACCAGCTCTGGAGGCTGAGTACCAGGGGAACAACTGGTCTTGCTGCTAAAAACTGAGGCAACGAAGGAATTAAGTACCTCAGCCTTTTCCTCATGTCTTCTATGGTTCTATGTCACTATCATTCCCCTCACATCCAATTCAGAATGGAGATGCTCCTTAATGCTCTTGTTATGTATATATATATATATATATATATATAATTACTCTTTTTGTTAGTAATAGTCAGATAGAGCTCCAGTTAGGATTTGGCCATTCTGATTTTGTCCCTGCACAGCTTCAAGACATGGAGGACTGAGCTCCACACCAAACGAAAAAATGGATGGAAAAAAAGCACAGAAAAGGTGGAACGTGGCAGCTTTACATCCCCTGCCCTTACCTGAGTCTATGCTGTAATTCCGTTCAACTGCTTACTGCCGTATTCTCTAAAGCGTCCTGCAACTCCTGTTGCTGTTATCTTGTGAGAGACAGCACAATCAGGGTGAGTCATCTGCCTACAGAAATTAACAACTGACAGAATGGAGCAACTGTCCAGGAGAAGTTGGAGTGGCTGATGGGCCTGCCACAGGGACTGGCGTGTGCCTGCAGGAAAAGTCCCAGGGGTCGGAGACGTGTTGCCTGTGGCTTGTTAAGCACAGGTCAAGCCCCAGCACATTCCAGTAATTTGTGTCTCTTTGGAAATGCCAGGGTGATCACACGCAGTTTTCAAGCATTTCACAGTTTTTTCTAGGATTCTGCACATTCTCAGAGGTGAAGCTCCAAAGCACTGGAGGTGCCCACTGCTCTAGGTTCCTGCCCATATCCTCACACAGTCCCTGCCACTCCTAACTCTCCTGCCTCTGGAAAGATCTCTGGATGGCATGCTTAAGTAGTTGTTTAAAATTATACAAAACCTGAATCACATTTAGGAGATGGGACAACAGAAACATGCTGGTTCGGCCATCCCACGGATATTCAAAGCTTTCAAGAGCTATTGTAATTAGCCCGGAGGAGAAGAAGAAAGGGAGAGTGAAGAAGTGGGGAGAAACGTCCCCCACTGTCCACACCAGTTCCATCCCCCCACCTCCTGCCCCACCCTGCACAGGAGAAAAGGCAAAAAGTGTAAAATAATGTAACTATTAATAGTTTCTAAGAGATGAAGAGATGGTTCCCGAGGTACAGAGGTGGCAATAATTTTATCCTGTCATAAGTCAGTGTTATCCCATACATCAAAACAGTAACCTTAAACCAGCCCCCAGAATTGATGAACAGCATGACATGGAAGACAGACAGTTAGTGATGTGCTATACAACACAATTCTGAAAACAAGCACAACAGCCCCAAGATCAAAAAGATCAACATTGTGATCAGCAACTGTTAAAGCAACTGTTAAACTGATCTATTGCTTATAACAATTTACTTTTAAAATGCTCTGGTCCGATTTGTCATCTCAACCTTTGTGCTCCATGCTAGGCACCAAAAAGACTTGCAGTGGTTTGACCCAGGAGGCAGCTCAGCACTACAGATCTATTTATCCAATGCAATGAAGGAGAGAACTGGGAGAAAAAAAAAAAAAAAGAAAAAAAAAAAGACACAAAAGGAGTAGGTTGTTATTGTTATTGTTACAGACACCAACAGAGTAAGGGCATGATATTTTTGTGTGCACATCAATGTGGGGGGGAGATGTGGGGGGAGGATTGGGAGGGACCGTGGGTGGGGCAAAGGGTCACGGGGATCTGGGGCAGTCATGTGTATAAGAAGCTATGCTACGCAGCAATAAATTGGCACTTGAGCTAGACACGGTGTGTCTGTCTCTGGTGTCCCTGCTTGGGGAGCAGATGTCCAGGCAGCCAATTGATGTTGTCTCTCGGGCTGGGGTAGCACGGAGAGAGACAACAATCAAAAGACAGGAAAGGTGGCGGTGATTAATTGAAAAGTGTTGGACCTAAGCATGACGTATATGGTATGGAATTAGGGGTGGATATTGTCCTAGTTTTGGCTGCGATAGAGTTCATTTTTCTTCCTAGTAGCTGGTATGTTGCTGCCTTTCGTATTTACAGAATCACAGAACAGTTTGGGTAGGAAAGGACCTTAAAGATCACATAATTCCAACTCTCCTGCCATGGGCAGAGACATCTTCCTCTAGACCAGGTTGCTGAAAGCCCCATCCAACCTGGCCCTGCTTCCAGAGATGAGGCAGCCACAGCTTCTCTGGGCAGCCTGTTCCCGTGCCTAATCATTCTCTGAGTAAACAACTTTCTAATATCTAATCCGGATCTACCCTCTTGCAGTTTAAAACCATTACCCCTAGTTACTGCTGGCTCATATTCAGCTGACTATCTACCAATATCCCCAGGACCCTTTCTGCTGGGCGGCTTTCCACGCACTCTTCCCCCAGCTTGTGGCATTACATGGGGTTGTTGTGCCCAAGTGCAGGACCCGGCACTTTGCCTTGTTGAACTTCATCCAGTTGGCCTCAGCCCATGGGTGCAGCCTATCCATTTCCCTCTGCAGAGCCTTCCTACCCTCAAGGAGATCAACACTCTCTCTGAACTAGGTGTCATCTGCAAACTCACTGAGGGTGCACTTGATCCCCTTGTCCAGATCACTGATGGAGATATTGAAAAGAAGTGGCCCCAGTACTGGGCCCAGTGGGACACCACTAGTGACTGGCCTCCAGCTGCATTTAGCTCCATTCACCACAGCAATTTGGACCTGGCCACCCAGACAGTTTTCGACCCATTGATGCATACATCCATCCAGGCCTTGAGCCGCCAGTTCCTCTGGGAGAATGCTGTGGGAAATGGTTTCAAAAGCCTTACTGAGGTCTAGGTAGACCACGTCCACAGCCTTCCCCTTGTCCACTGAAAGCATAACCTTATCTTCAAAGGGGATCAGATTTGCCAAGCAGGACCTGGCGTTGATAAACTCATGATGACTGGGCCTGCTCACCTGCTTGTCCTGGAAGCGTTGCGGGATGGTACTCAAGACAATCTGCTCCATGAGCTTCCCCAGCACCAAGATCAGACTGACAGGCCTGTAGTTCCCCGGATCCTCCTTCCGGCCCTTCTTGTAGACAGACGTCACGTTTGCTAGTCACCGGGTGACTGGGACCTCCCCTGATAGCCAGGACTGCTGGTCAGTGATGGAAAGCAGCTTGGAGAGCACTTCAGCCAGCTCCCTCAGTAACAACGGGTGGATGCCATCTAGCCCCCTAGACTTGTGCACATCTGAGTGCAGTAGCAGTTTTCTCAACATTTCCTCATGAGAGCTTCATTCTGCTGAAGGTCCTTATCTACCAGCTCAGAGGGCTGAGTACTAGGGGAACAACTGGTCTTGCTGCTAAACACTGAGGTAAAGAATGCATTAAGTACCTCAGCCTTTTCCACATCTCTTCTACTTCTGTTTTCCCACATCCAATAAAGGATGAAGATTCTCTTTTCCCTCCCCTCCCCTCCCCTCCCCTCCCTTCCCCTCTGCTCTCCTTTCATTATAAAAACCTTTCTTATTGTCTCTGACAGCAATAGATAGATTGATCTCCGCTAGGGTCTGGCCCTTCCAATTTTGTCCTTGCCCACCCTAACAACATTTAGGACACAGCTTCAGACAAAATGACAGCATACATGAGAAGCACAGAAAAGGTGGAATCTGGCAGCCTTCCATCCACCAGCCTTCTGTGAGTCTGTGCTGCAATTCTGTTCAACTGGTTACTCCTCTACTGTCCACAATATCTACTAACACCTCATTGATGCTATCTTGTGAGAGACAGCACAATCAGGGGGAGCCATCTTCTTGCAGAAATTAACAGATGAAAGAATGGAGCATCTGCCCAGGGGAACCTTGAGAAACTGCAGGATTTTGCCTACAGAAACCTCTTGACATTTACAAGAAGAAAAGCCTCATCCTGCACCAGAGGAAGAGGAACCCCACACATCAGGGCAGACTGGGACCCTGCTGAGTGAGCAGTGCCCAGGAGGAGGAGGGCCTGGGCACCACGAGGGATGCCATACGAGCTCACCAGGAGCTCACCAGGAACCAGGCCAACTTCCTACAGAGCTGCCTTATGAGGAGCATGGCCACCAAGAAAATGTAAGTTACCATGCTCGGCTCCGATCTGATGAGACACCACACAGCCAGCAGGGAAAGAGGTGCAGGTCTGTGAATCTCTTGGACAGCCTGGTGTGGAGAGGAGCAAGCACACTGGAAAGGCTGAAAGTCCCAACAGGCCTGAGGTCTGTGTGTCAATGGCTAGGGCTCTTGTCTCCGACAGCGAGGCCTATGAGGAGGCAGCTTCTTGTTAAAGCACCAGGGTCTCATTGCCTCCTCACCAGCCATGAACCAGGCAGGAGTCGTACCCTTCTCCTGCACTGGGCCATGGACATCCCCATCTCCTACTGCCCAGGAAGAGCCCTGAGCTCCTGTGTGAAGGGAAAGGATCTCCCTTCCCAGGAGCCTGGGGTCAAAGCCTGTTTTTCAATACATCAGTGTCACCTTCACATTTGTCTACCTGTCCTCACTGCCTCCAGTGTTCTGCTCTAATGAGCTCCAAGGGAGGCTGTGTCAGTGCCAGCAGAGTCCCCCCTCAGGGGGACACTGCAGGAAACTTGCATCTGCCTTGGATTTCTTGAGAGATTTCTTCAACGCACTCTCAGTGCCTGAGGTTCATGGGCTCATCGCCAAAGCCCCCAGAGGGCTGATTCCAATGCCTCTGCTGCTGATCTGGGCTGGGCTCCTGGGACAGGGAGAGCTCCTGGCAAGAGGGCCCTGGTGCAGAGAGACAGCTCTGCCCAGGAGCAGCTCCTCTGCACAGCGCAGAAGGGCTGGGGGCTCTGACCCCCATGGGGAGAGGAGAGGAGAGGAGAGAGGGGTTGGAGGCAGTTGGGAGTGGGAGGGTGCTGAGAGCTGCCTGCAGGAGAAACCTGCACAGCCCTTGACAAGGTAAGTCTCTGGCTGCAGGGCCATGCAGCTGCAGCTCCTGGAAGGGTCTCGTGCTGGGTCTTGTTTCTGGGAGGGCGGTGGGCAATGCAGTAGGCTGTGAGAGTCCTGCTGGATTGCACTGCGAGGTGAGGAAGTCTGGCAGAAGCCCCTTGGAGTGGCCTAAGCCAGGTGCCCCTGACACCCTAGAAGCCTCGAACACCCTGCTGGTGATGCAGGGCTCTCTGTCAGCTGCCCCATAGCTCCTGCTGCATGGAGGTGCCCCTTGGCAGGGCCCTGGTGGTGGCAGGGTGCTGCAGGGCAGCGCTGAGCACAGCCGCATGGGATGGGGTCTGTGAGCACAGGCGGGGGAAAGAAGAGTTTGGCCAAGATCAGCAGGAACAGAGTGGCCAAGAATCCTCTAGGTACAGCATGTTGTGTGCCTGGGATACTGGAATACCCCAGCGTGTGGATATTCACCTGTCTGTGGGGTGTTTTCCTGGGCTTCAGGCTGCTCTCCAGCAGGATGCAGCTCTCTCGTGGCATCCTTGTGGCATCCAGGCGTCCCAAGGAGAAGACACCTCCTTGCTAAGGCCATGTCCGTGCTGCTGGATGTCTGTCTGTGGGCAGCTGGAGTGAGGCCTCGGCAGCCCTGGCTAGGGGGGAAGAGCTGAGATCCTGCTCAGGCCCCCAAGGCCAAGGTAAGGATTCTGTCCAGCCTCACTCGGACTGGGGCTTCTCTGTTCTCAGCTGTCTCCGTTTTTTTCTCAGCGTAACACGAGTATGATCGGTGTCCTAAGCATTACAGGGGGAATTATAAGAAAATACAGCAAATAAAATCTCTCTTGCTCTACAGTGTGGTCGGATGAGTTGTTTGCAAAAAGACTGCATGGCTCATTGATCTGACAAGTGGACTGCACTTGAGTTTCCCCCACGGTCCTGCTTCCCTCCTGCTGCACAGCAGGAAGGACTCCTCTGGAGCCCACAGCAGCCCCTGCTCCCAGTGTCACACACAGCCAGCACCACCCAGAGCTCAAGCAAGAGAGCTGCAGAAAGCTGCGGGCTTTCCAGGAGATGAAATAGGTTTTCCTCATTGAAGTCTGTTCTATTTTTTTTTTCTCCTCTTCAAAGATACCTGTGTCCAAAGTCAGCAAATGCCCAACAGCAGCTCTGTGAGCGAGTTCCTCCTGCTGGCATTCGCAGACACGCGCGAGCTGCGGCTCCTGCACTTCGTGCTCTTCCTGGGCATCTCCCTGGCTGCCCTCCTGGGCAACGGCCTCATCCTCACCGCCGTAGCCTGCGACCACCGCCTCCACACCCCCATGTACTTCTTCCTCCTCAACCTCGCCCTTCTCGACCTGGGCTGCATCTCCACCACTCTGCCCAAAGGCATGGCCAATGCCCTCTCGGACACCAGGGCCATCTCTTAGCACGGGTGTGCTGCACAGGTCTTCTTTTTTGTCTTCTTGGTCGGAGCAGAGTATTCCCTCCTCACCGTCATGGCCTACGACCGCTACGTTGCCATCTGCAAGCCCCTGCACTACGGGAGCCTCCTGGGCAGCAGAGCTTGTGCCCAGATGGCAGCAGCTGCCTGGGGCAGTGGCTTTCTCAGTGCTGTCCTGCACACAGCCAATACATTTTCCCTGTCCCTCTGCCTTGGAAACGCAGTGGCCCAGTTCTTCTGTGAGATCCCCCAGATCCTCAAGCTCTCCTGCTCAGATGCCTACCTCAGGGAAGTTGCTGTACTCTTATTTACTCTTTCTTTAATCTTTGCTTGTTTTGTTTTCATTATGTTGTCCTATATACGGATTTTCAGGGCTGTGCTGAGGATTCCCTCTGAGAAGGACCAGCACAAAGCCTTTTCCACGTGCCTCCCTCATCTGGTTGTGGTCTCTCTGACTGTCAGCACTGGCATGTTTGCCTACCTGAAGCCCCCCTCCATCTCCTCTTCATCCCTGGACCTGTTGGTGGCCGTTCTATTCTCGGTGGTGGCTCCAGCAGTGAACCCCTTCATCTACAGCATGAGGAACAAGGACCTCAAGAATGCCTTGTGGAAACTGATGACTTGATTTGCTTCGGAAACAATAATTTCACAGTCTGTTTCTGCAGATTACTCAGAATATCACTTACACAGAGCAACCTATATTCCCTTTTTTGTTGTTTTTGTGTGTGTGAGTGTGTATTTTTAGTACTGGTATTACTTAGTTTTGTGTTTTGTTTTGTTTTGTTTTGTTTGTTTCAGGTTAGGTTGCCCAATAAAATGTCATTTTTGTCCCACTCCCAATTCTGTACGTGTGTTTAGTGTATGTACTGAGTCTCTGTCCATGTGGAATTATGGTCTCTGTGAACTTTTAACGAAATAAAACAGCCTACACTGCCTTCTTTGTCTGATGTCCTTCCTCTGAGACCTGGTCTGGCTCTGCTGGGGCAGTGCCCATTTGCAGAGGAAAAGAGTCCCATTCCAGCAGCACAGCCAGGGAGCACCAGCGCTTGGGGCATGCCAAGCTGCTCTCTTGCCTCTGCCGCCCTCTCCTGCTGGTGGGGCCAGGCCCGGCTGCTCCTGGAGCTTGGTGCCAGTGCTGTTGTGGGGCTGTGCTGGGACTGCTGGCAGGTTAATGTTTCTTGCAGAGGGAATTAGCATCTGCCAGCAGAGTCCAGGGTATTGGCCGGAGCAGCATGAGCCCATAAAACAGGTGGAGCCCGCAGAGCATGAGCCTGTGCAAGGTGAATTTAGCAGAGCTCAAGTGCTCAAGCTGCTGCCAACAGGCAGAGGAGAGCTCTGCAGCCCCAGGACACGCAGTAGCCCCAGCAAAGGAGGCTGGTGACTGATTCCTTGCAGCCTTGGGCAATGACAGTGACCCCATGAGCTGGGTCTGCCTCCCAGCCTGCCCAGCATGGCCCTGCAGAGTGTCCCCGTGCCCTGGGCACCACAGCCCCCTTGCTCTGCAGAGCAGCACCGCCAGCTGGGGCTGGGGCAGGGGCTGGGAGGGCGCTTCCCAGAGTGTCTTCTAGGCCAGCTTCAGGCACACAACATCTGCATGTCAGAGTGATCTTTGCTGTGTGCAAGGAGCTGAGAGACCAACAACAGTCATGGGGCTGGAACATTGCCTGCAAGGTCCCACCTGCCCTAGCACCTCCCAGAACTGGCACGGAACTGGTTCACATGCATCAGAGGGTCTGGGAGCCCAGCAGCAGTGCCATGGGCTTGAAGGATCACAATCAGATCACTTCTACCTGGGCAGGTCCTAGGCCAAAAAGGGGGTGTTTTGTAGGTATGATATTATGAGGCGGTGGTGCCTCAGAAACTCTAAGTCCAGCAGGAAGTGAATGGCTGTTAAATGGCCTTTGAGGTGGCTTCTTGGAGAAATAGCTGGCAGCTCATCCCTTGACTCCTGGCTGGGATCTATGCCATTAGGCTCATATCTGCAAAAGTACCTGAAAGGCAAGCAGAAGGCACTTGCTGTGCCTGTAGTTTGTGAGATCCGCTCTTTCCGAGTACCTGGTAGGCCCCATAAAGGAAGAGGTCTTGGATAGGGCTTGTCATGTCAGAGGTGTCAGCTTTTCCCTGAAGTCATCCTTCAGGACTGCTTTCAGTTTTCAACACAGAGGGGGCCACTGCCTCCAAGATGGCTGGGGTAAAACGGACCATGCACGAGGGCCTGGAAAAAGTTACCCTGGCTGCATAGGAGCCATTCTATATCCAAAAGCTGGAGGCAGGAAACAAATTTTTAGGGTGGTACGGAGCTGCAGGGCACATTGTGCAGGGTGTTCCTGCAGCCTTTATGTTCTTTTCCATCCTGTCTTCGGTGCTGCGTCTGTCTTAAGAAAGGAGTAGCCAACAGAGGTAAGACAGACACTGTGAGATCATGAAAGCCATCAGAAAACTACCCCTAAGAAGATGACTGATATGGGGAGGTCAGAAGAAGCCTGGCCAGGAGAAATGTGAGATTTGGGAGAGAGAAGAGGCCAGCAGGAATCAATGATTTCTGGGAGGCTAGAAGGTTCAGGCAATGTTGATTCTGCTGTAGCACTGACTTAAAAGAGTCATGTAAAGACCTTGCCCTATTTTAACCAGCAACATTAATCCTTAAACCTAAATGCTACTGTACACACTGTCAGGAATCCACTACTCTAATGCCTGACCTCAACGCATCCCTTGAAGCCAAAATTCATCACATAGCCCCTTCCCCTTGTTTTTACTCTCTTAATCACTCTGATCCCTGACCTTAACACTAGCATTAAAATGCTCTTTTTAACCCTAGGAAACTGCCTGAGAGACCTAAACAAAACCCTAAACCACAAAGCTTGTCCATACCCTAAACACAGACCTGATACCCACGTAAGAATACCAAAACATTCCCATTCAAACTTTGCTTAATCTTTAACCCAGTAAGGTGGGCCCTAGTCCCTAGTCATATACATGAACACCTAACACCCAAAACCCCTGTTCCTGTGCATTAACCTCCTCACCTTCAGCCCCTCTACTAAGCCTTAACTTTAGGCCCGTCATCCCTTGGGACAGGGCAGGAACCATGAGGTTGCTCTGCAGTCATGGCACTCAAAGCTGAATGTGAGGGGCCATGGATCTCATCAGATTGTGGGCCACAAGGAGGAGACAGGGGAGAATGCTCTGATGAGCTCAGCTCTGCCTCAGGATCTCCTGCACCAGCAGGGGAGTGTGACTGTGCTGGTCACTGTGGGGTCACTTCTGTCCCTGCAGAAGATAGGGCAGCAGCAGGATCATGTCACAGAAAGGGACTGAGAGGTCACTTCAGTCTGTAGGTGGCAGGTCACCCTTGACTTAGAGCTGGGATCGGTACTTTTCGGCTGACATCTGCCAGTGGCCCTGGTAGGCCAGCAAAAGGCACCTGGCTGGCATGCTGACTGTGGGATCCCCTCTGCCTACATACCCAGGAGGACCCATGCAGAAAGAAGGCCCACATATGGGTTGTCCTGTCCCTTCTGCTTGAGTCCATGACTGGACAGCAGCAGGCCCATGGCTTGGAAGATGCTGGTGCGGTGACTTCTGTCTGGTTGGCTGACAGGCCGCAAGGAGCCTGATGGATTGGGATGCCTACTTTAGGAGGGGGTTCCACCCTGATGGAGCTTTCTTTTGTAGTAGAAAAGAGTAGGAGAGAAAAAACTGCCACAAAGTGCACTTTGGAATGTTGGTGCTGGCCACGAGGAGGAAGAACTGTCCCTCAGAGTGTCGTGCTGCGTTGCCAGAGGTCACCCAAAGAGCGTCTGTGATCAGAGCATGGCTTTGTGTGAGAAGGAGCAGCTGGGGAGGGTTGATGAGACACTGGTGAAATGATGGAAATGCTGGGATGAGAGCAAGGTGGTGAACAGAGACGGGTGTCTACAGTCCTCAAAGAAATAGGTGAAAGTCATCAAAGTCAACAAAGTGCTCTGCCGGGCACTGCCCAGCCCAGCCCGGCCCCTGCCCACCTCTCCCCACCACCCTGCCCTCTCTCCAGCCCAGCCCAGCCCAGCAGCCCAGGCTGGGCTGGCCCCAGGGCAATGCCCTCCACAGGCTGCTGCAGGGCTCTGGGCACGGCCACCCCAGCCCCAGCCCCTCACAAGGCACCGCAGCTGCTGGGACAAAGTGTGGTGGTTTCACTCAGGTGGGCAGCCGAGCTCCACCACAACCGCTCTCTCACTGCCCCTCTCCTCAAAGAGGAAGGGGGAGAAAATACAACACAGAGAACTCGAGGTTTGAGATGAGAAAGGTTTAATTAAATGGAAAGGGAATGGGGAGGAAAAAAAAAAAGAAACAAAAGAAACAATCAGTCCGCGCGGGAGCACGGAGAGAGGGAAAAAAAAATTATTCTCTACTTCCCATCAACGAGCGGTGTTCAGCCACGTCCTGGGAAGCAGGGCCTGAGGGTCCAAGCCACGGCTGCGCTCGCGTCAGGCAGCACCCTGGGGTGTCACCAAGTGACGTCACAATGGGTGCCCACCCAGCCCAGGCGCGTGTCACAGTGGCACCCATTGTGACGTCACTTGGTGACACCCCAGGGCTCCGCCTTATAAGAGCGCAGCCGTGGCTCGGACCCTCAGTGTCGGTGCACGGCAGTGACGGACAGGGCAGGAGCACAGGGCCTTCGAGGAGTCCCCGAGCATAGCCCACGTCCCACAATGCCGCAACCGCCCGCCCAGAGGAGCCGCCGGTTTCTATCTGAGAACTCTCCCTCTCCAGAGGCTCCTTCTGAAGGGGATGAGGAGGGAGGCATGCCCCCCAGGCAGCCCAGGCTGGCCTGGCAGGAGACCTGGTCTTCTAGGGGCAGCAACCGGCCAGCAGAGGACAGCTTGCTGGCAGAGGACAGAACCCCAGTCGAGGCCTTTTTCCTGGAAGAGGACAGCAGCCTGGCAGAGGCCATTTTGCTGGCAGAGGCCATTGCTCAGGCAGCGGGCAGCAGCCAGGTAGAGGAGAGCCAGGACGACGTACAGTGGCTGGATCCCAGTGAGTCAGGGTCTTCGGGATGGGGTGGGGAGGGTTGGGGACACAGAGACCCCTGCCTGACTCCAGGACTCCTTCCCTGGGTAAAGCGGCGCTTGGGCTGACGGGGCCGAGCTTCCTCCGCAGCACCACAGAATGCCAGGACGCTTCGGGCTGGGGGGGACCTCGGCGATCACGATGCTTCCCCCCAGCCCAGGCTGCCCAAAGCCCACCCAGCCTGGCCGTGGGCAGTGCCAGGGAGGGGGCACCGCAGCCTGCGCCAAGGCCTCACTGCCCTGGGCGTGAAGGAGAGAAATCCCTGCCTGTCCAAAAGAAACCTGCCCTCTTTGAGGTTAAAGGTGTCACCCCTTGTCCTGTCGCTGCAGTCCATGATGAAGATCCCCCCCCAGCTTTCCTGGAGGCCCCTTTGGGCACGGGGAGGCCGCAGCGAGGTCCCCCCGCAGCCTTCTCCAGGCTCCACAAGCCCAGCTCCCTCAGCCTCTCTTCCCAGCGGAGCTGCTGCAGCCTCTGGGCATCCCCGCGGCCTCCCCACGGCCTTCTGGGGCTGGGGCCCTTCCTCTCCTCACCCCTGCATTCAGCCCCTCTCTGCAGCACTCTTTGCTTTCCTCCTTTCCAGGTAAGGCATGGAAACTGTGCAGAGACAAGGCCGTGGAATTCATCAGGGCGTATGTCAGAGGCACAGAAAAGGTAATGGCAGCCGCTTGCATCACAGCTGTGCTCCTGGCGCTGCCCTCCAGGGGTCCCACACAGCCCCAGACCCCTCAAGGCTTTGGTCCTGCTGGCCGTGGGTGTCCCCCTAATGCTCTGTTGGTGTCTTTGTGGCTGCCAGGACGACGAGGAGCAGAAGATGCTGTTCCTCAGCAAAATCTGCGATCTGTGCAGATGTGTCACAGAGAGGGGTGTGCCAATGAACTTGCATGACTTCTGCTGCCAAACTAACCTGGTGGAGAACATCATGGTGAGAGGATGCGCAGCGGGCTGGGGAAGGGGCAAGGCCCCCCGGCACCAGCCCCCTGGGAGGCGAGGGCTGGGGCAGCGCTGGCTCTGCTGCTGCTGGGTGCCGGCGGCTCCAAGGTCTCATCCTGCTTGTGCTCTGCAGGCGCTGCTGGAAAAGGAGCCCATGGACAGCTTGCGCACAGCATTCCGGCAGAAGGCCATGGAGACTGTCGCCCTCCTCAGGTGCGTGCCCAGCCCCTGGTGGCAATGTCCTGGTGGCCCTGAAGCTGGCAGGGAGGCTGCCCGTCCCTCCCAGGGATGCCTGGCCAAGGGAGGTCCGTGTCCTCCTTCATAAGCCTCGAGGCACTGCGTCCAACAGGCTCCTCTCTCTCTCTCCTTCAGCAACACCGTACCAACAGCACTGCGTGGCAAAAAGGAGAGACTCCTGCATGTGTGCTGCAAGAGCATCTTCTTTCTGCCTCCCGAGTCAGATGTGCCAGAGACAGAAGGAGCGCTCTACACCAAGGTATGTGCTGGGTGAGGTACCGGCACCCCCAGTCCTGCTGAGCTGCTGCCTTGCTTCCCCGTGCTGACACAACCAAAGACCAGTGCAGGGCCGGGGCCCAGATTTGCTTTCCCAGCCTCACCCCTTCCCCGACCTGATCTTGTGCTGCAGGAGGTCTGCACGCAGTGGCTTTTTAGCCCCAAAGCCACCCCTGAACTCCCGAGGGGCTCAGAGCCAGCTCCTGGGGGTGAGGAGGGCCACAGAAATAATTCGATGCTCTTCTGTCCTCCCTGCAGACTATGAAAGCCATGGACACCATGCTGGTGGCCTTCGTACTCAACTGTCCAAAGACCAGTTTCAGCACAGAGTTGGAGAATATCTTGGAGGTTTGGCATTTGCAAAGAATTTCCAAAGAATCCTCTCAGGTCTCATTTGCAGACCACTGTCAACCCAGCAACTTCTCTCCTCGCAGGCGCTGCTGTACTTTGCCCTCTCCAAAAACCCAGCTGTGTGTGAGAGAGCTGTGAGGAGGATTGAGAGGCTGGGTGATTTCATCATCAGTTATTTTTTGAGCGAGGTAAGGCACAAGGAACCCTCCACCCTTTCCTGCATCCCAGAGCATCCTGCCACTCAGGGGTGCCTGTGAGGCAAGCCTCGATGCACGTGAGTGCCTCAGAACCGTGAATCGAGGGTCTTCGTCCCTTCTTCGCCCCTGCTCTTCCCTCCCCAGGCCCTGCTATCTCAGGGGCTGGCTCTGCCTCCACTAAGCCCTTTGTCTCTCCTCCCTTCCTCACCCAGAACTCAGATGACTATGAAAAATACAAGCACAGCCACGATGATTCCAGAGAGCTCTACATCCCCATCCTGGGACAGCTGCTGGGCCACCTCTTGCTTTTCAGCAATAGCAATGATTCCTTTGGATACGCAGCTTTGGATGCTCTTTTTCGCTTCTACAAAATCGTCAGAGAAGGAAGAGGTAAGAAGGTGTGGTGGGCACTGTCCGTCTGCACACAGACAGCTACTGATTTGTCTACTTGTTTTCCCCAAGTATTGTGAAGGTTTATTCTTTTGCTTGGTGGAGGCTGCCCACGGAATTCTGCCAGGTTCCCTGGCCTCCTCTGCTCCTCACAGCAGCTTCCCGCAGCATTCTGGCTATCGTTTTCCGCAGAAGCTAGACGCTCACCTGCCGTCCAGGAGCAGTTCTCTGCTGCTGTCCTTCCCAACCCTCCCCAGATCACCTACCACGCTGTTTTGTGGTGTCCCCCAGTCTAAGCCATCAATCGATGAGCACTTCCCAAACCGCATCTTCCCCGAGGAGTGAACAGCAGAGCCAGCCGTGCATCACCAGGGATGGTGACGCCCTCCAGAATGCTCCCTGACTGTTTGCTCCCTGCCGTCTTAAAGGCAGGTGTCAGGGGGCTTCCTGCACATCCTGACCCCGAGCAGAAGGGGGTCTGTGACACGCTGCTACCCCCACGGCACCCAACGCCATTGCTTCTCCTCCTTCTGCATCATCCCTGAGGTCCCTCTTGCTCCCAGCACTCCTCACCTTGTGCTTTACATCCCTGCCCACCACTCTCCTCGCCGTGGGTCTGAGCCTCCCTCCTCAGCCATTCCTAGTGAAAGAGCTTTTCACCATTTGGCAAGCTTGTTGGCAAAGATGCTCTTCCCTACTGACTCTTCGCTGTTTCCCCCTGTTTAGAATGCATATTGAGAGAGGACATGGTAAATTATGCAGAGAGACACAAGAATTTGGAGGACACAGCATACCCGTTTTCTACAACATCAACTCCGTGTGAAATTGCCAAGGTAATGAGCTCTGGCCTTGCTGGGGATCTTGTCCGCAGCATCAGCAGGCATCTCGTGTGAGCAAAGGGGTCCAGAACCGGTGGGGCTGGCACGGCCTCACTCGCCCTGCTGAGAGGGTTCCTCTTGTCCCCAGGCTGGGGCTATGCGAAGGCTGCTCCCCTGTGTCCCGGCAGCAGCTCCAGCCCTCCTGGCCACCAGCAAGCCCTGGTTACCTGCAGGGCCAGCACTCTGGCCCCATATGCCCCATCCTCACCCCTTCCCCCGAGGGCCCTCTCTCCGGAGCTGCCCTTGCTGCTCAGCTAAGCAGCACCCTTGGGACACTCAGTGAGGCATGTCTTCGCTCCTCCTTCTTCCCACAGCGGTTTGGAGGATACCTCTTCCCTGCTGAGAGGCTGAAAATCATCCTCACAGCCCTTGAAGCTTTACAAGACTCCAGCATCCATGACAAGCAGGGGGCCTGCAGCGTGCTGGACGCAGCCTTGAAGGACCCTTTCTACTGGCTGACAGATGTAAGTGGCCTGTGGCCATGGCCCTGCCCTTGAGCTCTTCCAGGCGTTGTTCCTCTCTCCTTCCCTGCCTCCCTCCCTGCCTCCCTCGCACATCGGGGTCTCTTGGGCTCCAGAAGCCACCTGAAGCCAGCAGAGAGCAATGGAAGGGGCCAAAGTTTGAGTGGCAGCTGTGGCAATGGCTGCGGTCTGCTGGCAACACCATTCCCACTTTGTCCCACAAGGTGCCAACGATCATGGAGTGCATCAGGAGAAACCTGGGCAGCATCCACACGGCATCGGCGCGGCAGTGCCTGGACTCCCTGCTTCTCAGGCTGACCAACATGATGCCCAGGAGAGAAGTCGAGAACCTGCTGCAGTTCTCTCCGCCACGTGACAGGTCCTGGCCTTAACATCCTTGAGGGCTTGTTCCGCGTCGGGAGATGCACCTGGAGACTCTCTGCTTGCCACACCAATGGCAAAGGGCAGGACATCCCCAAGGAGCACAGCCCTCCTTCCCACCAATGTGTTCCAGCCCTACTGGGCCAGCCAGGGCTGCAGCAGCCCAGCTGTCCAAGGCAGCCCAGAGTCCCCCTGCCCCCAGGGAACACCAGCTCAGCCCCCTCCTGCCTGCCCAGGCTGGGCCCTCAGTGCTCCCCAAGTCACAGGGGCTGCAGGACAGCCTGGGTCCTCTGGGGCTGGCCCAGTTTGTGGCCCTGCGGCTGAGGCAGCCTCACTGACAGAGTCTTCTGGGCTTGCAGCACTGACCTGGCCATGTGGGAGGTGATCCTGGCCATGCCAAAGACCTTGAAGAGGGTTTTAAACATCATGATGGAAGACTTGCCGCTGCGCTACTGGTGCACCGCAGTCACCAAAGACACCTGCATCCGTCGCTTGGCTGTGAGTTCCCAGATGAAACCTTGCTCCCAGCAGGGCTACGTGTGCCCCTTCAGGCACACAGGCACAGCCCTGTGCCCATCTACCCCCAAACTGCCAGCTCCCGCAGGACGTACGGACACATGGTCCCTGGGGCCGGCAAGCCCCCGTAGCTCCCCGCGCCTGGTGCCTCTTTGGTGCCAGCTGGCGCTGCCCCATCCCTGCCCAAAGGTGGGAGAAGAAGAGGCTGCAGGGAGCCCTGCAGGCCCTGCCAGGCTCTCACTGCTCTTTCTTGCAGATGCTGGGCCGGAATCACATTTCTGAGGAGGACTTTGGTAACCCGGTGCACCTCCAGAGCTACCTGAGGTACCCAAGACCAGAGATGCGCTTGATGGTTCTGAAAGGGCTCTGCACCGTGTCAGAGAGCCCTGAGAAGGTGAGCGGGCCATCGTCAAGCAAAGCCATGTTGGCAGCCTGGGGCTTTGCTCTTCTGCCCTCCCGTCCCTCCCCGCTGCCAGGAAGCAAGGCAGGAGGCTGGTGCTCAGGAACCAGAGCCCTTTGCCCAGGGTGGTCTCTCACTGCCTCACGGAAGGGAAATGGTGTCTTTCCTACAGGCAAGGAAAATTCAGGTCTTGCTGCCAGACATTGTGGAGGCCCTGCAGGACACCAACACATATGTGGTGCTGACGGCCCTGCCTGTGCTGAGAAACGTGATGGCTCATGTGGAGAGGTGGAAGGACAGTGGCCTGGCTCTGCAGCTGGCTGAGAAGCTCCTGCCACTCTTTGACCACGTAAGTGTGCTGCGGGAGCCCGAGCCCTCAGCTGGGCCCCCTGTAACGAGGGCTGCCCTTCAGCCCGGCCCTGTGGGCAGCACTCAGGCAGGGCCTTCCCAGTCTCCTCGTCAGCCCAGGCGCTGGGGAGCTCTGCTTGGGCATGGCTGGTGCGGCTGGTGGTGAAAGTGGGGTGGCTGGCGGGCAGCCTGCGATGGCAACCGATTGCGTTGCCCTTCACGGGCACCAGGCCTTGCAGCTGCCCCTGAGCAGCTCCTCTGGGAAGGATCCAGCGCTGAAGCATCTCACAGTGCTGGGAGCTCCCTTCACATCGGCCACGCTAATGCTGAAATTCCTCCTGTCCTCCTCCCTGCCAGGCGTCCAGCCAGGTGCAGGAGCACTCCATCTGCCTCTTCCAAGCCGTGGTGGAAGCTGTGCTGCGGCAAAGGACGAAGGAAATGAAGAGGACGGTGCACAGGAGCCTTCTCCCACTCTACTTTCACATGAGAGACCAGAGTGAGAGCGTAGCAAAGGTACAGATCTCAGAGCTGAGCAGTTATGTGGGCAAGGGTGTGCTGATGCCACAGGGTTGCTGTGGGGGATCACAGAATTTCTAGGTTGGAAGAGACCTCAAGTTCATCGAGTCCAGCCTCTGATCTCTTGCTGTGATCTCTGGGATCTCTCTCATTGTGAGCTGCCTCCGATGGTGGCTGTCCCGTGGCCTTGCCTTGGCCACTGAACCCAGTGCACGCTGCCCCCCACCACAGCCTCCCATAACGCGCTGGGAAAGGCTCGCAGCCCTGCCAAGAGGAGGGGACAGAGGGTCTCCTTCCCAAGGCTGTGCTGCTACCTCCCAACCTCTGCTGCTCCGCAGGCCTCTGGGGAAGCTCTCGCCGTGGCTGCAGAGTTTCTGCGATGCAAGGAGCTCAAGCGCTTCGTCCAGACAAAACAGACGTGGAGGATTGGAGAGTGCTTGGTAAGGACCCAACTTGGTTTGCCCCAGCTGGGCAAACGCGCCCGGCCAGAGCCCGCTGCCTGCAGCCGCATCCTCGCTCCCTTCCTGCCAGCACAGAGCCCCAGGGGGCTCTTCTGCAGGCCCCTCTGCCCTCCCTGCCCCCAGGATGCTGGAGGAGACCCTGGAGAGGGTGTGCAAGCCCCGTGACCCTGCGTTCTCTCTCTCTCCAGCTGCAGCAGGACAGAGGCAGAGTAGAAGAATACCTGCAGCAGAGCCAGCCCTACCTGAAGGCCACTCAGACCCTTGTGCGACTTGAGGCCGTCAGATTCATTGGTGAGCCCAGCCCCTGGGTCCCTCTTGGGGCAGCCTTTGGCAGCCCCAGGCACTGCCCTGTTGCCCCCAGAGCCCCCCGACTGGGCCCTTGCTCCAGGGTGCAGGAGGGGGCACAGCCTGGCTGGCCAGGCCAGGGGCTGCGCTGCTGGGAGCGTGCTGGGGAGCGGGGCTCTGATGGGGTCTCTGTGTCTAGGTCTTGCTGCGCGCTACTGCGAGGACCAGAGCGAGGAGAAGCTGGAGGAAATCCTCAGAGGTGAGTGAGGGCAGTGGGGGGTGTGCTAGGGCTGGGGGGACAGCGGCAGAGGCCCCCGTGCCTTGCCCTGCTCCAGGGAAATGCTTCGGGGCAGAGGAGCAATGCAGCCATAGGAACGAGGGAGAGGAGACGGGGTAGCCTGTGGTGTCAGGGAATGGCCTCCCAGCCTGGAGCTGGGCAGTGCCGCTGAAAGGGTTGAGTGTCCCTGAGGAAGAGTCAGGGGAAAGGGCAGTAAGGCTGACAGAAGGTGGGAGCCTGTTGTAGAGCACGCAACCAGGACGAAGAGGGAGATGAGACAGCCTACAAGCAGCTAGGAGCAGGGTCACGATTGCTAGCCCTTGCTCTCATGGGGAAGCACAATAGCGAGAGGAAAGAGTCCAGGAGATTCCTGGAGTGTGTGAATCCTCCCAAGGGATGGAGGCAGGTGGTGAGGGAACCAGCTTGTGAAGGTGCCCCACTTGACCTGTGGTGCGCAGGTGGGGAAGGACTGGTGGCTGCATTTGGGACATTGCTGAGCAGCAGCTTTCAACGGATTCCTTTGTCCCTCCTGCTCCTCCTGGCCTGGGGAAGAGTCGAGTGGGGCTGGCATGCTCTGCAGGGGATGCCTGGGGATCTCTGCAAGGAGTGGGTTTTCATCTCTGCTCTTCTTTCTTTTGCAGTCCTCCAGCCTTCATATAAAGACCCGGAACCCATGGTCTGTTCCCTGGCAGTTCAAACCACCCTGATCCTGACGTCAAGGCATAACGCAACACCAAGACGGAGATTTCCACTGCTGCGTTGCCGCTAGCCCCGCAGCAGTCCTCAAAAGAGCAATATATATTTTAATAGAACTAGGTTGTTGTCTCGTTATTCCAGCAGCTCCTTCACAGTGACTCGGTGCCATGACGCTGAGCTAACTTGGAGGCCACCAAGGACCCTGAGAAGTTCCCTGTGTTCCCCTGAGAAGGCAACTTCCTTGTGAGGGGAACAGAGGGCCCTATTTGTTAGCCTGACCCTACCCGTAGGGAAGTCTGCTGCCTCCCTGGGGCTAGGGTCATGGACGTTGCCAGAAAGCTTCCCAACCTGGTTTTCCCCTCTGATTACTATCGTCTTTTGATAGTCCAGGCCGGCAGTGATAATACTGAAGACAGAAGCCTGAAGACTATCAAGCGGGACTTTAGGGGACTGGGACGGGTAGTGGATGGAGTGGGAGTTCAGGTGGTGTTTTTGTCCACCCCTACAGTGGCAGGGAGGGGTACAGAGAGGACTCACGACTCACTGGGATCCAGCAACTGCAACTCCTTCTTGCTGTCCTCTGTCAAACCTCTGTTCTCTACCACTAAGCTGTCCTCTGCTGGTCTCCTGTCCTCTGCCAGGCTGCTGTCCTCTACCGGGCTGCTGCCCTTTGACAGCAAGCTGTCCTCTGCTGGGCTTCTGTCCTCTGCCGGCAAAATGTCCTCTACCGGGGTGCTGTCCTCTGCCAGCAAGCTGTCCTCTGCTGGCCGGTTGCTGCCCTCAGAAGACCAGGTCTCCTGCCAGGCCAGCCTGGGCTGCCTGGGGGGCATGCCTCCCTCCTCATCAGATTCAGAAGGAGCCTCTGGAGTGGGAGAGTTCTCAAATAGAAAACGGAGGCTCCTTCGGGCAGGCGTGGGCTATGCTCGGGGACTCCTCGAAGGCCCAGTGCTCCTGCCCTGTCCGTCACTGCCGTGCACCGACGCTGAGGGTCCGAGCCACAGCTGCAGTCATATAAGGCGGACCCCTGGGGTGTCACCAAGGGAGGTCACCAAGGGTCCCATGTGATACGTGCCTGGGCTGGATGGGCCCCACCGGGCGCTGTAAGTTCGTGGGCGACACCAAGCTGGGCAAGGGGATCTGGACAGGCTGGATCAACGGGCCGCATCCAGCTGCGTGGCATTCAAGGCCAAATGCTGGGTTCCACACTTGGAATCATACAATATCCTGAGTTGGAAGGGGGCAGACCTGAAGGGATGAAAGACACGGTCTCCCGATGCCTCTTGAGCAGAAGGCCTTTATTGCCATTTTTCTCTGCTACATATACTTTCCCCGTAACCACATGCGCTGTCCACGCGCCTGAATCAGTCCTACAATTCATTAGAGACCCTCAGCCACGCGCCTCAAGCCAGCCAGCAATTGACCACTGCGCAAAGCTCATCTTTAATGCTGTAGCCAAGTTAATTTATCTCCACCTTGTTCAAGTTTTTGTTACTAATGCCTAGTAAAAAAAGGGGCTTTAGGGCTTTGGGGCGACTACTTAAAGGATCAGGGGCACAGGTTGTGTTTGCCTCTGTCCTTCCGATAGGGGGGATCGATGCTGACAAGCAGACTCATCACATTAACACGTAGCTTCGGGACTGGTGCAACTGGTAGAACTTTGGGCTTGCTGATCATGGGAGGGTCTATGTGACACTGGCCTGCTACCACCAGATGAGATGCGCCTCCCTGTAGTGGTTTTACCTGGCAAGGTTTTGGTAGCACGGGGCCATAGGAGTGGCTTTTGTGAGAAGGATCTGGAAGCTGCCCCATGTTTGCTAAGGGCCCCTCTGCTGACCAGAGCTGAGCCAATAAGTCACAGAATCACAGAATTTCTAGGTTGGAAGAGACCTCAAGATCATCGAGTCCAACCTCTGACCTAACGCCAACAGTCCCCACTAAACCATATCCCTAAGCTCTACATCTAAACGTCTTTTAAAGACTTCCAGGGATGGTGACTCCACCACTTCCCTGGGCAGCCTGTTCCAGTGCCTAACAACCCTTTCGGTACAGAAGTTCTTCCTAACATCTAACCTAAAACTCCCCTGGCACAACTTTAGCCCATTCCTCCTCATCCTGTCATCAGGCACGTGGGAGAACAGGCCAACCCCCACCTCACTACAGCCTCCTTTAAGGTATCTGTAAAGAGCGATAAGGTCGCCCCTGAGCCTCCTCTTCTCCAGGCTGAACAAGCCCAGCTCCCTCAGCCGCTCCTCGTAGGACTTGTTCTCCAGGCCCCTCACCAGCTTCGTCGCCCTTCTCTGGACCCGCTCAAGCACCTCCATGTCCTTCTTGTAGCGAGGGACCCAAAACTGAACACAGTACTCGAGGTGCGGCCTCACCAGAGCCGAGTACAGCCCCCCGTAGCCACCCATAGCCCCCCGTAGCCCCCTGTAGCCCCCCATAGCCCCCTGTAGCCCCCCATAGCCCCCCATAGCCCCCCTATAGCCCCCCCCCCCCCCTTATCCCGCTCCTCACGTTCCGGTCCACGATGTCCCGGCCCTGGCTGGCCAAGCTGCTGCCGTAGGCGGCGGCCAGGCTGGACACGGGCTCGGCCAGGAAGGCGGCGGCGGGGGGGGGCAGGCGGGATGCGGAGGACGCCGGGGGGGCCGCCGGGGGGGCCCCGTAGGCCCGGGCCGGGCCGTGGGGGGGGGGGGCGGCCCCGCCGCTGGTGTCGTCGAAGAGCGGCCGCGGCTCCGCCATCCGCGGAGGGGCCGGGCCCGGGCCGCGGCGCTTGGGGACTGCGGGGAGAGGAGAGGGGGGGTCAGGGGGGGCCGGGGGGGGTCGGGGGAGGGGGGGGGCGCCGGGGGTCCGCACCGAGCCCCGCCGCCGCTCCCGGGGGCTCCATGGCGCTTCCGCTTCCGGTCACGTGAGGAGCGCGGGAGGAAGCTGTTGGCGGAGCGGCGGGGCGGGGCCGGAAGTGGCGGTTGCCATGGGGACGGGCGCGCGGGGCCGTGACGTCAGCAAGGGTGTGATGTCAGCAAGGCCACCGTGCCACCAAGGTGATGACGTCACCAAGGCCACCACGTCACCAAAGCCATGATGGCAACCAAAGCCATGACGTCACCAAGGCCACCATGTCCCCAGGGCCACCACGTCCCCATAGCCCCCATGGCCCCATAGCCCCCACGGCCCCATATCCACCATGTCCCCAGCGCCATCTTATCCCCAAGGCCACCACGTCCCCAAGGCCACACGGTGGCCGTGGTGGCCCTAGGGCTGTCCCTGAGGTGTCGTGGCCATTTCCTGGCCACGGCGGCCATCTTGTCCCCAAGGCCACCATGTCCCCATGGCCACCACATCCCCATGGCCACCATGTCTCCGTGGCCACCATGTCCCCAGGATGACCATGTCCCCATATCCACCATGTCCCCATGGCCACCACGTCCCCAAGGCCACACGGTGGCCCAGGGGGGGCTGCTGCTGCTGGGCACCCTGGGGCTCTGGGTGCTGGAGGGGGGGGCGCGGACCCTCGGGACCCCCCCCGGGACCCTCAACGCCTCCGGGACCCCGCGGTGGGACCTGGCCTCCGCCTTCTTCTTCTCCACCACCCTGCTCACCACTGTGGGTAAGGAGCCCCCCCGCCCCCAAATCGGGACCCCCCCTCCGAATTGGGACCCTCCTAAAGAACCCCATGGGCACCAGGACCCCCCCAAGGGCATTGAGACCCCCGGGACCCCCATGAACCCCAGGACCCCCATGAGCACCAATTCCCCCAGGACGCCTCTGAGCACCAGGCCCCCCCGGGACCCCCCCAAGAACACCGGGACCCCCATGAACACCAGGACCCCCGTGGGCACCAGGACCCTCCATGGCCCCCCATAGGCACCGAGCCCCCTGAGAACCTCAGGACCCCCATGGGTTTTGGGACCCCCTTTAGCACTGGGACCCCCAGGCCCCCCCCCAGCCCCACCAGGACCCCCCCAGCCCACAGAGCCCCCCAGTTCGCCCAGGACCCCCATCACCACCAAGCCCCCAACCTCCCCCCACCACCCCCAGGGGTCCCCCCTCCCCTTTCACTTACCGGGGGGGGTCCCCCCCCTAAATTTCCCCCCCCCCCCCAGGCTACGGCCCCGTGGCCCCCCTGTCCCCGGGGGGCAAAGCCTTCTGCTTGGCCTACGCGGCGCTGGGCGTCCCCTTCACGGTGTTGACGTTGGCGGTGGTGGCCCGGTGGCTTTCGGTGCCGGTCACCCGGTGGCCCCGGCGCTACCTGAGGACGCGGTGGGGTTGGAGCCCCCGGGGGGCCGCCGGGCTCCATTTGGGGCTGCTGGCGGGGGCGGTGGCGGGGGGCTTCGTGCTGCTGCCTGCCGCCGCCCTGTGGGCCCTGGGGGGCTCCGGGAGCTTCTTGGACGCCGTCTTCTTCTGCGGCATGGCCGTCACCACCGTGGGGCTGGGGGACGCGGCGGGGGCACCGGAGGGGCAGCCCCCGCGCCACCTCTACCGGGTGGCCTTGGCCGGTGAGCAGGGGCGGGGGGTTGGGGGGGGGCGTTGGGGTGGGGGGCGTTGGGGTTTGGGGATCTGGGGTTGGGGTTATGTGGGGGTTGGGGCTATGTGGTTGGGTTCTTCTTGGTGGGGGGGGTCTTCATTGGGGTGGGGTCTTTATGGTGGTGGGGTCTTCATGGTTGGGGTCTTCATGGTTGGTGTCTCCATGGTTGGGGTTTAGGTGGTTGGGGTCCTCATGGTTGGGGTCTTCATGGTGGTTGGATCTTCGTGGTTGGGGGTCTTCATGGTTGGGTTCTCCATGGTGGTTGGGGTCTTCATGGTTGGGGTCTTTATGGTTGGGGTCTTCATGGTTGGGGTCTTCATGGTTGGGGTCTCCATGGTTGGGGTTTAGATGGTTGGGGTCTTCATGGTTGGGGTCTTTATGGTTGGGGTCTTCATGGTTGGGGTCTTCATGGTTGGGGTCTCCATGGTTGGGGTTTAGATGGTTGGGGTCTTCATGGTTGGGATCTTCGTGGTTGGGGTCTTCGTGGTTGGGGTCTCCATTGGGGTGGTGTCTTTATGGTGGTTGGGTCTCCATGGTTGGGGTCTCCATGGTGGTTGGGTCTCCACTGGGGCGCGGTCTCCATTGGGGTGGGGTCTTCATGGTTGGGGTCTTCGTGGTTGGGGTCTTCGTGGTTGGGGGACTTCATGGTTGGGGTCTCTGTGGTGGTTGGGTTCTCCATGGTTGGGGTCTCCGTGGTTGGGGTTTAGATGGTTGGGGTCTTCATGGTTGGGATCTTCGTGGTTGGGGTCTTCGTGGTTGGGGTCTCCATTGGGGTGGTGTCTTTATGGTGGTTGGGTCTCCATGGTTGGGGTCTCCATGGTGGTTGGGTCTCCACTGGGGCGCGGTCTCCATTGGGGTGGGGTCTTCATGGTTGGGGTCTTCGTGGTTGGGGTCTTCGTGGTTGGGGGACTTCATGGTTGGGGTCTCTATGGTGGTTGGGTTCTCCATGGTTGGGGTCTCCGTGGTTGGGGTCTCCATTGGGGTGGGGTCTTTCTGGTGGTGTCTTTATGGTGGTTGGGGTCTTCATGGTTGGGGTCTCCATGGTGGTTGGGTCTCCATTGGGGTGGGGTCTTCATGGTGGCGGGGTCTTCATGGATGGGGTCACCATGGCGGATTGGGTCTTCATTGGGGGGGGGTCTCCATGGGGATCTCTCCATGGGGTGGGGGTCTCCACGGGGGGGTGGGGGTCTCTGACCGCTGTGTCCCCCCCCCCCAGCCTACCTGCTGCTGGGGGTGACGGCGGCGCTGCTGCTGCTGGCGGCCTTCCAGCAGCTGCTGGAGCTGCACGGGGTCAGCGCCGCGCTGCGCCCCCCCCCGGACCCCCCCGAGGAGGACGGGGGGCTGCTGGACGAGGGGGGGCAATAAACGGGGGGCTCGAAGCGCGACGGGCTCGCTGTGGTCACTGGGGGGGGTTGGGGGTCCCAGACGCATGGGGGGGGGGGGTCCCAGACACATGGGGGGGGTCCCAGACACATGGGGGGGGTCCCAGGTCCAATAGGGGGGTTCCCGGTCCCATTGGGGGGTCACAGACCCATGGGGGGGGGGGGTCACAGCACCATTGGGGTGGGGATCCTGATCCCATTGGGGGGGGTCCCCAAACCCATGGAGGGGTCCCAGACACATGGGGGGCTCCCAGTCCCATTGGGGGGGGCAGACACATTGAGGGGGGGAGCAGATACATGGGGGGGGTCCCAGTCCCACTGGGGGGGGTCCCAAACCCATAGAGGGGTCCCAGTCCCAAGTAGAGGGGTCCAGACTCATGAGGGGGGGGTCCCATTTGGGGTCCCAGTCCCTGTGACACCACAGCCCCCCCCCCACCCGACCCTATTAGGATGAAAGAACTCCCCCCCCCCCAGCTCATTTTATAGAAAACCTTTATTCTGTAAAAATTGGGGGGGAAGTGAGGGGGGGCTCACATGGACGGGGGGGGAGGGAGCGGGGGGCCGGGCACCCCCATGGGCACCCCCAGGAGCCCCCCCCCCACCTCACCCCACAGCGGGCGGGGGGGGGATGCCGGACGGTGCCCCCCAGTGTCTCTCCATCCCCCCCCCCCCCCAGCTCCGATATATACAGACAATAAATACAGGGCCCCCCCCCCGGGATGGGGAGGGGGGGGCTCAGGCCGGGGGGCGCGCGGGGACGCAGCGGGGGGGTCCCTGCGCCAGGACAGAGCCGGGGGGGCAGAGGCAGCGGAAGGAGCCGGGGGTGTTGAGGCAGCGCCCCCCCCGGCACAGGGCGGCCTCCGAGCACTCGTCGAGGTCTGCGGGGAAAAGGGGGGGGGTCAGGGGGGGTCGGGGAGGGGGATTAAGGGGGGTTGGGGGGGATTTGGGGTGGGATTGGGGTGGGATTGGGGGGTTTTGGGGGGATTGGGGGAGATTGGGGGGGGAATGGGGTGGGATTTGGGGTGGGATTGGGGTGGGATTAGGATGGGTTTGTGTTGGGATGGGAAGGGATTTGGGGTGGGACTGAGATTGGTTGGGATTTGGGGCGGGATTGGGATTTAGTTGGGATTTGGGGTGGGATTGGGATTGGATTTGGGGTCGGACTGGGGTGGGAAGGGGTTGCAGATGGGATTGGGGGGGGTGGGGATGGGATTGGGGTGGGATTGGGATTGGGGGTATGGAATGGGCATGGGATCGGGATTTGGGGTAGGATTGGGGTAGGATTTGGGGTTGGATTAGGGTGGGATTGGGGGTTGGATTAAAGTGGGATTGGGGATGGGATGGGGTGGGATTTGGTCTGGGACTGGGGTTTGGGATGGGATGGGATTGGGATGGGAACAGGCTGGGATTATGCCGGGATCAGGCCGGAATCAGGCCGGAATCAGGCCGGGATTAGGCCAGGATTAGGCTGGGATCAGGCCGGGATCAGGCCGGGATTAGGCCTGGATTATGCCAGATTAGGCCGGGACTAGGCCGGGATTATGAAGGAATTAGGACGGGATCAGGCCGGGATTATTCCGGGATCAGGCCGGGATTAGGCCGGGATTATGCCGGGACTAGGCCGGATTAGGCCGGGATTAGGCCGGATTAGGCCGGATTAGGCTGGGATTAGGCCGGATTAGGCCGTATTATGCCGGGATTATGCCGGGACTAGGCCGGATTAGGCCGGATTAGGCCGGGATTATGCCGGAATCAGGCCGGGATTATGCCGGGACTAGGCCGGGACTAGGCCGGATTAGGCCGGATTAGGCCGGATTAGGCCGGGATTAGGCCGTGTCTCACCCACGCAGGCCACGCGTGCCGCGTCCAGCCGGTAGCCGGGGTCGCAGGCGCAGGTGAAGCCCTGGGGCACCCGCACGCAGTGCCCATGCTCGCAGCCGCTCAGCACCCCGCACAGCTCCGGCGGCAGCGCCTCGTCCCGGGGGTCTGCGGGGGGGGGTCCCCGTCAGCCCCCTCCCCATAAGAAAAACAAAATCCCCCCCCAAAACCCCTCAATCCCGCCCCCCCCCAAACTCACCATCCTCGCTGGCTCGCCCCGGCCGCTCGGCCACACCGTGGGGCTGGAAGAGCCACGGGGGGGGGTCCTGGGGGGCGCTGGGGGGGCTGCGGGGCCGGGAGGAGCGGGGGGGGCCCCGGCGGGACCCCTCGAAATCCTCCAAGTCCTCGTAGCGGGGGGGGGCGGCGTAAAGGGCGTCCCCGCGGGGGTCGTAGCCCCCCCCCAGCCCATAGGGGTCGTAGTCGGCGCGCAGCCCCGGGGGGGGCAGGCGGGGGCCCGGACCCCCAAAGGGGAGGGGGCCGTAGGGCAGCCCGTAGTGGGGGGGGTATTCGGGGCCGTATTCGTAGGGGGGGCCCAGCCCCGGGCCGGGGGGGCGCAGGACGTTGCAGAGGAACTCGAAGTCATCTGGGGGGGGGGGGGGGGAGAAAAAAAAATGGGGGGGGGGGCAGGTTGTGGGGTGGGGTCCTAAAAATTGGGGATGCTAAGGGGGGGGGTGTAAAGAGGTGGGGGGGGCACTGTTATATGGGGGGTGCCCAAGGGGTCTCCATTAGGGGGGGGGCGTTGTGGGGTGGTGGGAGGGGTTCCCATTATTGGGGGGGGCAAAGGGGTCCCTGTTATGGGGGGGGTCCAAGGGGTCCCAATCATGGGGGGGGTGTCTAAGGGGGACCCACTCTGGGGGGTGCCCATGGGGTCCCCATTATGGGGGTCTGGGGGGGGTCCCTATTGCTGGGGTAGGAGGGGGGCAGGGTGGGGGTCCCCCTGTGTGGGGTCTTGGGGACATGGGGACATGGGGACATGGGTATAGGGGATGGGGGGGTCGTGGGCATGGGAGGGGGCATGGGGACGTGGGCATGGGGGGGGGGACAGGGACATGGGGGGACATGGGGACACAGGGATGTGAGGCTATAGGGCCTTAGGGACATGGGGACATGGGGACAAGGGGACAAGGGGCCGTAGGGGACACGGGTGCATGGCAACATGAGGCTATGGGGCCACGTGGCTGTGGGGTCATGGGGATGTGGGGACACGGGGACATGGGGACATGGAGACACGGGGACATGGGGACGTGGGGACACGGGGACATGGGGACACAGTGAGGTGGGGACATGGGGAGGTGATGTGGGATGTGGGGAGACAATGGGGGACACTGGGATGAAGGGATGTGGGACATGGGGACATGGGGACACGGGGATATGGTGACGTGGGACAGGGGGATGTGGGACAAGGGGAGGCGACGTGGGACATGGGGACACAGGGACACGGGGATTTGGGGACATGGGGGATACAGCGCCATGGGGATATGGGGACACAGGACGTGGGGACACGGTGACGTGGGACATCAGGATGTGGGACATGGGGACACGGGGACACGGGGATTTGGGGACATGGGGGATACAGCGCCATGGGGGTATGGGGACACAGGACGTGGGGACACGGTGACGTGGGACATCAGGATGTGGGACATGGGGACACGGGGGGGGCATCAGGGGACAGTGCCGGGACACGGGGATGGGGGGCCACGGGGACATAGGGCAGGGATATGGGGACACGTGGGGACAGGGCGACACGGGGGGGGTGACGGTGACACGGGGGGGGTGACAGGGGGTGGCCTCACCCATGGCGCGGGTGTCGTTGGTGACGCAGCGGCGCTGGGAGCCGTCCAGCACCAGGGGGGGGGCGCAGGAGCAGAAGTAGGAGCCCACCGTGTTGACGCAGCGGCCCCCGATGCACGGCTCCGCGTCCTCGTCCTGGCACTCGTCGTTATCTGGGGGGGGGGCGGTGGTGGTCGGCAAGGGGGTGGGGGGCACGGGGGGGGGGGCTGGAAGGGGGCTCGGGGGGCTGAGGGCAGGGTGCTTGGGGTGCGAGTAGGGTGCTCGGGGTGCAGACAGGGTGCAGGCAGGGTGCTGAGGGTGCAGGGAGGGTGCACTCAGGGCACAAGTTGGGTGCTCAGGGTGCAGGTATTGTGCAGGGAGGGTGCACTCAGAGCACAATTAGGGTGCTCAGGGTGCAGGTAGGGCACGCTCAGGGTGCTCAGGGTGCTGGCTGGGTGCTGGAAGGGTGTGGGCAGGGTGCTCAGGGTGTGAGCTGGGTGCAGGCAGGGTGCTCAGGGTGCAGTCAGGGTGCACTCAGAGCACAATTAGGGTGCTCAGGGTGCAGGCAGGGTGCTGGCAGGGCACAAGTTGGGTGCTCAGGGTGCAAGTAGGGTGCACTCAGGGCATAAGTTGGGTGCTCAGGGTGCTGGCTGGGTGCTGGCAGGGTGCTCAGGGTGCAGGCAGGGTGCAAGTAGGGTGCTCAGGGTGCTGGCAGGGTGCTGGAAGGGTGTGGGCAGGGTGCTCTCAGGGTGTGAGCTGGGTGCAGGCAGGGTGCTCAGGGTGCTGGCAGGGTGCAAGTAGGGTGCTCAGGGTGCAGGTAGAGCGCACTCAGGGCATAAGTTGGGTGCTCAGGGTGCAGACAGGGCACGCTCAGGGTGCTCAGGATGCAAGTTGGGTGCTCAGGGTGCTGGCTGGGTGCAGGCAGGGTGCTCAGGGTGCAGGTAGGGTGCTGGCAGGGCACAAGTTGGGTGCTCAGGGTGCAAAGAGGGTGCTCAGGGTGCAGCCAGGGTGCTCTTAGGGTGCTTTCTGGGTACAGGTTGTGTGCTCAGGGTGCAGGTAGGGAGCTCAGCGTGCTGGCTGGGTGCTCAGGGTGCTCTCAGGGTGCAAGTAGGGTGCAGGCAGGGTGCAAGTAGGGCGCACTCAGGGCACAATTAGGGTGCTCAGGGTGCAGGTAGGGCGCACTCAGGGTGCAGTCAGGGCACAAGTCGGGTGCTCAGGGTGCAAAGAGGGTGCTCAGGGTGCACTCAGGGCACAATTAGGGTGCTCAGGGTGCTCAGGGTGCAGGCAGGGTGCACCCAGGGCACAATTAGGGTGCTGAGGTCAGGGTGCTGGGGGTGCTGGGGGTGCTGGGGGTGCTGGCAGGGTGCTCAGGGTGCTGAGGGCAGGGTGCTCAAGGTGCGAGTAGGGTGCTCGGGGTGCACAGGGTGCTCTTAGGGTGCAGTCAGGGTGCAAGTAGGGTGCTCTCAGGGTGCAGGCAGGGTGCTCAGGGTGCTCAGGATGCAAGTAGGGTGCTCAGGGTGCAGGCAGGGTGCACCCAGGGCACAAGTAGGGTGCTGGGGGTGCTGAGGTCAGGGTGCTGGGGGTGCTGGGGGGGTGCTGGGGGGGTGCTGGGGGTGCTGGGTGCTCACCCACGCACTGCAGGTGCTCCTGCTCGTAGTAGTAGCCGCTGGGGCAGTAGCAGCTGAAGCCGGGGGCGGCGTTGATGCAGACCCCCCCCCGGCACAGCTGCGGCGCGAACACCCGGCACTCGTCCACATCTGGGGGGTAAGGGGGTAAGGGGGGGGGCGACGTCAGGGGGAGGGTCCTCGGAATTGGGGGGGGCACCCCCGAAACGGGGGAGCCCCTATATAGGAGGGGAACCCCAAAATAGGGGGGGTATTGCCCCAAAATAGGCGGGATGCACCCAAAAGGGGAGGGGCGTAACCCCACAAAATAGGGGGGGCATCCCCAAATTGAGGGGGCACCCTGAAAAATGGGGACATCCCCAAAATGGGAGGGGTGAGTCCCCCAAATGGGGGCCATTCCCAAATTAGGGGGGGTGAGTCCCCAAAATGGGGGGCATCCCATAAATGGGGGAGCCCCAAAACAGGGGTGGCATCCCCAAAATGGGGGGGCATCCCCAACATTGGGGAACCGCTAAATACAGGGGGGAGCCCCTGAGTAGGGGGGGGAGTCCCTAAACGGAGGGAGCCCCCAAATGGGGGGGGCCCCATCGCTGTGCCCCCCCCGCGGCCGCACTGACCTGCTGCTGAGCCCTGGGGCCCCGTGGTCTGGCCGGTCCCGTGGGGGCAGAGGGCTCGGTGCTCGGCTTGGGGGGGGGGGACAGAGGTGTCACCCCCCCTGCACCTTGGCACCATCCTGACCCCATCCTCATCCCATCCCCATCCCATCCCCATTCCATCCCAGTCCCAATCCCAATCTATCTCAATCCCATCACCAACCCCATCCCAATTCCATCTCCACCCCCCCAATCCTATCCCAATCCCATCCCAATCCTAATCCTATCTCCATCCCAATCCCATCCCATCCCAGTCCCAATTGCAACTCCAATCCCATCGCCATCCCATCCCATCCCAAATCGCATCCCATCCCACTCCACTCCAATCCCAATCCCATCCCATCCCATCCCAGTCCTATCCCCATCCCTTCCCATCCCAGTCCCAATCCCCATCCCCATCCCCATCCCCATCCCCATCCCCATCCCCATCCCCATCCCTATCCCCGTCCCCATCCCCAATCCCAATCCCCATCCCCAATCCCACTCCCACCCCAATCCCTTCCCACCCCACGCCATCCCCAATCCCCTCCCCCCCCCATAGCGTCCCCATGTCCCCACCGGTTCCAGGCGTGGGGCACGGCCTCGGGGGGGGGCAGCGGACCCCCCAGGCGCCCCCCACGCTGCAGCAGCACTGCTGCCGGCTGACGTTGGGCGCCAGCACCCCGCAGGCGGGGCTGAAGCACGCCGCCAAGCCCGGGGGGGCTTCCACGGCTCCGGGGGGGGCCGGAGGAGTGGGGTCGCTGGGGGGGGTCCCCCGCACGTCCCCGTCACCGGATCGAACTCGTGCCCCCCGTCGGGGCAGAGGCAGAGGAAGGAGCCGTCCACGTTCTCGCAGCGCGCCGCCCCGCACACCCCCGGCAGCGTCGCGCACTCGTCCACGTCTGGGGGGGAAACACGAAGGGGGGGGGCTCAGTGTCACTCTGGGTGTCCCCCCCCTGCTGTCCCCGCTGTCCCCGTACCCTGGCAGTGGTGGCCGTGCCGGGCGGCCTCGTAGCCCTGGTGGCAGGCGCACTGGAAGGAGCCGGGGAGGTTGTGGCAGGCGGCGTGGGGGCCGCAGCGGGACCCCCCCTCGGCGCACTCGTCCTCGTCTGCAAGCGGGGAGGTGACGTTTTTTTGGGGGGAGGGGGCGGTGGGGACATTGGGGGGGGGAGCGTGGAGCCGTCCCCCAAAAGCTCAGCCCCATGGGGGGGTCCCCACTGTCCCCCGATGGTCCCTGCTCTCCGTCTCCATCCTGACCCCATGGAGAAGCCCCCCTGCACCTCGACCCCATTGGCTTGTCCCCAGTGGCCCCATTGGCTTGTCCCCAATGTCCCCCATCGTTTTGTCCCCATTATCTCCCGTGGTGTTGTCCCTGATGTCCCCTGCTGCCCATCCCCATCCTGACCCCATAGAGAAGTCCCCCTGCACCTCGACCCCATTGGCTTGTCCCCAGCATCCCCGTTGTTTTTTCCATGTCCCCCATAGCTTTGTCCCTATTGTGCCCCATTGGCTTGTCCCTGATGTCCCCCATGCCATGGCCCCTGCTGTCCGTCCCCCTCCTAACCCCATGGAGAAATCCCCCTGCCCCTAAACCCCATAGTGGTGTCCCCGCTGTCCCCTAGGGCAGGGTCCCCTCAGCCTCTCCGTACCCCCATCCCCATCTCCGTGCCCCAGTCCCTGTCCCCATGGCCCCATCCCCGTCCCCATGGCCCCATCCCCGTCCCCATGGCCCCATCCCCGTCCCCATGGCCCTGTCCCCATCCCCATGGCCCCATCCCCATCCCCATGGCCCCATCCCCGTCCCCATGGCCCTGTCCCCATCCCCATGGCCCCGTCCCCATCCCCATGGCCTCATCCCCGTCCCCATGGCCCCATCCCCGTCCCCATGGCCCTGTCCCCGTCCCCATGGCCCCGTACCCTCACACCCCCTGCCGTCCCGGGGCCGGTAGCCGGGCTGGCAGGGGGGCACGCAGCGGTAGGATCCGGGCAGGTTCTCGCAGCGCTCGGCCCCACACAACTCGGCCCCATGCTCCTGGCACTCGTCCACATCTGCGGGGACACCGGGGGGACCCCAAGCATGGGGGGGGGACAAGGTGGGGTGGGGGATGATGGGGACCACGGCCCCGGGCAGGATGAGCCCCGTGCGCATCACAGCCCTGTGTGCGGGTTCCCATCCCTGTCCCAGTCCCCATCCTCGTCCCGTTCTGGTCCCTGGACCTGTCTCCATTCCCATCCCCTCCCCAACCCCATCCCAATCTCACCCTAATCCCATCCCAATCCCATCCCAATCCCACCCCCTATTTTCATCCATTATTGGTCTCCATCTCCATCCCCATCCCAATCCTGTTCCAATCCCACCCCCATCCCCATTCCAAACCCATTCCATCCCCATCCCAGTCCCAGTCCCAGTCCCAGTCCCAGTCTCAGTCCCAGTCTCAGTCCCAGTCCCAGTCGCAGTCCCAGTCCCAGTCCCAGTCCCAGTCCCAGTCTCAGTCCCTATTTTCATCCATTATTAGTCTCCATTTCCATCCCCACCCCAATCCCATCCCCATCCCATCCCATCCCATCCCAACCCATCCCATCCCCACCCCAATCCCCTCCCATCCCCCTCCCATCCCCATCCCAATCTCACCCCAATCCCATCCCCTCCCATCCCCACCCCAATCCCCTCCCATCCCCTCCCATCCCCATCCCCATCCCAGTCCCAGTCCCAGTCCCAGTCCCAGTCCCAGTCCCAGTCCCAGTCCCAGTTCCTATTTTCATCCATTATTAGTCTCCATTTCCATCCCCACCCCAATCCCAATCCCATCCCCATCCCATCCCCATCCCATCCCCATCCCAATCCCACCCCAATCCCATCCCCTCCCATCCCCATCCCATCCCCATCCCAATCCCACCCCAATCCCATCCCCTCCCATCCCCATCCCATCCCCACCCCAATCCCACCCCAATCCCATCCCCTCCCATCCCCATCCTAGTCCCAGTCCCTAAACCCATCCACTATCGGTCTCTATCTCCAACCCCACCCCAATCCCAACCCCAACCCCAATCCCAATCCCCACCCCCATCCCCATCCCCAATCCCAATCCCCAAGCCCCCATCCCCATCCCCATCCCCATCCCATCCCCACCCCAATCTCCTCCCATCCCCATCCCCATCCCATCCCAATCCCATCCCAATCCCATCCCAATCCCCTCCCATCCCCACCCCAATCCCCTTCCATCCCCATCCCAATCCCACCCCAATCCCATCCCCTCCCATCCCCATCCCAATCCCAGTCCCTAAACCCATCCACTATTGGTCTCTATCTCCATCCCCAACCCCAACCCCAACCCCAACCCCAACCCCAACCCCAACCCCAATCCCAATCCCAATCCCAATCCCAACCCCAACCCCAACCCCAACCCCAACCCCAACCCCAATCCCAATCCCAATCCCAATCCCAATCCCAACCCCAACCCCAACCCCAACCCCAACCCCAATCCCAATCCCAATCCCAATCCCAATCCCAATCCCCGCTCACCCTCACACCCCCCGCCGTCCCGGGGCCGGTAGCCGTGCTGGCAGGCGGGCACGCAGCGGTAGGATCCGGGCAAGTTCTCGCAGCGCTCAGCCCCACACAACTCGGCCCCGTGCTCCTGGCACTCGTCCACATCTGCGGGGACAGGGCCACCCTCGCCGCCAGCCCCAGGGTGGGGGGCACCCAAAATCCCCCCCCCCCAACCCCCCAGCCCCTCACCGTGGCACTGGGCCCGCTCGGCGTCGGTGCGGAAGCCGGCGGGGCAGTGGCACTCGAAGGCGCCGTCGGTGTTGGCGCAGCGGCCGCCCCGGCACACGTCCCCGCGCTGGCACTCGTCCACGTCTGGGGGGGGACACGGGGTGAGGACGGGGGGGACATGGGCACGGGGTGGACGTGGGTACAGGGGGGGGACACGGGGGCAGGGGGGATACGGGGAAAGAGGGGGACACAAGTGCCTGGTGGCACCCCGTGGTACCCGGATGCGTGGGTGGGTGGTGGAGGGGTGGGGTGGGATGGGATGGGACTGGGGTGGGATTGGGATTGGGATGGAAATGGGGATGGGGTGGAAAAGGGATGGGATGGGATTGGGGTGGGATTGGGATTGGGGTGGAAAAAGGGTAGGATGGGGATGGGATTGGGGTGGGATGGGGATGGGATTGGGATGGGGATGGGGACTGGGGTGGGAATGGGGATGGGATGGAGACAGAGATGGGATGGGGGTTGGGATTGGGGTGGGATGGGATGGGGACAGGGAGAGACATTGGGATGGGATAGGATGGGGATGGGATTGGGATGGGGATAGGATTGGGATTGGATGGGGACATGGATAGGCACGGGGATGGGACTGAGTAGATTAACTGGGACTAAAAAACCGCAACTGGAATAGAAACCACAATGAGAATGGGGACTGCAATGGGACCGGGATGAGTATGGGGACGGGGACAGGGACAGGGACAGGGACAGGGACCGGGACCATGCCGGGCTCTGACCAATGCATGCGGTGCCCTCGGGGGTGCTGGCATAGCCCTGGGCGCAGAGGCAGCTGTAGGAGCCCTCGGTGTTGAGGCACTCGCCGTGGGGGAAGCAGAAGTCGCCCTCCAGGCACTCGTTGACATCTGTGGGCAGATGGGGGCCGTGGGGGGGCCGTCGGGTGTGGGGGGGACATGGCACCATCCCCACGCCGCCCCCACCACTCACCCGCGCATGGCGCGCCGCCGGCACCCACCCGGTATCCGCGCCGGCACTGGCAGTGGAAGGAGCCCTCAGTGTTACTGCAGCGGCCGTGGGGACCGCAGGGCGAGCCCGTGGCGCACTCGTCCACGTCTAGGGGGTGGCACAATTAAGGGTTGGCCCCCCCCTCGGGGGGACAGGGGGGACGTGGGGGGACGCGGGTACCTGCGCAGCGCCCGTGGCGCAGCTCGAAGCCGTCGCGGCACGGCCGGCACTGGAAGGAGCCCGGCGTGTTGGCGCACTCCTGGCCGGGGCAGGCCAGGTGGTTCTCGCACTCGTCGATGTCTGCGCGGCACGGAGAGGGGGCGGCGGTGGTGGCACCGCGGGGAGGGCGTGGGTGGTGGCATCACGGACGGGGACACCACGGATGGGGACACCACAGATGGGGACACCACGTATTGGGAGGTTATGGATGGGTTCACCATGGATGGGGACACCGTGGATGGGGACACCACGCATGGGGACACCACGCATGGGGACACCACGTATTGGGAGGTTATGGATGGGTTCACCATGGATGGGTTCACCATGGATGGGGACTCCATGGATGGGGACACCACGCATGGGGACACCACGCATGGGGACACCACGTATTGGGAGGTTATGGATGGGTTCACCATGGATGTTTAACCCCGTGACTGGCAACACTATGGCATGGTGACCCCATGGCTGCTGACCCCATAGATGTTGAGTTCTTGGATGGTGGCGTTATGGCACGGTGACCCCATGGATGGTGACCCCATGAACGATGACCCCATGGGTGTTGAACACGCAGATGGTGTCCCCATACCCTTGGTGTCCCCATACCCTTGGTGTCCCCACACCCCGGTGTCCCCACACCCAGTGTCCCCACAGCCCGGTGTCCCCACACCCCGGTGTCCCCGCTCACCCTGGCACTGTCCCGTGGGCGTGCTGGCCTGGTAGCCGGCCGGGCAGACGCAGCGGTAGCCACCGGGCAAGTTCTCGCAGCGGCTCTGGGCGCAGGGCGAGGGGCTCTGGGCGCATTCATCCACATCTACGGGGACACGGCCACCTCAGCCCCATCCCCGTTGTCCCCATTGTCCCCCTCTGTCCCCCCCCCGTCCCTGCTGACCTTGGCAGTCGGTGCCGCCGGGGCCGGGCCGGTAGCCGGGGCCGCAGACGCAGCGGAAGCTCCCCACCGTGTTCTCGCAGCGGCCGGGGGCGCAGGGCCGGGGGCTGCGCCGGCACTCGTCCACGTCTGGGCAGGCGGGGGGACGGACGGCAATGGGGACAGACGGACGGACAGGAGCGGGGACGGATGGAGAGGTGGGTGGGAGGGAAGGGGGAGAGGGGAGTGGGGAGGTGGGTGCGCGGGGAAATGGGGGCAGGGGGAAATTGGGGCTTGGAGAGGTGGGTGCACGGGGAGGTGGGTGCACAAGGAAGTGGATAGATGGGGAAATGGGTGCACGGAGAAATGGGTGGGTACATGAGGAGGTGGGTGCATGGGGAAATAGGTGGGTGCATGGGGAGGTGGGCGCATGGGGAAATGGGTGCAGAAGGAAATGGGTGCGTGAGGAAATGGGTGCATGAGGAAATGGGTGGCTGCACGGGGAAATAGGTGCACGGGGAAACGGGTGAGTGCATGGGGAGGTGGGTGCATGGGGAAACAGGTGCACAGGGAGGTGGGTGCACAGGGAAATGGGCGCACGGGGAAATGAGTGCAGGGGGAGGTGGGTGCACGGGGACATGGGTGCCCAGGGAGGGGCCGGGCGCCGCTCACCGATGCAGTGGGTGCCCTGGGTGCTGAGCCAGAAGCCGGGGTGGCACAGGCAGGTGTAGCCGCCCTGGCGCGGGACGCAGCGCCCGGGGCCGCAGATCCGCGGGTTCCGCTCGCACACGCTGCCGGCGGCTGCAAGCGGGCACACGTGAGTAACACATGTGTGTGCAAACGGGCAGGCGTGCAGCTGTGCACACCTGTGCAAACATGCACGCATGCACACTGTGCACGTGTGTGCAATCAAGCATGCATGCAACTGTGGACATGTGTGCAAATAGGCATACAGGACACATGCACACGTGTAGGCGTGTGTAAGTAGGCATTGTGCACACGTGTGTAAGCAGGCATGCATGTAGCCGTGCACACGTGTGCAAATAGTCATGCATGCAAACCGTGCACACGTGCACAATATATTTAGCTGTGCATGCATGAGATGCACACGTGCTACTGCAGCTGCATGCAGCTGGGCAAGCCTGCAATGGTGTGCACACGTGTAACACGCACGTGTGTAACTGTGCACGCCTATAACTGTGCACAAACGAGACTGAATAAATGCAAATTGCACACGTAACTGCTTGCACATGTAACTGAGCACATGTGCACATGCAACTGCACACATGCAGCCATGCAAGCATGCAACCATGCACAAGTGCACAGCCACATGCACACACGTGTGACCTTGCACGCCTGTGCTGAGATGTGTATGTGCAACGGCGCAGAGCGTAACCACACGTGCAAAAAATAAAATAAAATGCACGCACACAGCTGCACACAGTGCAACCCTGCGCACATCTGCAACCATGCATGCGTGCAACGGTGCACACACGTGTGCAGCCGTGCACAAATGCCCCAGCCCTACCTGGTGCCAGACCCTCCGGGCCGGGTGGCGTGGGGAGGGGTCCCAGCAGCCCCAGGGTGGGTCGAGGCACGATGACAACCTCGGGGGCTGGTGGTGGCACCTCGGGGATGCGCGGTGGCACCTCGGGGACGCGTTGTGGCACCTCGGGGACGTCTGGTGGCACCTCGGGGACACGTTGTGGCGCCTCAGGGACCCGCTGTGGAACCTTGGGGACATGTGGCACCTCAGGGACATGCGGTGGTGCCTCAGGGACACGTGGTGGCACATCAGGGACATGTGGTGACACCTCGGGGACACGTGGTGGTACCTCGGGGATGCGTTGTGGCACCTCGGGGACACATGGTGACACATCGGGGACCCGTGGTGGCACCTCGGGGACATGCGGTGGCACGTGTGGGACGCGTGGTGGCACCTCGGGGACGCGTTGTGGCACCTTGGGGACCCGCGGTGGCACCTCGGGGACAGGCGGTGACCTGCTGGGGGGCGGCCGACCGGGGCGCCAGCGAGCTGTGGGGCAGAGCAATGGGGTGAGGGGGGGTCCTGGCAGCCGGGGGGGGTGGGGGGGGACAAAGCGGGGGGGACAAGGGGCTCACGGGCGGCGGTCCCAGCTGGGGAGGGGACATGGGGACGCCCCAGGGGGACACGGGGCAGGTCCTGGCCCAGGTAGCGGGTGTTGTAGTGCAGGTCGGAGGCCGAGTAGTGGTAGCCGGGGCCGGCGGGGCAGATCTCCTTGAACCCCTCTGCAATTGAAGGGGGGGGAGGGGGTGTCAAAATGGACCCCCCCCCCAAAAAAATTACCCCCCTCCCCCAAAAAAAACCCCCCTCCAAAGGGTGAGCCCGTGGCTTTGGGTGCAAATCCCATGAAACGGAGGCTCCCCAAAGGGTTTTTGTTTTTTTTTGGGGGGGTCCGCCCTAAAGGGTTTTTTTTGGGGGGATCCCAAGGGGTTGGGGGGGTCCCAGGGGGGCTCACCGGAGCCGAAGGGGGGGCAGCGCTGGCACGCCGGCCCCCAGGCCTTGCCCACGCGGCTGCAGCAGCAGATCTGGCGGGTGATGTTGCGCAGGGTGGGCAGCGCGCAGCGCCCCTCCCGCAGCACCCGGTAACATGGCCCCCGCGCCTCCGAGATCACCTGGTGGGCTGGGGGGGGGGGGGCGGGGGGGTGGTACCGGTCACCCTAATCCCAATCCCAATCCCAATCCCAGTCCTAGTCCTGGTCCTAACCCCAATCCCAATCCCAACCCCAATTCCAATCCCAACCCCAATTCCAATCCCAATCCCAGTCCTAGTCCTGGTCCTAACCCCAATCCCAATCCCAACCCCAATTCCAATCCCAACCCCAAAACCCCAATCCCAATCCCAATCCCAATCCCAGTCCTAGTCCTGGTCCTAACCCCAATCCCATTTCATCCTGTTCCCATCCCAATCCCACCTCATCCTACTCCATCCCCATCCCACCCCAATCCTTTCCCCTTCCTCTTCCCTTCCCTATCCCCTCCCAATCCCAATCCCAATCCCTATTCCATTTCAGACCACCCCCATCCCCATCCCATCCCCATCCCCTCCCAATCCCAACTCCAACTCCAATCCCAACCCCTACTCCCTCCTCACCCCATCCCCATCCACATCCCAACCACAATCCCAATCCCAACCCTAATCCCAATTCCAACCCCAATCCCAATCCCTACCACAATTCCAGGCCTTGCCCCGACCTCAACCCCAACCCCAATTCCAATTCCAATCCCAATCCCAGCCCCAGCCCCAGCCCCTGCCCCAACCCCAATCCCAATCCCAATCCCAATCCCAGCCCCAGCCCCAGCCCCAATCCCAATCCCAATCCCAATCCCAATCCCAACCCCAACCTCACCCCCAATCCCAACCCCAACCCCAGCCCCAACCCCAATCCCAATCCCAATCCCAACCCCACCCATAATCCCAACCCCAACCTCATCCCCAATCCCACCCCCAACCCCAACCCCAATCTCAACCCCAACCCCAACCTCACCCCCAATCCCAATCCCAATCCCACCCCCAATCCCATCCCGATCCCAACCCCAATCCCAATCCCAACCCCAACCCCAATCCCAGCCCCAACCCCAACCCCAACCCCAATCCCAATCCCAATCCCAATCCCAATCCCAACCCCAACCCCACCCATAATCCCAACCCCAACCCCACCCCCAACCCCACCCCCAATCCCATCCCGATCCCACAGATGCAGCTGCTCCGGGACGAGTCCAGGATGAAGCCCTCGTGGCAGAGGCAGGCGAAGCTGCCCCGGGTGTTGGTGCAGAGCCCGTTCTTGCAGAACCCCCCCTCCTGGCACTCATCCACATCTGGGGGGGGGACGCACACACACAGGGTGGGGGTCAGCACCCCAAAACCCCCCCCATCCCCTTTTAACCCCCCCAAAAATAAATCTCCCCAAACTCACCCACGCAGGAGCCGTTGGTGCGGCGGAAACCTTTGGGGCAGGGGTGCTGCCCCACGGCGGGGGGGTTCGCTGCAAATGGGGGGGGGGGAGGGGGGGACAAAGTGAGCCCCCCCCACACACCGCAGAACCCCCCCCAACCCCATAACCCCAAAAAAAACCCCGCTGCCTTACGGGGGTCGGCGTCGCAGGGCTGGCACTCGTGCACCCCCCAGGCCATGCCGGCCCCCCGGCAGCAGACGTCCTGGGTGCGCAGACCGGGCAGGGGCGAGCTGCACTGCACGGGGCGGGGGGGTCGGGGGGCGCCGGGACCCCCCCCGTGTCCCCATGTCCCCCCCCACGTCCCCATGTCCCCACCTGGATCCCCAGGTCCCCCTCCGTGTCCCCACCACGTCCCCAGCCCCACATCCTCGGCCACCTCCCCGTGCTCACGGTGCCATCCCCATGTCCCCACCCCAATGTCCCCATCCCCATGTCCCCATCCCCATCCCAATGTCCCCATCCCCATGTCCCCATCCCCACCCCAATGTCCCCATCCCCATCCCAATGTCCCCACCCCAATGTCCCCATCCCCATGTCCCCATCCCCACCCCAATGTCCCCATCCCATCCCAATGTCCCCACCCCAATGTCCCCACCCCAATGTCCCCATCCCCACCCCAATGTCCCCATCCCCATGTCCCCATCCCAATGTCCCCATCCCTGTCCCCATGTCCCCATCCCCGCCCCCAAGTCCCCATCCCCATCCCCATGTCCCCCATCTCCCCAGGCACAACTTGTGGCCATTTCCTCAAGTCCTATCATTAGTTATCTGAGAAAAGAGGCTGACCCCCTCCTCATCACAACCTCCCTTCAGGAAGTTGTAGAGTACAATGAGGTCTCCCCTGAGCCTCCACTTCCGCAGACCAACCACCCCCAGCTCCCTCAGCCGCTCCTCACAGGACTTGTGCCCCAGGCCCTTCCCCAGCTTTGTAGCCCTGCTCTGGGCACACTCCAGGGCCTCGATGTCCTTCTGGTACTGAGGGGCCCAAAGCTGAGCACAGCACCTGAGGGGCGGCCTCACCATGTAATACACAATAAATGTTTGTTCATTGTCTTTTGTATTATAAAAACAAGGAGTTCCGTTTGAGGAGCGGGAGTTGCGAAGGCTCCCTGCTGAAGTAAGGAGCTGGATAATACTTGGCTAGACACTATGAAAATTCTTTTGCTTAATGTAACAAAAAAGAGAACCCCCTCCCCTTCTCTCCTTCTGCATCTCAGTTGCCTCTTTCGTTCAAAGACCCTGCTGCAAAGCTCATGTAACCATCTCCTGATAAGTTGTTAAACTAGTGTATCAACATCTTGCCTTCCTGTCTCACGCTGGGCCAACATGACCAACTAAAAAAAGAAGTTGAACCACAACGCCGAGGAAGACTACGGCCTTCATCTTCACAACCACCAGAGGGACAGAGACGACCCCCTAGCAACAGTGCGCGCAGTCGCAGAATATACCAGGATGTGCTGCATAATCCCGGAATTACCAAGATATAAAAAGGGACCCTGGGGGGGGTGAGGTGCGTGCCGTTGGTGGAGCCGAGACTCCGTTGCCGCCCAGCGCTGTTTTGCTTGCTGTTGCTTACTCAATAACTTCCTTTCTATTATTAATGCAATGCTCTCTGAAAATTAATTAAGGGGGCAACTTATAACACTGGGGAGCTCTGCTTGGGCATGGCTGGTGCGGCTGGTGGCGAAAGTGGGGTGGCTGGCGGGCAGCCTGCGATGGCAACCGATTGCGTTGCCCTTCACGGGCACCAGGCCTTGCAGCTGCCCCTGAGCAGCTCCTCTGGGAAGGATCCAGCGCTGAAGCATCTCACAGTGCTGGGAGCTCCCTTCACATCAGCCACGCTAATGCTGAAATTCCTCCTGTCCTCCTCCCTGCCAGGCGTCCAGCCAGGTGCAGGAGCACTCCATCTGCCTCTTCCAAGCCGTGGTGGAGGCTGTGCTGCGGCAAAGGAAGAAGGAAATGAAGAGGAGAGTGCACAGGAGCCTTCTCCCACTCTACGTTCACATGAGAGACCAGAGTGAGAGCGTAGCAAAGGTACAGATCTCAGAGCTGAGCAGTTATGTGGGCAAGGGTGTGCTGATGCCACAGGGTTGCTCTGGGGGATCACAGAATTTCTAGGTTGGAAGAGACCTCAAGTTCATCGAGTCCAGCCTCTGATCTCTTGCTGTGATCTCTGGGATCTCTCTCATTGTGAGCTGCCTCCGATGGTGGCAGTCCCGTGGCCTTGCCTTGGCCACTGAACCCAGTGCACGCTGCCCCCCACCACAGCCTCCCATAACGCGCTGGGAAAGGCTCGCAGCCCTGCCAAGAGGAGGGGACAGAGGGTCTCCTTCCCAAGGCTGTGGTGCCATCTCCCAACCTCTGCTGCTCCGCAGGCCTCTGGGGAAGCTCTCGCTGTGGCTGCAGAGTTTCTGCGACGCAAGGAGCTCAAGCGCTTGGCCCAGACAGAACAGACGTGGAGGATTGGAGAGTGCTTGGTAAGGACCCAACTTGGTTTGCTCCAGCTGGGCAAACGCGCCCGGCCAGAGCCCGCTGCCTGCAGCCGCATCCTCGCTCCCTTCCTGCCAGCACAGAGCCCCAGGGGGCTCTTCTGCAGGCCCCTCTGCCCTCCCTGCCCCCAGGATGCTGGAGGAGACCCTGGAGAGGGTGTGCAAGCCCCGTGACCCTGCGTTCTCTCTCTCTCCAGCTGCAGCAGGACAGAGGCAGAGTAGAAGAATACCTGCAGCAGAGCCAGCCCTACCTGCAGGACACTCAGACCGACTTGCGACTTGAGGCCGTCAGATTCATTGGTGAGCCCAGCCCCTGGGTCCCTCTTGGGGCAGCCTTTGGCAGCCCCAGGCACTGCCCTGGCAGTGAGGCACAGCCCTGTTGCCCCCAGAGCCCCCCGACTGGGCCCTTGCTCCAGGGTGCAGGAGGGGGCACAGCCTGGCTGGCCAGGCCAGGGGCTGCGCTGCTGGGAGCGTGCTGGGGAGCGGGGCTCTGATGGGATCTCTGTGTCTAGGTCTTGCTGCGCGCTACTGCGAGGACCAGAGCGAGGAGAAGCTGGATGAAATCCTCAGAGGTGAGTGAGGGCAGTGGGGGGTGTGCTAGGGCTGGGGGGACAGCGGCAGAGGCCCCCGTGCCTTGCCCTGCTCCAGGGAAATGCTTCGGGGCGGAGGAGCAATGCAGCCATAGGAACGAGGGAGAGGAGACGGGGTAGCCTGTGGTGTCAGGGAATGGCCTCCCAGCCTGGAGCTGGGCAGTGCCGCTGAAAGGGTTGAGTGTCCCTGAGGAAGAGTCAGGGGAAAGGGCAGTAAGGCTGACAGAAGGTGGGAGCCTGTTGTAGAGCACGCAACCAGGACGAAGAGGGAGATGAGACAGCCTACAAGCAGCTAGGAGCAGGGTCACGATTGCTAGCCCTTGCTCTCATGGGGAAGCACAATAGCGAGAGGAAAGAGTCCAGGAGATTCCTGGAGTGTGTGAATCCTCCCAAGGGATGGAGGCAGGTGGTGAGGGAACCAGCTTGTGAAGGTGCCCCACTTGACCTGTGGTGCGCAGGTGGGGAAGGACTGGTGGCTGCATTTGGGACATTGCTGAGCAGCAGCTTTCAACGGATTCCTTTGTCCCTCCTGCTCCTCCTGGCCTGGGGAAGAGTCGAGTGGGGCTGGCATGCTCTGCAGGGGATGCCTGGGGATCTCTGCAAGGAGTGGGTTTTCATCTCTGCTCTTCTTTCTTTTGCAGTCCTCCAGCCTTCAGAGAACGACCTGGAACCCATGGTCCGTTCCCTGGCAGTTCAAACCACCCTGATCCTGATGTCAAGGCATAAGGCAATGTCAGGACGGAGATTTCCACTGCTGTGTTGCTGCTAGCCCCGCAGCAGTCCTCAAAAGAGCAATATATATTTTAATAGAACTAGGTTGTTGTCTCGTTATTCCAGCAGCTCCTTCACAGTGACTCGGTGCCATGACGCTGAGCTAACTTGGAGGCCACCAAGGACGTCTTTTCCCTGGGCCCGGTGACTGCATGGCGCCTACTGAACCAGTGAAAGAGTCACAGAACCCTTGCGCTTGGAAAAGGGCCTTCAGCTCAAGTCCAAGCGTCAGCTAACACCACCAGGCCCACCACAAAACCACGGCCCTTAGCGCCAAGTCCACGCATTTCTTTAATAGCTCCAGGCCTGGGACTCCAGCAGTGCCCTGGGCAGCCGGTTCCACCCTTTGCATGAAGAAATTCTTCCTGACATCCCATCCTGTGGTAGGTGCGCCCAGGTAGAAGAACTGCTCAGCCTCCTGGCAGAGCTTCGGGAGGAGGTGGGCAGGCTGAGGAGCACCAGGGAGTCGGAGAAGGTTGAACTGTACTGTGCCAGCCCTGGGACAGATGCGTCAGGCAGACACAGCAGAGGAAATGGAGGATCCCCTACCCTCTGGCCATCAGGCAGAAGGAGTGCATCTCAGTGACGAAGGGATGGAAGTTTAGATCTGCTCGGGGCAGCAGGCGAACCCCTCCTTGCCTACCTCACCTTCCTTTCAGGTGCCCTGAAACAACAGACTCTGGAAGTAATGGACACACAAACGATGATGTGCATGAAGGTCCATCCAGGTTGGAGGGGTTTTCTAGGGCAAGTCAGCCTTCCCCAGTATCACGACCACCTCCATCAAGAAGAAGAGAAGGGTTACTGTCATAAGTGACTCCCTTCTGAGCAGAACAGAGGGCCGCATATGCCGGCCTGACCCAACCCATGGAGAAGTCTGCTGCCTCCCAGGAGATCAGGGTAAAAGGTGTTTCTGGAAAGCTCACTTGCCCCGTAAGGCCCTCTGAGCATCATCCATTATTGTTCTGTCCTGACAGAATCTTCTAAGTGGCACACCAAAATGGGAGGGAGTGTGCGCTAGCGAGATCCTTCGGCCTGCTCCATGCCACGCTGGGTACACTGGAGCACATTTGGAATGTTTCTGCACCGATGCACCCAGCATGAGGGACAAGCAGGAGGAGCTGGAAGCTTCAGCTCCATCCCAGAACAAGCGAGACTTGGTGTGCTGTGATGGACGGGTATGGGCTCTTCAGGAAGGATAGGCAGGGCAGGCGAGGCAAGGGGCTGGCACAAGGACGTGGCCGAGAGTAAGGATTAAGGGAGAAAGCAATCACTTGGATGTTGCAGTGGGTGTTTGCGATACCAATGAATTATTCGCTAAGGAACTAAGAGAGACCTCTCTTAGCTCAACTGCCCTTGTCCTGATGGGGGACTTCAACTTGCCAGACGTTAACTGGGAAGACCACACAGCTGATACAAGCAGGTCCAGGAGATTCCTCACACACCTTGATGACAACTCCTTGGTACAGCTACTGAGGGAGACAACAAGGAAAGGTGCCATCCTAGACCTGTTGCTTGTGTTATAAATGGCTCAGTCTTCAAAATAGGATTATAATCAAAGTTTACAATTTATTAAAGGAATAGAGGTAAGCAAACAGCGCTGGGTGCGCCGGGAGTCTCTGCTCCACCAGGACGCACACCAGTTACATCAAGCAGCTGATTTTTATGCTCCTAGGCTGATACATATTCATTACTACTTCTAAAAAAAATGGGTTATTATAATTAGCTTCCGGGATCCAAACCCTCCTACTGGAGCATGCGCATCAGTCTCTGGTGGTCCCCCTGGGGGTCTCTGGGGGTCTTTCATGCTGAAGGCTCGTAGTCTTCCTCTCAGTTTTTTTTTCTTGTCCTTCCCCTTTGTACTCCTTGGCAGCATGTCAAAAGCTTACACAGCGTTCCCTGCAAGTTTTGTCTTCTAGCCATCCTTCAGCTTCTTTCTTCTCCTTAATCTCCTGGCCGCCTGGCCAGATATCAGGGGCTTGCATAGTGTCCCATTCGGAAGTCATAACAGTTACTAGTTGTTAGCAGTTGTTCTGAAACCCCCAGACATCAGAGACTTCAAAGAAAGAACATACAAACACAAATAGCTCTCTATTGACACTTCACATTTAAAAATCTTTGGCGATTGGAGGAAAACTGCCAGTACGCCTGCTTTTGGCAGGGGGGTTGGACCCGATGATCTCTTGAGGTCCCTTCCAACCCCTCTGTCCTGGTTTCAGTTAGCACAGAATTAATTTTCTTCCTAGTAGCTGGTGGAACGCTGTGTTTTGGCTTAGGATGAGAAGAGTGCTGATAACACCCCGATGCTTTAATTGTTGCAGAGCAGTGCTTATACTAAGCCAAGGACATCTCAGCCTTTTGCTCTGTCCTGCCAACGGGCAGGCTGGGGGTGCAGTAAGAGCTGGGAGGGGACAGACCCAGGACAGGTGACCCAAACTAGCCAAAGGGGTATTCCATACCATCTGACGTCATGCTAAACAATATATAGGGGTGGCTAGCTGAGGGAGGGGACCGGACTGCTCGGGGTTAGGCTGGGCATCGGTCAGCGAGTGGTGAGCAATTGCATTGTGCATCACTTGTTTGTACATACTATTATTACTTTCATATTATCACCATTGTATCATTATTATTATTATTGTTATTATTATTTTTGTTATTATTATTTTCCTGTCTTATTAAACTGTCTTTATCTCAACTCACGGGCTTCACTTTCCATTTCTCTCCCCCGTCCCAGAGAGGGAGGGGGGAGGGTGAGCGAACGGCTGCGTGGTGTTTAGCTGCCGGCCGGGTTAAACCACGACACCCTCCAATTCTGTGAACTTTGGACACGGGGAGGGCAGAGTTCAGGCTGCTCAGGGAACTAGTTCGGAAGATCCCCTGAGAAGCTGTTTTGGAAGGTATCGGGGTCCATCTTTTTAAGCACGACCTCCTAAGAGCACAGGAGCAGGCGATTCCAAAATGTTGGAAGTCAAGCAGGCGGGGCAGGAGGCCAGCTTGGCTGAGCAGGGATCTTCTTCTAGAGCTTAAGTGGGAAAAGAAAGCGTGTGGCCACTGGAAGCGAGGTCGTGTGACATGGCAGGGCTACGGAGGTGCTGTTTGCCTCTGTCAGGAGAAAATTGGTGCAGGCAAAGCTCAGGGGTGAAGCTGGCTAGTAGTGTGGGCGACAACGCAGATATATACATTAATATGTGTATTGAAGATGTGAACTGCTAAAGGAGGGCTAGAGGAAACATTGGTCCGTTACTTGCTGAGGATGGTCACCTCACAAACACAGACATAGGCGAAGCAGAGCCATTTAATGTCTCTTTTGCCTCTGTCTTCAAGAGCAATGATGGGCTCTGGGACCCAAGGGGCCCAGAGTTGGGGGGCCATGAGTGCGGTAACAAAAACCTCCTAGCCAAACCCACACTGGATGCATATGAGTCTACGGGGCCTGAGGGGATTCATTCCAGGGTTCTCAGAGGGCCGACTAATGTCCTTGTGAGACCTCTCTCAATTATTTTTCAATGGTCTTGGGAGCCCAGAGAGGTCCAAGTTGACTGTAGGCTGGCAATCATTGTGACAGGTTTCAAGCAGGGCAAGAAAGAAGAGCCCAATAATTACAGACCCGCCAGTCTCTCTTCAGAGCCTAGTAAAAATACGGAGAAACTCTTCTGGGCATTACTGAAGAACACCGGAAAGACAACGTAGTCGTTGATCACAGCCCACCCAGGTTCATGAGGGGAAAGTCCTGTTTAACAAACTTAATTTCCTTTTATGACAACATCACCCGTCTAGTTGAGCAAGGGATGCCAGGTTTTGGATTTCCATCAAGTTTTCAGTACTGTTTCTCTCAGTATCCTTCTGGACAAAATGTCCATTGTACAGCTAGATAAATACATGCGGTTTAGGGTGAAAAGCTGGCTGATGGGTTGGGCTCAAGGGGTTACAGAAATGGGGTTGCATCAGGCTGTTGACCAGTCCCTAGTGGGGTTCCCCAGGGTTCCACTTAGGGCCAGCAGAAGAGGCTGGAGAGCAGCCTTGCAGAAAGGGATCTGGGGGTTTTGGTCGACAGCAAGTTGAATACGTGTCAGAATTCAGCCTGGAGGAGAGTGAGGGGCGGCCTCCTGGCGGCCTGCAGCTCCCTCACGAGGGGAGCAGAGGGGCAGTGTGGCATTTAGGGGTGTAGCCGATTAACCGTTACGGGTCCGGTCAGATTCAGGGTCCTGAACTATCACAATCACAGATTCACCAATAACGCATGTATGAAATACAGAGGTGGCACAGGTGCGCAGCCTGGAAATGAACGCGTTACAAGGCACAAAGACTCTATAGAGATTCCTAAGTTTCCGCAGAGACACACGATATAACCTAGTGTTCAAATCTCACCCAAAGGCGTCCCAATGGGCGAGAAGAGAGGCTCAGCCCGTCGACTGATCCCAGGAGTCAGGAGGTCCTCAGGATGGTGTATTCCCTTGGGATGGCATCTCCCCTGATGGTGGTATCTTCCCTAATGATGGTACCTTCCCTAACAATGGTATCTTCCCTGACACACCCTCTCTCTTAGGCCAATTTATGAGGTGGAGCTTGAGTGACTCTAGTCAAGCATATTTTAGTTAGGATTGGTGAAAAGGTTTCTTGTCTCTGTTTAAAGTAGTAGGCTCTGAGAAATTCAGAGCACATGCTCAGAGAGGGGTGGTCGCACCTTGGAAGCAGGGAGCTTTTGGGATGGAGGTGTGTTTTGGCATTTTAATGATATTATAATTGTACTGGGTCTGGCTGGAATGTTAACTTTCCCGGCAGCAGCCCATACAGTGCCGTACTCTGGACTTGTAGCTGGAACAGCAGTGTTATCACACCAGTGTTGTGTCTACTGCTGAGCAGCAGTGGCACAGCATCGGGCCTTTCTCTAACCCTCCTAGGGGGTGGGCAAAAAGTGAGGAGAGAAACATCACTAGGGCAGCTGACCTAAACCGATCAAAGGGATATTCCATACCATGTGATGTCACACTCAGCAATAAAAGGTGGAAACAGGAAGAAGAGGGGAGGGGTGGGCTCTTGTTGAGAAGACGTCGGTCCTCCTCTGGAACACTGGCTGCGTGCGTTGAGGCCTTGCTTCAAGGACGCGGTCAATCATCGCTCATTTGTGGGAAGTAGAGAGTAATTTCTTTCCTCTGCACTTCCATATAGCTTTCATTTATTTTGTTGGTTTGTTTTCCTCCCTTCTTTTTATTTTTCCTTTTCCCCTCCCTTTTCCCCTTTCCCTTTTATTTCCCCTTAGTTAAATTTTTAGTTCATAGTAGTCTTGATTTAATTATTATAGTTATTTCCCTTTAATTAAATTATCCTTATCTCAACCCGTGAGTTGTTCTTTGCTTTACTTCTCCCCCTCCTCATCTAAAGGAGGGGGCGTGAGAGAGCGGTTGTGGGGTTTAGCTGCCCAGCACGGTAAAACCACCACAATAATGAGCAAAAGTACATTAGAATACAGCATTTGTCAAAACATGACAGGTCGTTGGCTCAGGGTAGCAAAAAGTGCAGCTTATCGGTCTCAGCGTGCACAGGAACAATCGAGTCCGCACCTGGTCACAGAGCCTAGCCATGGTGTCTCCACTCCACTCTATGCTCCGTGCTGTTCCTTAGAGCTAGCACACCAGGTTCCCCCAGCGCAATAGCATCTAAGGTTGGAAGCCTAGGGAATGCTCAGGTAATGCAGCTACGCCCTACCCTGAAAGCCTTTTCAATGCTGTGCATTTTCTTTAAGATGTGAATGTTAGTTTTATTTTCCTAGTTACTTCAGGCAACTGCACCACAGGCAGGTGCTGAGCTCTGCTCTCTGGGGACAGTGACAGGACCCAAGAGAATGGCACGGAGCTGGGACAGGGGAGGCTGAGGCTGGGTGTTAGGAAAAGGTTTTTCACTGAAAGGGTGGTCGGGCACTGGGACAAGCTGCCCAGGGCATTGGGCATGGCTCCAAGCCTGCTGGAAGTCAAGTCAAGTCAAGCGTTTGCACAACGCTCTAACATCCTCCGATAATGGGTGGTTCTGTGTGGAGCCTGGCGTTTGACTCAATGATCCTTGTGGGTCTTGTGTGGGAAAGGAATTTGTAGGTGGCTTTGCACTATTGCACACGTTCCTGAATTAGAGATAATGAAGAAATAATCGTAGAATCGTAGAATCTCCCGAGTTGGAAGGGACCCATAACGTTCAAGTCCAACTGCTGGCACCGCACAGGTCTACCCAAAAGTTTAGACCATGTGACTAAGTGCACAGTCCAATCGCTTCTTCAATTCAGACAGGCTTGGTGCAGTGACTACTTCACTGGGAAGCCTGCTCCAGTGTGCGACCACCCTCTTGGTGAAGAACCTCTTCCTGATGTGCAGCCCAAACTTCCCCTGCCTCAGCTTAACACCTTTCCCACGGGTCCTATCACTGGTGATTACGGAGAATAGGTCACCTGCCTCTCCACTCCCCCTCGCAAGGAAGTTGTAGACTGTGATGAGGTCCCCCCTCAGCCTCCTCTTCTCCAGGCTGAACAGGCCCAGCGCCCTCAGCCGCTCCTCATATGTCTTCCCCTCTAGGCCCTTCACCATCTTCGTCGCCCTCCTCTGGACCCTCTCCAACAGAGAGCCGGAGCTGCCAGGTCAACCCAGACCCGGGAAGGGGGGGGGGGGGGGGAGGAAAAAAAACGGGGAAGGAGACGGGAGAGAGACCCAATCCATGCCGCGTGGAGCGGGGAAGTGGGGCCGTGTGATGGGAAGAGGGTAAGAGGGAAAAGAGGGAGAAAAGCGAGTGTTCTCCCCCGAGGGGGGAACGAGTGAATGGCAGGCAGGCGCAGGTCTGCGCGTGACAACTGCATCCCCTTGCCTTTCCCTCCTCCGCCCGGTGGTGGCAAGGGCGAAAAGTGACAAAAACTCGTGTCAAGGGCTGACTCTCAATAGATCGCAGCGAGGGAGCTGCTCTGCTACGTACGGAACCCTGACCCAGAATCAGGTCGTCTACAAATGATTTAGCACCGGGTTTCCCACGAACATGCGGGACGCAACAGTAAGCATACATGCGCCCAAGCCTTGAGCAGCCAGTTTCTCCGGGAGAATTCTGTGAGAAAAGGTGTCGAAAGCCTTACGGAGGGTTAGGTAGACCACATCCACAGCCATTCCTTCGTCCACTGAGCACATTGCCTTGTCTTAGAAGGAGATCAGATTTGTCAAGCAGGACCTCTCTTTGATAACCACCTACTGAAATGGCCTGATCACCCGACTGTTCTTTCAGTGTTACAGAATCACAGAATCACAGAATTTCTAGGTTGGAAGAGACCTCAAGATCATCGAGTCCAACCTCTGACCTAACGCCAACAGTCCCCACTAAACCATATCCCTAAGCTCTACATCTAAACGTCTTTTAAAGACTTCCAGGGATGGTGACTCCACCACTTCCCTGGGCAGCCTGCTCCAGTGCCTAACAACCCTTTCGGTAAAGAAGTTCTTCCTAAGATCCAACCTAAAACTCCCCTGGCGCAACTTTAGCCCATTCCTCCTCATCCTGTCATCAGGCACGTGGGAGAACAGGCCAACCCCCACCTCACTACAGCCTCCTTTAAGGTATCTGTAAAGAGCGATAAGGTCGCCCCTGAGCCTCCTCTTCTCCAGGCTGAACAAGCCCAGCTCCCTCAGCCGCTCCTCGTAGGACTTGTTCTCCAGGCCCCTCACCAGCTTCGTCGCCCTTCTTTGGACCCGCTCAAGCACCTCGATGTCCTTCTTGTAGTGAGGGGCCCAAAACTGAACACAGTACTCGAGGTGCGGCCTCACCAGAGCCGAGTACAGGGGGAAATGTGTTGTGTGATGGTACTCCGGATAATCTGATCCATGAGCTTTCCCAGCATCGTGGACAGAATAACAGATCCGTAGGTCCCCGACTCCTCCTTCCAGCTCTTCCTGTAGACAGACGTCACATTTGCTAGTCGCCAGTTGACCGCAGCCTCCCCTGATAGCCACGACTGCTGATCAATGATGGTTGCAGGTTGGCAAGTGATTCTGCCAGCTCCCTCAGTAGTGACAGGTGGATCCAATTCTGCCCCATAGATGTGTGTATATCTAAGTGGAGTAGCAGTTCTCTAACTATTTCCTCCTGGATTATGAGTGTTTCATTCTGCTCCCTGTACCTATCTACCAGCTCTGGAGGCTGAGTACCAGGGGAACAACTGGTCTTGCTGCTAAAAACTGAGGCAACGAAGGAATTAAGTACCTCAGCCTTTTCCTCATGTCTTCTATGGTTCTATGTCACTATCATTCCCCTCACATCCAATTCAGAATGGAGATGCTCCTTAATGCTCTTGTTATGTATATATATATATATATATATATATAATTACTCTTTTTGTTAGTAATAGTCAGATAGAGCTCCAGTTAGGATTTGGCCATTCTGATTTTGTCCCTGCACAGCTTCAAGACATGGAGGACTGAGCTCCACACCAAACGAAAAAATGGATGGAAAAAAAGCACAGAAAAGGTGGAACGTGGCAGCTTTACATCCCCTGCCCTTACCTGAGTCTATGCTGTAATTCCGTTCAACTGCTTACTGCCGTATTCTCTAAAGCGTCCTGCAACTCCTGTTGCTGTTATCTTGTGAGAGACAGCACAATCAGGGTGAGTCATCTGCCTACAGAAATTAACAACTGACAGAATGGAGCAACTGTCCAGGAGAAGTTGGAGTGGCTGATGGGCCTGCCACAGGGACTGGCGTGTGCCTGCAGGAAAAGTCCCAGGGGTCGGAGACGTGTTGCCTGTGGCTTGTTAAGCACAGGTCAAGCCCCAGCACATTCCAGTAATTTGTGTCTCTTTGGAAATGCCAGGGTGATCACACGCAGTTTTCAAGCATTTCACAGTTTTTTCTAGGATTCTGCACATTCTCAGAGGTGAAGCTCCAAAGCACTGGAGGTGCCCACTGCTCTAGGTTCCTGCCCATATCCTCACACAGTCCCTGCCACTCCTAACTCTCCTGCCTCTGGAAAGATCTCTGGATGGCATGCTTAAGTAGTTGTTTAAAATTATACAAAACCTGAATCACATTTAGGAGATGGGACAACAGAAACATGCTGGTTCGGCCATCCCACGGATATTCAAAGCTTTCAAGAGCTATTGTAATTAGCCCGGAGGAGAAGAAGAAAGGGAGAGTGAAGAAGTGGGGAGAAACGTCCCCCACTGTCCACACCAGTTCCATCCCCCCACCTCCTGCCCCACCCTGCACAGGAGAAAAGGCAAAAAGTGTAAAATAATGTAACTATTAATAGTTTATAAGAGATGAAGAGATGGTTCCCGAGGTACAGAGGTGGCAATAATTTTATCCTGTCATAAGTCAGTGTTATCCCATACATCAAAACAGTAACCTTAAACCAGCCCCCAGAATTGATGAACAGCATGACATGGAAGACAGACAGTTAGTGATGTGCTATACAACACAATTCTGAAAACAAGCACAACAGCCCCAAGATCAAAAAGATCAACATTGTGATCAGCAACTGTTAAAGCAACTGTTAAACTGATCTATTGCTTATAACAATTTACTTTTAAAATGCTCTGGTCCGATTTGTCATCTCAACCTTTGTGCTCCATGCTAGGCACCAAAAAGACTTGCAGTGGTTTGACCCAGGAGGCAGCTCAGCACTACAGATCTATTTATCCAATGCAATGAAGGAGAGAACTGGGAGAAAAAAAAAAAAAAAGAAAAAAAAAAGACACAAAAGGAGTAGGTTGTTATTGTTATTGTTACAGACACCAACAGAGTAAGGGCATGATATTTTTGTGTGCACATCAATGTGGGGGGGAGATGTGGGGGGAGGATTGGGAGGGACCGTGGGTGGGGCAAAGGGTCACGGGGATCTGGGGCAGTCATGTGTATAAGAAGCTATGCTACGCAGCAATAAATTGGCACTTGAGCTAGACACGGTGTGTCTGTCTCTGGTGTCCCTGCTTGGGGAGCAGATGTCCAGGCAGCCAATTGATGTTGTCTCTCGGGCTGGGGTAGCACGGAGAGAGACAACAATCAAAAGACAGGAAAGGTGGCGGTGATTAATTGAAAAGTGTTGGACCTAAGCATGACGTATATGGTATGGAATTAGGGGTGGATATTGTCCTAGTTTTGGCTGCGATAGAGTTCATTTTTCTTCCTAGTAGCTGGTATGTTGCTGCCTTTCGTATTTACAGAATCACAGAACAGTTTGGGTAGGAAAGGACCTTAAAGATCACATAATTCCAACTCTCCTGCCATGGGCAGAGACATCTTCCTCTAGACCAGGTTGCTGAAAGCCCCATCCAACCTGGCCCTGCTTCCAGAGATGAGGCAGCCACAGCTTCTCTGGGCAGCCTGTTCCCGTGCCTAATCATTCTCTGAGTAAACAACTTTCTAATATCTAATCCGGATCTACCCTCTTGCAGTTTAAAACCATTACCCCTAGTTACTGCTGGCTCATATTCAGCTGACTATCTACCAATATCCCCAGGACCCTTTCTGCTGGGCGGCTTTCCACGCACTCTTCCCCCAGCTTGTGGCATTACATGGGGTTGTTGTGCCCAAGTGCAGGACCCGGCACTTTGCCTTGTTGAACTTCATCCAGTTGGCCTCAGCCCATGGGTGCAGCCTATCCATTTCCCTCTGCAGAGCCTTCCTACCCTCAAGGAGATCAACACTCTCTCTGAACTAGGTGTCATCTGCAAACTCACTGAGGGTGCACTTGATCCCCTTGTCCAGATCACTGATGGAGATATTGAAAAGAAGTGGCCCCAGTACTGGGCCCAGTGGGACACCACTAGTGACTGGCCTCCAGCTGCATTTAGCTCCATTCACCACAGCAATTTGGACCTGGCCACCCAGACAGTTTTCGACCCATTGATGCATACATCCATCCAGGCCTTGAGCCGCCAGTTCCTCTGGGAGAATGCTGTGGGAAATGGTTTCAAAAGCCTTACTGAGGTCTAGGTAGACCACGTCCACAGCCTTCCCCTTGTCCACTGAAAGCATAACCTTATCTTCAAAGGGGATCAGATTTGCCAAGCAGGACCTGGCGTTGATAAACTCATGATGACTGGGCCTGCTCACCTGCTTGTCCTGGAAGCGTTGCGGGATGGTACTCAAGACAATCTGCTCCATGAGCTTCCCCAGCACCAAGATCAGACTGACAGGCCTGTAGTTCCCCGGATCCTCCTTCCGGCCCTTCTTGTAGACAGACGTCACGTTTGCTAGTCACCGGGTGACTGGGACCTCCCCTGATAGCCAGGACTGCTGGTCAGTGATGGAAAGCAGCTTGGAGAGCACTTCAGCCAGCTCCCTCAGTAACAACGGGTGGATGCCATCTAGCCCCCTAGACTTGTGCACATCTGAGTGCAGTAGCAGTTTTCTCAACATTTCCTCATGAGAGCTTCATTCTGCTGAAGGTCCTTATCTACCAGCTCAGAGGGCTGAGTACTAGGGGAACAACTGGTCTTGCTGCTAAACACTGAGGTAAAGAATGCATTAAGTACCTCAGCCTTTTCCACATCTCTTCTACTTCTGTTTTCCCACATCCAATAAAGGATGAAGATTCTCTTTTCCCTCCCCTCCCCTCCCCTCCCTTCCCCTCTGCTCTCCTTTCATTATAAAAACCTTTCTTATTGTCTCTGACAGCAATAGATAGATTGATCTCCGCTAGGGTCTGGCCCTTCCAATTTTGTCCTTGCCCACCCTAACAACATTTAGGACACAGCTTCAGACAAAATGACAGCATACATGAGAAGCACAGAAAAGGTGGAATCTGGCAGCCTTCCATCCACCAGCCTTCTGTGAGTCTGTGCTGCAATTCTGTTCAACTGGTTACTCCTCTACTGTCCACAATATCTACTAACACCTCATTGATGCTATCTTGTGAGAGACAGCACAATCAGGGGGAGCCATCTTCTTGCAGAAATTAACAGATGAAAGAATGGAGCATCTGCCCAGGGGAACCTTGAGAAACTGCAGGATTTTGCCTACAGAAACCTCTTGACATTTACAAGAAGAAAAGCCTCATCCTGCACCAGAGGAAGAGGAACCCCACACATCAGGGCAGACTGGGACCCTGCTGAGTGAGCAGTGCCCAGGAGGAGGAGGGCCTGGGCACCACGAGGGATGCCATACGAGCTCACCAGGAGCTCACCAGGAACCAGGCCAACTTCCTACAGAGCTGCCTTATGAGGAGCATGGCCACCAAGAAAATGTAAGTTACCATGCTCGGCTCCGATCTGATGAGACACCACACAGCCAGCAGGGAAAGAGGTGCAGGTCTGTGAATCTCTTGGACAGCCTGGTGTGGAGAGGAGCAAGCACACTGGAAAGGCTGAAAGTCCCAACAGGCCTGAGGTCTGTGTGTCAATGGCTAGGGCTCTTGTCTCCGACAGCGAGGCCTATGAGGAGGCAGCTTCTTGTTAAAGCACCAGGGTCTCATTGCCTCCTCACCAGCCATGAACCAGGCAGGAGTCGTACCCTTCTCCTGCACTGGGCCATGGACATCCCCATCTCCTACTGCCCAGGAAGAGCCCTGAGCTCCTGTGTGAAGGGAAAGGATCTCCCTTCCCAGGAGCCTGGGGTCAAAGCCTGTTTTTCAATACATCAGTGTCACCTTCACATTTGTCTACCTGTCCTCACTGCCTCCAGTGTTCTGCTCTAATGAGCTCCAAGGGAGGCTGTGTCAGTGCCAGCAGAGTCCCCCCTCAGGGGGACACTGCAGGAAACTTGCATCTGCCTTGGATTTCTTGAGAGATTTCTTCAACGCACTCTCAGTGCCTGAGGTTCATGGGCTCATCGCCAAAGCCCCCAGAGGGCTGATTCCAATGCCTCTGCTGCTGATCTGGGCTGGGCTCCTGGGACAGGGAGAGCTCCTGGCAAGAGGGCCCTGGTGCAGAGAGACAGCTCTGCCCAGGAGCAGCTCCTCTGCACAGCGCAGAAGGGCTGGGGGCTCTGACCCCCATGGGGAGAGGAGAGGAGAGAGGGGTTGGAGGCAGTTGGGAGTGGGAGGGTGCTGAGAGCTGCCTGCAGGAGAAACCTGCACAGCCCTTGACAAGGTAAGTCTCTGGCTGCAGGGCCATGCAGCTGCAGCTCCTGGAAGGGTCTCGTGCTGGGTCTTGTTTCTGGGAGGGCGGTGGGCAATGCAGTAGGCTGTGAGAGTCCTGCTGGATTGCACTGCGAGGTGAGGAAGTCTGGCAGAAGCCCCTTGGAGTGGCCTAAGCCAGGTGCCCCTGACACCCTAGAAGCCTCGAACACCCTGCTGGTGATGCAGGGCTCTCTGTCAGCTGCCCCATAGCTCCTGCTGCATGGAGGTGCCCCTTGGCAGGGCCCTGGTGGTGGCAGGGTGCTGCAGGGCAGCGCTGAGCACAGCCGCATGGGATGGGGTCTGTGAGCACAGGCGGGGGAAAGAAGAGTTTGGCCAAGATCAGCAGGAACAGAGTGGCCAAGAATCCTCTAGGTACAGCATGTTGTGTGCCTGGGATACTGGAATACCCCAGCGTGTGGATATTCACCTGTCTGTGGGGTGTTTTCCTGGGCTTCAGGCTGCTCTCCAGCAGGATGCAGCTCTCTCGTGGCATCCTTGTGGCATCCAGGCGTCCCAAGGAGAAGACACCTCCTTGCTAAGGCCATGTCCGTGCTGCTGGATGTCTGTCTGTGGGCAGCTGGAGTGAGGCCTCGGCAGCCCTGGCTAGGGGGGAAGAGCTGAGATCCTGCTCAGGCCCCCAAGGCCAAGGTAAGGATTCTGTCCAGCCTCACTCGGACTGGGGCTTCTCTGTTCTCAGCTGTCTCCGTTTTTTTCTCAGCGTAACACGAGTATGATCGGTGTCCTAAGCATTACAGGGGGAATTATAAGAAAATACAGCAAATAAAATCTCTCTTGCTCTACAGTGTGGTCGGATGAGTTGTTTGCAAAAAGACTGCATGGCTCATTGATCTGACAAGTGGACTGCACTTGAGTTTCCCCCACGGTCCTGCTTCCCTCCTGCTGCACAGCAGGAAGGACTCCTCTGGAGCCCACAGCAGCCCCTGCTCCCAGTGTCACACACAGCCAGCACCACCCAGAGCTCAAGCAAGAGAGCTGCAGAAAGCTGCGGGCTTTCCAGGAGATGAAATAGGTTTTCCTCATTGAAGTCTGTTCTATTTTTTTTTTCTCCTCTTCAAAGATACCTGTGTCCAAAGTCAGCAAATGCCCAACAGCAGCTCTGTGAGCGAGTTCCTCCTGCTGGCATTCGCAGACACGCGCGAGCTGCGGCTCCTGCACTTCGTGCTCTTCCTGGGCATCTCCCTGGCTGCCCTCCTGGGCAACGGCCTCATCCTCACCGCCGTAGCCTGCGACCACCGCCTCCACACCCCCATGTACTTCTTCCTCCTCAACCTCGCCCTTCTCGACCTGGGCTGCATCTCCACCACTCTGCCCAAAGGCATGGCCAATGCCCTCTCGGACACCAGGGCCATCTCTTAGCACGGGTGTGCTGCACAGGTCTGCTTTTTTGTCTTCTTGGTCGGAGCAGAGTATTCCCTCCTCACCGTCATGGCCTACGACCGCTACGTTGCCATCTGCAAGCCCCTGCACTACGGGAGCCTCCTGGGCAGCAGAGCTTGTGCCCAGATGGCAGCAGCTGCCTGGGGCAGTGGCTTTCTCAATGCTGTCCTGCACACAGCCAATACATTTTCCCTGTCCCTCTGCCTTGGAAACGCAGTGGCCCAGTTCTTCTGTGAGATCCCCCAGATCCTCAAGCTCTCCTGCTCAGATGCCTACCTCAGGGAAGTTGCTGTACTCTTATTTACTCTTTCTTTAATCTTTGCTTGTTTTGTTTTCATTATGTTGTCCTATATACGGATTTTCAGGGCTGTGCTGAGGATTCCCTCTGAGAAGGACCAGCACAAAGCCTTTTCCACGTGCCTCCCTCATCTGGTTGTGGTCTCTCTGACTGTCAGCACTGGCATGTTTGCCTACCTGAAGCCCCCCTCCATCTCCTCTCCATCCCTGGACCTGTTGGTGGCCGTTCTATTCTCGGTGGTGGCTCCAGCAGTGAACCCCTTCATCTACAGCATGAGGAACAAGGACCTCAAGAATGCCTTGTGGAAACTGATGACTTGATTTGCTTCGGAAACAATAATTTCACAGTCTGTTTCTGCAGATTACTCAGAATATCACTTACACAGAGCAACCTATATTCCCTTTTTTGTTGTTTTTGTGTGTGTGAGTGTGTATTTTTAGTACTGGTATTACTTAGTTTTGTGTTTTGTTTTGTTTTGTTTTGTTTGTTTCAGGTTAGGTTGCCCAATAAAATGTCATTTTTGTCCCACTCCCAATTCTGTACGTGTGTTTAGTGTATGTACTGAGTCTCTGTCCATGTGGAATTATGGTCTCTGTGAACTTTTAACGAAATAAAACAGCCTACACTGCCTTCTTTGTCTGATGTCCTTCCTCTGAGACCTGGTCTGGCTCTGCTGGGGCAGTGCCCATTTGCAGAGGAAAAGAGTCCCATTCCAGCAGCACAGCCAGGGAGCACCAGCGCTTGGGGCATGCCAAGCTGCTCTCTTGCCTCTGCCGCCCTCTCCTGCTGGTGGGGCCAGGCCCGGCTGCTCCTGGAGCTTGGTGCCAGTGCTGTTGTGGGGCTGTGCTGGGACTGCTGGCAGGTTAATGTTTCTTGCAGAGGGAATTAGCATCTGCCAGCAGAGTCCAGGGTATTGGCCGGAGCAGCATGAGCCCATAAAACAGGTGGAGCCCGCAGAGCATGAGCCTGTGCAAGGTGAATTTAGCAGAGCTCAAGTGCTCAAGCTGCTGCCAACAGGCAGAGGAGAGCTCTGCAGCCCCACGACACGCAGTAGCCCCAGCAAAGGAGGCTGGTGACTGATTCCTTGCAGCCTTGGGCAATGACAGTGACCCCATGAGCTGGGTCTGCCTCCCAGCCTGCCCAGCATGGCCCTGCAGAGTGTCCCCGTGCCCTGGGCACCACAGCCCCCTTGCTCTGCAGAGCAGCACCGCCAGCTGGGGCTGGGGCAGGGGCTGGGAGGGCGCTTCCCAGAGTGTCTTCTAGGCCAGCTTCAGGCACACAACATCTGCATGTCAGAGTGATCTTTGCTGTGTGCAAGGAGCTGAGAGACCAACAACAGTCATGGGGCTGGAACATTGCCTGCAAGGTCCCACCTGCCCTAGCACCTCCCAGAACTGGCACGGAACTGGTTCACATGCATCAGAGGGTCTGGGAGCCCAGCAGCAGTGCCATGGGCTTGAAGGATCACAATCAGATCACTTCTACCTGGGCAGGTCCTAGGCCAAAAAGGGGGTGTTTTGTAGGTATGATATTATGAGGCGGTGGTGCCTCAGAAATTCTAAGTCCAGCAGGAAGTGAATGGCTGTTAAATGGCCTTTGAGGTGGCTTCTTGGAGAAATAGCTGGCAGCTCATCCCTTGACTCCTGGCTGGGATCTATGCCATTAGGCTCATATCTGCAAAAGTACCTGAAAGGCAAGCAGAAGGCACTTGCTGTGCCTGTAGTTTGTGAGATCCGCTCTTTCCGAGTACCTGGTAGGCCCCATAAAGGAAGAGGTCTTGGATAGGGCTTGTCATGTCAGAGGTGTCAGCTTTTGCCTGAAGTCATCCTTCAGGACTGCTTTCAGTTTTCAACACAGAGGGGGCCACTGCCTCCAAGATGCCTGGGGTAAACTGAACCATGCACGAGGGCCTGGAAAAAGTCACCCTGGCTGCATAGGAGCCGTTCTATATCCAAAAGCTGGAGGCAGGAAACAAATTTTTAGGGTGGTACGGAGCTGCAGGGCACATTGTGCAGAATGTTCTTGCAGCCTTTATGTTCTTTTCCATCCTGGCTTCGGTGCTGCGTCTGTCTTAAGAAAGGAGTAGCCAACAGAGGTAAGACAGACACTGTGAGATCATGAAAGCCATCAGAAAACTACCCTTAAGAAGATGACTGATATGGGGAGGTCAGAAGAAGCCTGGCCAGGAGAAATGTGAGATTTGGGAGAGAGAAGAGGCCAGCAGGAATCAATGATTTCTGGGAGGCTAGAAGGTTCAGGCAATGTTGATTCTGCTGTAGCACTGACTTAAAAGAGTCATGTAAAGACCTTGCCCTATTTTAACCAGCAACATTAATCCTTAAACCTAAATGCTACTGTACACACTGTCAGGAATTCACTACTCTAATGCCTGACCTCAACGCATCCCTTGAAGCCAAAATTCATCACATAGCCCCTTCCCCTTGTTTTTACTCTCTTAATCACTCTGATCCCTGACCTTAACACTAGCATTAAAATGCTCTTTTTAACCCTAGGAAACTGCCTGAGAGACCTAAACAAAACCCTAAACCACAAAGCTTGTCCATACCCTAAACACAGACCTGATACCCACGTAAGAATACCAAAACATTCCCATTCAAACTTTGCTTAATCTTTAACCCAGTAAGGTGGGCCCTAGTCCCTAGTCATATACATGAACACCTAACACCCAAAACCCCTGTTCCTGTGCATTAACCTCCTCACCTTCAGCCCCTCTACTAAGCCTTAACTTTAGGCCCGTCATCCCTTGGGACAGGGCAGGAACCATGAGGTTGCTCTGCAGTCATGGCACTCAAAGCTGAATGTGAGGGGCCATGGATCTCATCAGATTGTGGGCCACAAGGAGGAGACAGGGGAGAATGCTCTGATGAGCTCAGCTCTGCCTCAGGATCTCCTGCACCAGCAGGGGAGTGTGACTGTGGTGGTCACTGTGGGGTCACTTCTGTCTCTGCAGTTGATAGGGCAGCAGCAGGATCATGTCACAGAAAGGGACTGAGAGGTCACTTCAGTCTGTAGGTGTCAGGTCACCCTTGACTTAGAGCTGGGATCGGTACTTTTCGGCTGACATCTGCCAGTGGCCCTGGTAGGCCAGCAAAAGGCACCTGGCTGGCATGCTGACTGTGGGATCCCCTCTGCCTACATACCCAGGAGGACCCATGCAGAAAGAAGGCCCACATATGGGTTGTCCTGTCCCTTCTGCTTGAGTCCATGACTGGACAGCAGCAGGCCCATGGCTTGGAAGATGCTGGTGCGGTGACTTCTGTCTGGTTGGCTGACAGGCCGCAAGGAGCCTGATGGATTGGGATGCCTACTTTAGGAGGGGGTTCCACCCTGATGGAGCTTTCTTTTGTAGTAGAAAAGAGTAGGAGAGAAAAAACTGCCACAAAGTGCACTTTGGAATGTTGGTGCTGGCCACGAGGAGGAAGAACTGTCCCTCAGAGTGTTGTGCTGCGTTGCCAGAGGTCACCCAAAGAGCGTCTGTGATCAGAGCATGGCTTTGTGTGAGAAGGAGCAGCTGGGGAGGGTTGATGAGACACTGGTGAAATGATGGAAATGCTGGGATGAGAGCAAGGTGGTGAACAGAGACGGGTGTCTACAGTCCTCAAAGAAATAGGTGAAAGTCATCAAAGTCAACAAAGTGCTCTGCCGGGCACTGCCCAGCCCAGCCCGGCCCCTGCCCACCTCTCCCCACCACCCTGCCCTCTCTCCAGCCCAGCCCAGCCCAGCAGCCCAGGCTGGGCTGGCCCCAGGGCAATGCCCTCCACAGGCTGCTGCAGGGCTCTGGGCACGGCCACCCCAGCCCCAGCCCCTCACAAGGCACCGCAGTTGCTGGGACAAAGTGTGGTGGTTTTACTCAGGTGGGCAGCCGAGCTCCACCACAACCGCTCTCTCACTGCCCCTCTCCTCAAAGAGGAAGGGGGAGAAAATACAACACAGAGAACTCGAGGTTTGAGATGAGAAAGGTTTAATTAAATGGAAAGGGAATGGGGAGGAAAAAAAAAAAAAAAAAAACGAAACAAAAGAAACAATCAGTCCGCGCGGGAGCACGGAGAGAGGGAAAAAAAAATTATTCTCTACTTCCCATCAACGAGCGGTGTTCAGCCACGTCCTGGGAAGCAGGGCCTGAGGGTCCGAGCCACGGCTGCGCTCGCGTCAGGCAGCACCCTGGGGTGTCACCAAGTGACGTCACAATGGGTGCCCACCCAGCCCAGGCGCGTGTCACAGTGGCACCCATTGTGACGTCACTTGGTGACACCCCAGGGCTCCGCCTTATAAGAGCGCAGCCGTGGCTCGGACCCTCAGTGTCGGTGCACGGCAGTGACGGACAGGGCAGGAGCACAGGGCCTTCGAGGAGTCCCCGAGCATAGCCCACGTCCCACAATGCCGCAACCGCCCGCCCAGAGGAGCCGCCGGTTTCTATCTGAGAACTCTCCCTCTCCAGAGGCTCCTTCTGAAGGGGATGAGGAGGGAGGCATGCCCCCCAGGCAGCCCAGGCTGGCCTGGCAGGAGACCTGGTCTTCTAGGGGCAGCAACCGGCCAGCAGAGGACAGCTTGCTGGCAGAGGACAGAACCCCAGTTGAGGCCTTTTTCCTGGAAGAGGACAGCAGCCTGGCAGAGGCCATTTTGCTGGCAGAGGCCATTGCTCAGGCAGCGGGCAGCAGCGAGGTAGAGGAGAGCCAGGACGACGTACAGTGGCTGGATCCCAGTGAGTCAGGGTCTTCGGGATGGGGTGGGGAGGGTTGGGGACACAGAGACCCCTGCCTGACTCCAGGACTCCTTCCCTGGGTAAAGCGGCGCTTGGGCTGACGGGGCCGAGCTTCCTCCGCAGCACCACAGAATGCCAGGACGCTTCGGGCTGGGGGGGACCTCGGCGATCACGATGCTTCCCCCCAGCCCAGGCTGCCCAAAGCCCACCCAGCCTGGCCGTGGGCAGTGCCAGGGAGGGGGCACCGCAGCCTGCGCCAAGGCCTCACTGCCCTGGGCGTGAAGGAGAGAAATCCCTGCCTGTCCGAAAGAAACCTGCCCTCTTTGAGGTTAAAGGTGTCACCCCTTGTCCTGTCGCTGCAGTCCATGATGAAGATCCCCCCCCAGCTTTCCTGGAGGCCCCTTTGGGCACGGGGAGGCCGCAGCGAGGTCCCCCCGCAGCCTTCTCCAGGCTCCACAAGCCCAGCTCCCTCAGCCTCTCTTCCCAGCGGAGCTGCTGCAGCCTCTGGGCATCCCCGCGGCCTCCCCACGTCCTTCTGGGGCTGGGGCCCTTCCTCTCCTCACCCCTGCATTCAGCCCCTCGCTGCAGCACTCTTTGCTTTCCTCCTTTCCAGGTAAGGCATGGAAACTGAGCGCAGACTCGGCCATGGAATTCATCGTGAAGTATATCAGTGGCACAGAAAAGGTAATGGCAGCTGCTTGCATCACAGCTGTGCTCCTGGCGCTGCCCTCCAGGGGTCCCACACAGCCCCAGACCCCTCAAGGCTTTGGTCCTGCTGGCCGTGGGTGTCCCCCTAATGCTCTGTTGGTGTCTTTGTGGCTGCCAGGACGACGAGGAGCAGAAGATGCTGTTCCTCAGCAAAATCTGCGATCTGTGCAGATGTGTCACAGAGAGGGGTGTGCCAATGAACTTGCATGACTTCTGCTGCCAAACTAACCTGGTGGAGAACATCATGGTGAGAGGATGCGCAGCGGGTTGGGGAAGGGGCAAGGCCCCCCGGCACCAGCCCCCTGGGAGGCGAGGGCTGGGGCAGCGCTGGCTCTGCTGCTGCTGGGTGCCGGCGGCTCCAAGGTCTCATCCTGCTTGTGCTCTGCAGGCGCTGCTGGAAAAGGAGCCCATGGACAGCTTGCGCACAGCATTCCGGCAGAAGGCCATGGAGACTGTCGCCCTCCTCAGGTGCGTGCCCAGCCCCTGGTGGCAATGTCCTGGTGGCCCTGAAGCTGGCAGGGAGGCTGCCCGTCCCTCCCAGGGATGCCTGGCCAAGGGAGGTCCGTGTCCTCCTTCATAAGCCTCGAGGCACTGCGTCCAACAGGCTCCTCTCTCTCTCTCCTTCAGCAAGACCGTGCCAACAGCACTGCATGGCAAAAGGGAGAGTCTCCTAAACATGTGCTTCAAGAGCGTCTTCTTTCTGCCTCCGGAGTCGGATGTGCCAGAGACAGGAGTGCTCTACGCCGAGGTATGTGCTGGGTGAGGTACCGGCACCCCCAGTCATGCTGAGCTGCTGCCTTGCTTCCCCGTGCTGACACAACCAGAGACCAGTGCAGGGCCGGGGCCCAGATTTGCTTTCCCAGCCTCGCCCCTTCCCCTTCCCCGACCTGATCTTGTGCTGCAGGAGGTCTGCACACAGTGGCTTTCTAGCCCCAAAGCCACCCCTGAACTCCCGAGGGGCTCAGAGCCAGCTCCTGGGGGTGAGGAGGGCCACAGAAATAATTCGATGCTCTTCTGTCCTCCCTGCAGACTATGAAAGCCATGGACACCATGCTGGAGGGCTTCGTACTCAACTGTCCCATCACCAGTTTCAACATAGAGATGCAGAATATGTTGAAGGTTTGGCATTTGCAAAGAATTTCCAAAGAATCCTCTCAGGTCACATTTGCAGACCGCTGTCAACCCCCAGCAACTTCTCTCCTCGCAGGTGATGCTGGACTTTGCTGGCTCCAAAAACTCAGATGTGCGTGAGAGCGCTGTGAAGGTGATTGAGAGGCTGATTACTTTCTTCCGCTGGTATTTGGTGATCAAGGTAAGGCACAAGGAATTTTCCACCCTTTCCTGCATCCCAGAGCATCCTGCCATGCAAGGGTGCCTGCGAGGCAACCCTCAACGCACGTGAGTGCCTCAGCACTATGAATTGAGGGTCTTCATTCCTCCTTCGCCCCTGCTCTTCCCTCCCCAGGCCCTGCTATCTCAGGGGCTGGCTCTGCCTCCACTAAGCCCTTTGTCTCTCCTCCCTTCCTCAAACAGATCTTAGGGAACTTTGAAAACTATGGCAACGATGAGCCCACAGATTTCAACCTGCACATCCCCATCCATGGCAAGCTGCTGGGCCACCTCTTGCTTTTCAGCAGTGGCGATGATTCCATGAGCCACTCAGCTTTGGGAAGTCTTCATCGCATGTACACAGTCGTCAGAGAAGTAAGAGGTAAGAAGGTGTGGTGGGCAATGTCCATCTGCACACAGACATCTGCTGGTTTGTCTGCCTGTTCTCCCTGAGTATTGTGAAGGATTGCTTTTGTGCTTGGTGGAGGCTGCCCACGGAATTCTGCCAGGTTCCCTGGCCTCCTCTGCTCCTCACAGCAGCTTCCCGCAGCATTCTGGCTATCGTTTTCCGCAGAAGCTAGACGCTCACCTGCCGTCCAGGAGCAGTTCTCTGCTGCTGTCCTTCCCAACCCTCCCCAGATCACCTACCACGCTGTTTTGTGGTGTCCCCCAGTCTAAGCCATCGATCGATGAGCACTTCCCAAACCGCATCTTCCCCGAGGAGTGAACAGCAGAGCCAGCCGTGCATCACCAGGGATGGTGACGCCCTCCAGAATGCTCCCTGACTGTTTGCTCCCTGCCGTCTTAAAGGCAGGTGTCAGGGGGCTTCCTGCACATCCTGACCCCGAGCAGAAGGGGGTCTGTGACACGCTGCTACCCCCACGGCACCCAATGCCATTGCTTCTCCTCCTTCTGCATCATCCCTGAGGTCCCTCTTGCTCCCAGCACTCCTCACCTTGTGCTTTACATCCCTGCCCACCACTCTCCTCGCCGTGGGTCTGAGCCTCCCTCCTCAGCCATTCCTAGTGAAAGAGCTTTTCACCATTTGGCAAGCTTGTTGGCAAAGATGCTCTTCCCTACTGACTCTTTGGTGTTTTCCCCTGTTTAGAAAGCTCACAGACAAAGGGCATGAAAAATTATGCAGAGAGACACAAGAATTTGGAGGACACAGCATACCCGTTTTCTACAACATCAACTCCGTGTGAAATTGCCAAGGTAATGAGCTCTGGCCTTGCTGGGGATCTTGTCCGCAGCATCAGCAGGCATCTCGTGTGAGCAAAGGGGTCCAGAACCGGTGGGGCTGGCACGGCCTCACTCGCCCTGCTGAGAGGGTTCCTCTTGTCCCCAGGCTGGGGCTATGCGAAGGCTGCTCCCCTGTGTCCCGGCAGCAGCTCCAGCCCTCCTGGCCACCAGCAAGCCCTGGTTACCTGCAGGGCCAGCACTCTGGCCCCATATGCCAAATCCTCACCCCTTCCCCCGAGGGCCCTCTCTCCAGAGCTGCCCTTGCTGCTCAGCTAAGCAGCACCCTTGGGACACTCAGTGAGGCATGTCTTCGCTCCTCCTTCTTCCCACAGCGGTTTGGAGGATACCTCTTCCCTGCTGAGAGGCTGGACATCATCCTCACAGCCCTTGAAGCTTTACAAGACTCCAGCATCCATGACAAGCAGGGGGCCTGCAGCGTGCTGGACGCAGCCTTGGAGGTCCCTTTCTACTGGCTGACAGATGTAAGTGGCCTGTGGCCATGGCCCTGCCCTTGAGCTCTTCCAGGCGTTGTTCCTCTCTCCTTCCCTGCCTCCCTCCCTGCCTCCCTCGCACATCGGGGTCTCTTGGGCTCCAGAAGCCACCTGAAGCCAGCAGAGAGCAATGGAAGGGGCCAAAGTTTGAGTGGCAGCTGTGGCAATGGCTGCGGTCTGCTGGCAACACCATTCCCACTTTGTCCCCCAAGGTGCCAACGATCATGGAGTGCATCAGGAGAAACCTGGGCAGCATCCACACAGCATCGGCGCGGCAGTGCCTGGACTCCCTGCTTCTCAGGCTGACCAACATGATGCCCAGGAGAGAAGTCATGAACCTGCTGCAGTTCTCTCCGCCACGTGACAGGTCCTGGCCTTAACATCCTTGAGGGCTTGTTCCGCGTCGGGAGATGCACCTGGAGACTCTCTGCTTGCCACACCAATGGCAAAGGGCAGGACATCCCCAAGGAGCACAGCCCTCCTTCCCACCAATGTGTTCCAGCCCTACTGGGCCAGCCAGGGCTGCAGCAGCCCAGCTGTCCAAGGCAGCCCAGAGTCCCCCTGCCCCCAGGGAACACCAGCTCAGCCCCCTCCTGCCTGCCCAGGCTGGGCCCTCAGTGCTCCCCAAGTCACAGGGGCTGCAGGACAGCCTGGGTCCTCTGGGGCTGGCCCAGTTTGTGGCCCTGCGGCTGAGGCAGCCTCACTGACGGAGTATTCTGGGCTTGCAGCACTGACCTGGCCATGTGGGAGGTGATCCTGGCCATGCCGAGGACCTTGGAGAGGGTTTTAGGAATCATGATACGAGACTTGCCGCTGCGCAACTGGTGCACCGCAGTCACCGAAGACACCTGCATCCGTCGCTTGGCTGTGAGTTCCCAGATGAAACCTTGCTCCCAGCAGGGCTACGTGTGCCCCTTCAGGCACACAGGCACAGCCCTGTGCCCATCTACCCCCAAACTGCCAGCTCCCGCAGGACGTACGGACACATGGTCCCTGGGGCCGGCAAGCCCCCGTAGCTCCCCGCGCCTGGTGCCTCTTTGGTGCCAGCTGGCGCTGCCCCATCCCTGCCCAAAGGTGGGAGAAGAAGAGGCTGCAGGGAGCCCTGCAGGCCCTGCCAGGCTCTCACTGCTCTTTCTTGCAGATGCTGGCCCAGAATGACATTTCTGAGGAGGACTTTGGTAACCCAGTGCACCTCCAGAGCTACCTGAGGCACCCAAGCCCAGAGATGCGCTTGATGGTTCTGAAAGGGCTCTGCACCGTGTCAGAGAGCCCTGAGAAGGTGAGCGGGCCATCGTCAAGCAAAGCCATGTTGGCAGCCTGGGGCTTTGCTCTTCTGCCCTCCCGTCCCTCCCCGCTGCCAGGAAGCAAGGCAGGAGGCTGGTGCTCAGGAACCAGAGCCCTTTGCCCAGGGTGGTCTCTCACTGCCTCACGGAAGGGAAATGGTGTCTTTCCTACAGGCAAGGGAAATTCAGGTCGTGCTGCCAGACATTGTGGAGGCTCTGCAGGACACCAACACAGACGTGGTGCTGAAGGCCCTGCTTGTGCTGAAAAACGTGATGGCTCATGTGGAGAGGAGGGAGGCCAGTGTCCTGGCTCTGCAGCTGGATGAAAAGCTCCTGCCACTCTTTGGCCACGTAAGTGTGCTGCGGGAGCCCGAGCCCTCAGCTGGGCCCCCTGTAACGAGGGCTGCCCTTCAGCCCGGCCCTGTGGGCAGCGCTCAGGCAGGGCCTTCCCAGTCTCCTCGTCAGCCCAGGCGCTGGGGAGCTCTGCTTGGGCATGGCTGGTGCGGCTGGTGGCGAAAGTGGGGTGGCTGGCGGGCAGCCTGCGATGGCAACCGATTGCGTTGCCCTTCACGGGCACCAGGCCTTGCAGCTGCCCCTGAGCAGCTCCTCTGGGAAGGATCCAGCGCTGAAGCATCTCACAGTGCTGGGAGCTCCCTTCACATCGGCCACGCTAATGCTGAAATTCCTCCTGTCCTCCTCCCTGCCAGGCGTCCAGCCAGGTGCAGGAGCACTCCATCTGCCTCTTCCAAGCCGTGGTGGAAGCTGTGCTGCGGCAAAGGACGAAGGAAATGAAGAGGACAGTTCACAGGAGCCTTCTCCCACTCTACGTTCACATGAGAGACCAGAGTGAGAGCGTAGCAAAGGTACAGATCTCAGAGCTGAGCAGTTATGTGGGCAAGGGTGTGCTGATGCCACAGGGTTGCTCTGGGGGATCACAGAATTTCTAGGTTGGAAGAGACCTCAAGTTCATCGAGTCCAGCCTCTGATCTCTTGCTGTGATCTCTGGGATCTCTCTCATTGTGAGCTGCCTCCGATGGTGGCTGTCCCGTGGCCTTGCCTTGGCCACTGAACCCAGTGCACGCTGCCCCCCACCACAGCCTCCCATAACGCGCTGGGAAAGGCTCGCAGCCCTGCCAAGAGGAGGGGACAGAGGGTCTCCTTCCCAAGGCTGTGCTGCTACCTCCCAACCTCTGCTGCTCCACAGGCCTCTGGGGAAGCTCTCGCCGTGGCTGCAGAGTTTCTGCGATGCAAGGAGCTCAAGCGCTTCGTCCAGACAAAACAGACATGGAGGATTGGAGAGTGCTTGGTAAGGACCCAACTTGGTTTGCCCCAGCTGGGCAAACGCGCCCGGCCAGAGCCCGCTGCGTGCAGCCGCATCCTCGCTCCCTTCCTGCCAGCACAGAGCCCCAGGGGGCTCTTCTGCAGGCCCCTCTGCCCTCCCTGCCCCCAGGATGCTGGAGGAGACCCTGGAGAGGGTGTGCAAGCCCCGTGACCCTGCGTTCTCTCTCTCTCCAGCTGCAGCAGGACAGAGGCAGAGTAGAAGAATACCTGCAGCAGAGCCAGCCCTACCTGCAGGACACTCAGACCCTTTTGCGACTTGAGGCCGTCAGATTCATTGGTGAGCCCAGCCCCTGGGTCCCTCTTGGGGCAGCCTTTGGCAGCCCCAGGCACTGCCCTGTTGCCCCCAGAGCCCCCCGACTGGGCCCTTGCTCCAGGGTGCAGGAGGGGGCACAGCCTGGCTGGCCAGGCCAGGGGCTGCGCTGCTGGGAGCGTGCTGGGGAGCGGGGCTCTGATGGGGTCTCTGTGTCTAGGTCTTGCTGCGCGCTACTGCGAGGACCAGAGCGAGGAGAAGCTGGAGGAAATCCTCAGCGGTGAGTGAGGGCAGTGGGGGGTGTGCTAGGGCTGGGGGGACAGCGGCAGAGGCCCCCGTGCCTTGCCCTGCTCCAGGGAAATGCTTCGGGGCGGAGGAGCAATGCAGCCATAGGAACGAGGGAGAGGAGACGGGGTAGCCTGTGGTGTCAGGGAATGGCCTCCCAGCCTGGAGCTGGGCAGTGCCGCTGAAAGGGTTGAGTGTCCCTGAGGAAGAGTCAGGGGAAAGGGCAGTAAGGCTGACAGAAGGTGGGAGCCTGTTGTAGAGCACGCAACCAGGACGAAGAGGGAGATGAGACAGCCTACAAGCAGCTAGGAGCAGGGTCACGATTGCTAGCCCTTGCTCTCATGGGGAAGCACAATAGCGAGAGGAAAGAGTCCAGGAGATTCCTGGAGTGTGTGAATCCTCCCAAGGGATGGAGGCAGGTGGTGAGGGAACCAGCTTGTGAAGGTGCCCCACTTGACCTGTGGTGCGCAGGTGGGGAAGGACTGGTGGCTGCATTTGGGACATTGCTGAGCAGCAGCTTTCAACGGATTCCTTTGTCCCTCCTGCTCCTCCTGGCCTGGGGAAGAGTCGAGTGGGGCTGGCATGCTCTGCAGGGGATGCCTGGGGATCTCTGCAAGGAGTGGGTTTTCATCTCTGCTCTTCTTTCTTTTGCAGTCCTCCAGCCTTCAGAGAACGACCCGGAACCCATGGTCCGTTCCCTGGCAGTTCAAACCATACTGATCCTGACGTCAAGGCATAAGGCAATGTCAGGACGGAGATTTCCACTGCCGTGTTGCCGCTAGCCCCGCAGCAGTCCTCAAAAGAGCAATATATATTTTAATAGAACTAGGTTGTTGTCTCGTTATTCCAGCAGCTCCTTCACAGTGACTCGGTGCCATGACGCTGAGCTAACTTGGAGGCCACCAAGGACGTCTTTTCCCTGGGCCCGGTGACTGCATGGCGCCTACTCAACCAGTGAAAGAGTCACAGAACCCTTGCGCTTGGAAAAGGGCCTTCAGCTCAAGTCCAAGCGTCAGCTAACACCACCAGGCCCACCACAAAACCACGGCCCTTAGCGCCAAGTCCACGCATTTCTTTAATAGCTCCAGGCCTGGGACTCCAGCAGTGCCCTGGGCAGCCGGTTCCACCCTTTGCATGAAGAAATTCTTCCTGACATCCCATCCTGTGGTAGGTGCGCCCAGGTAGAAGAACTGCTCAGCCTCCTGGCAGAGCTTCGGGAGGAGGTGGGCAGGCTGAGGAGCACCAGGGAGTCGGAGAAGGTTGAACTGTACTGTGCCAGCCCTGGGACAGATGCGTCAGGCAGACACAGCAGAGGAAATGGAGGATCCCCTACCCTCTGGCCATCAGGCAGAAGGAGTGCATCTCAGTGACGAAGGGATGGAAGTTTAGATCTGCTCGGGGCAGCAGGCGAACCCCTCCTTGCCTACCTCACCTTCCTTTCAGGTGCCCTGAAACAACAGACTCTGGAAGTAATGGACACACAAACGATGATGTGCATGAAGGTCCATCCAGGTTGGAGGGGTTTTCTAGGGCAAGTCAGCCTTCCCCAGTATCACGACCACCTCCATCAAGAAGAAGAGAAGGGTTACTGTCATAAGTGACTCCCTTCTGAGCAGAACAGAGGGCCGCATATGCCGGCCTGACCCAACCCATGGAGAAGTCTGCTGCCTCCCAGGAGATCAGGGTAAAAGGTGTTTCTGGAAAGCTCACTTGCCCCGTAAGGCCCTCTGAGCATCATCCATTATTGTTCTGTCCCCGGGGTTTTTCGGGGCCCGGTGGCAGTGCCGTCCCCTCTGTGTCCCCCTTCGCGCAGGTGACACCTCGGTGCTGGCCGGGCTGTACGGCCCCGCGGAGGTGCGGGGCTCAAAGGAGAGCCCCGAGAGGGCGACGCTGGAGGTGCTGCTGCGCCCCAAGTTGTGGCTGCCAGGTGGGGGCCGCCTGGGGGGGGGGGGGGGGGGGCTCGGGAGGGAGATGGGGTCGGGGCCAGGCTCCGAGGGGCGTGGGGGGGGCTGAGGGGGTGGGGTCCTGGAGTGCTCTGAGGGGTCTGGGGGTGCTCACAGGGCTCCTGAGGAACGGGGGGGAAACGGGGGGAGCCCTGAGGGGGGGCTATAGGGGTTTATGGGGCTCCTGAGGTGCTCAGAGGGCTCCGGGGGTGCTCGGAGGGGTTTGGGGATGCTCAGGGGGATCCTGAGGGGTGGGGGGGTAATGGGGGGAACCCTGAGAGGGTCTTCGGGGGTGTTCAGGGGGCTCTGGGGGTGCTCAGAGAGCTCCGGGGGTGCTCAAAGGGCTCCCGAGGGATGTGGGGGTGCAGGGGGGAGTCCTGAGGAGGGCTCTGGGGGTGCTCAGGGGGCTCCTGAGGGGCAGGGGGTGTAATGGGGGGAGCCCTGAGGAGGGCTTTGGGGACTCTGGGAATGCTCAGAGGGGTCTGGGGGTGCTCAGAGGGCTTCAGGGGTGGTCAAAGAGCTCCCAAGGGATGCGGGAGTGCAGGGGAGAGCCCTAAGGAGGGCTCTGGGGGTGCTCAGAAGGGTCTGGGGGTGCTCAGGGGGCTCCCGAGGGACGTGGGGGTACCGGGGGGAGGGCCTGAGGAGAGCTCCAGAGGGGAGCCCCCTTCTTGGGGGCTATTTTGTGACACTTTGGGGACACTCTGGGGATAATTTGGGGACAATCTGGAGGCACATTGGGGACACCTTGGGGGCTATTTGGGGACACCCTGGGGACAATATGGGGACACTCTGGGGACGCACCTTGCAGGCCCTTGGTGACGTAGTGGACGTCGATGTTGTCACCTGTTGTCACCCTGTGCCCCCCCCTCACCGGCGTGCAGCCCCCACTTGCAAAAGAGGCTGCGCTGGGGGAAGCCGCTGGCCCCCACCAGCTGCCTGATGACGTGCAGCTCCGCCATGCCCTGCGGGGACACGGGGGGGGGGACATGGGGACACACACACATGGTGTCACCCCACCCCAGAGGGGGGGGTCCATGTCCCTCCCAGGGGTTTCTGCACCCCCTCCAAGGAGCTCCCCACCCCCTTGCACTGCACATCCCAAGCCCATCGCAGCCCCCCCCACCCTCTTGTTCCCCCAATTGCCCCGTCTGACCCCCCCAATTGCCCCCCCGCCCCCCCCACTGCACCCCCGCCCCCCCTTTTACATCCCCTTACTCCCTTCTCCCCCCATTGCCCCCCCAATTGCCCCATCCCCAATTATTACCCCCCCAGTCCCCCAATTGCCCCCTCCAGCCCCCCCAAATTGCCCCCCATCCCAAATAATTACCCCACCAGCACCCCCAATCGCCCCCACCCCAATAATTACCCCAACCAGTCCTCCAATTTCCCCCATCCCCACTAATGACCCCCTCCAGCCCCCCTCATTAACCCCCACCCCCAATTGCCCCCCCAGGACCCCCTTCCCAACCAGGACCCCCCCCCCAGCAGTACCCCCCCCTCCCCCAAAAAGACCCTTTTCCCCGGGCCCCTTCCCCGCGTCTCCATCCTGCACCAGTCTCGAGACCCCCAAGTACCGGGGCTGGGGGAGTTGGGGGGGGGGGGGGGCGTCGGTCTTGGGGGTGCTCGGTGCTCCCCTGTGTCCCCCCCGCGGGGGGGGGCTCAGCACTGCACCCCGTAGCGCTCGAAGTGGCCCAGGATGACGCCGAGCTCCAGGCGCACGGTGCCGGCGGCCCCGGTGCGCAGCCGAATGCGGTCGCCGTAACCGGGGTCGGGGGTAAGCGGTTGGGCCCCCCCCCCCCCCCCAGCCAAAATTGGCTCAGGCGCTCCTGCCAGGTCCCCTGGGGCCGCCAGGTGACGCAGGTCAGCGCGTGGCACCCCGGGGTGCTGGGGATCTGGCAGGAGCCGAAGCCCATCAGCTCGCTGCGCCCCAGGGAGCCCTGGTGCCACACCTCGAGGTGCAGCTTGGGTCAGCCTGGGGGGGGCGACAAAAGGGAGGGGGCATTGGGGACAGTTGGGGACAGGTTGGGGACACTTTGGGGACACCTTGGCGGCTATTTGGGGACACTTTGCAGACACCTTGGGGACACCTTGGGGACACTCTGGGGACGCACCTTGCAGGCCCTTGGTGGCGTAGTGGATGTCGATGTTGTCACCCGTTATCACCCTGTGCCCCCCTCACCGGCGTGCAGCCCCCACTTGCAGAAGAGGCGGCGCTGCAAGTATATATAATCCTCTATACCTAGAGGATTGGTTATCTACTTTGATCAATCAAATTTGATGTATGTGATGCTGCTGGGGATGATTAGTATACATTGTGTGGAACAATGAGTTGGGTGAAATATTCTAGATATGGGAGTCCAATAATTGCTAAAAACTTGTTTATAAATCTTGCAGAGAATATTGTGAAAGCATTCTCTTGTGGTTCAGTTGGCCTTGGCCAAATCTGAAAACAAGACACGGATTAATGATATTCAAAAGAAAATGAGGGATTGTGATATATGGAGTGGTAATTCGTGTGGAGAAAATGGTTGATATTAATAAAGAAGGGGGAGATTTGGGAGTGTGGCCATGGGGCTTGGAAAGCCCTGTGGTTGAGATAAAATTAGACTCTTAACGAGGAGGCCATCAGGAATGTAAAAGAGTTTAGAGGGAACCAAGAAGGGTGATTCAGGAGACTCCATGCAGGCTTGGGTTTCTTGTTCTCCAGCCAGTAAGGCATGGAAGCTCCTGGGTGTTTGCTGTTGTTGTTACATTCAAAGTTGTTTGAGCAATGAAAAGTTGTTTTGAAAAGAACTGCTGTGGAGAGAAGGGGTGTCCTGGTTTAAGTTAGAACAGAATTAATTTTCTTCCTAGTAGCTGGTGGAACGCTGTGTTTTGGCTTAGGATGAGAAGAGTGCTGATAACACCCCGATGCTTTAATTGTTGCAGAGCAGTGCTTATACTAAGTCAAGGACATCTCAGCCTTTTGCTCTGTCCTGCCAACGGGCAGGCTGGGGGTGCAGTAAGAGCTGGGAGGGGACAGAGCCAGGACAGGTGACCCAAACTAGCCACAGGGGTATTCCATACCATCTGACGTCATGCTAAACAATATACAGGGGTGGCTAGCCGGGGGAGGGGGCCGGACTGCTCGGGGTTAGGCTGGGCATCGGTCAGCAAGTGGTGAGCAATTGCATTGTGCATCACTTGTTTGTACATATTATTATTATTTCCCTATTATCACCATGTGCCTGAAGCTGGCCTAGAACACACTCAGGGAAGGGCCCTCCCAGCCCCAGCCCCAGCCCCAGCCCCAGCTGGCGGTGCTGCTCTGCGGAGTGAGGGGGCTGTGGTGCCCAGGGCACAGGGACACTCTGCAGGGCCATGCTGGGCAGGCTGGGAGGCAGACCCAGCTCATGGGGTCACTGCCATTGCCCCAGGGCCGCAAGGAATCACTTGCCAGACTCCTTTGCTGGGGCTGTGTTGTGGTTTAACGTGGCCAGCAGGTAAGCACCACACAGCTTTTTGCTCACCCTCCCTCCTCCCTCTCTGGAATGGGGGAAAGAAATGAGAAAGTGAATCCTGTGGGTTGAGATAGAGACAGTTTATTAAGGAAGGAAAGGGGAGGGGAGGGGAGGGGAGATATCATAACTTGTGGAAACAGACAGCTTTCCATCCGCTAGCCTTCTGTGACTCTGTACTGCAATTCCGTTCAACTGGTTACTCCTTTATTATCCAAACTCTCCTGCAACTCCTGATACTGCTAACTTGTCACAGATAGCACAATCACACAAAGGTTGAAACGTCTGCCTGCAGACATGAAAGGCTGACAGAATGGAGCATCTGTCCAGGGGAACCTTGAGAAACTGCAGGATTTTGCCTACAGAAACCTCTTGACATTTACAAGAAGAAAAGCCTCATCCTGCACCAGAGGAAGAGGAACCCCACACATCAGGGCAGACTGGGACCCTGCTGAGTGAGCAGTGCCCAGGAGGAGGAGGGCCTGGGCACCACGAGGGATGCCATACGAGCTCACCAGGAGCTCACCAGGAACCAGGCCAACTTCCTACAGAGCTGCCTTATGAGGAGCATGGCCACCAAGAAAATGTAAGTTACCATGCTCGGCTCCGATCTGATGAGACACCACACAGCCAGCAGGGAAAGAGGTGCAGGTCTGTGAATCTCTTGGACAGCCTGGTGTGGAGAGGAGCAAGCACACTGGAAAGGCTGAAAGTCCCAACAGGCCTGAGGTCTGTGTGTCAATGGCTAGGGCTCTTGTCTCCGACAGCGAGGCCTATGAGGAGGCAGCTTCTTGTTAAAGCACCAGGGTCTCATTGCCTCCTCACCAGCCATGAACCAGGCAGGAGTCGTACCCTTCTCCTGCACTGGGCCATGGACATCCCCATCTCCTACTGCCCAGGAAGAGCCCTGAGCTCCTGTGTGAAGGGAAAGGATCTCCCTTCCCAGGAGCCTGGGGTCAAAGCCTGTTTTTCAATACATCAGTGTCACCTTCACATTTGTCTACCTGTCCTCACTGCCTCCAGTGTTCTGCTCTAATGAGCTCCAAGGGAGGCTGTGTCAGTGCCAGCAGAGTCCCCCCTCAGGGGGACACTGCAGGAAACTTGCATCTGCCTTGGATTTCTTGAGAGATTTCTTCAACGCACTCTCAGTGCCTGAGGTTCATGGGCTCATCGCCAAAGCCCCCAGAGGGCTGATTCCAATGCCTCTGCTGCTGATCTGGGCTGGGCTCCTGGGACAGGGAGAGCTCCTGGCAAGAGGGCCCTGGTGCAGAGAGACAGCTCTGCCCAGGAGCAGCTCCTCTGCACAGCGCAGAAGGGCTGGGGGCTCTGACCCCCATGGGGAGAGGAGAGGAGAGAGGGGTTGGAGGCAGTTGGGAGTGGGAGGGTGCTGAGAGCTGCCTGCAGGAGAAACCTGCACAGCCCTTGACAAGGTAAGTCTCTGGCTGCAGGGCCATGCAGCTGCAGCTCCTGGAAGGGTCTCGTGCTGGGTCTTGTTTCTGGGAGGGCGGTGGGCAATGCAGTAGGCTGTGAGAGTCCTGCTGGATTGCACTGCGAGGTGAGGAAGTCTGGCAGAAGCCCCTTGGAGTGGCCTAAGCCAGGTGCCCCTGACACCCTAGAAGCCTCGAACACCCTGCTGGTGATGCAGGGCTCTCTGTCAGCTGCCCCATAGCTCCTGCTGCATGGAGGTGCCCCTTGGCAGGGCCCTGGTGGTGGCAGGGTGCTGCAGGGCAGCGCTGAGCACAGCCGCATGGGATGGGGTCTGTGAGCACAGGCGGGGGAAAGAAGAGTTTGGCCAAGATCAGCAGGAACAGAGTGGCCAAGAATCCTCTAGGTACAGCATGTTGTGTGCCTGGGATACTGGAATACCCCAGCGTGTGGATATTCACCTGTCTGTGGGGTGTTTTCCTGGGCTTCAGGCTGCTCTCCAGCAGGATGCAGCTCTCTCGTGGCATCCTTGTGGCATCCAGGCGTCCCAAGGAGAAGACACCTCCTTGCTAAGGCCATGTCCGTGCTGCTGGATGTCTGTCTGTGGGCAGCTGGAGTGAGGCCTCGGCAGCCCTGGCTAGGGGGGAAGAGCTGAGATCCTGCTCAGGCCCCCAGGGCCAAGGTAAGGATTCTGTCCAGCCTCACTCGGACTGGGGCTTCTCTGCTCTCAGCTGTCTCCGTTTTTTTCTCAGCGTAACACGAGTATGATCGGTGTCCTAAGCATTACAGGGGGAATTGTAAGAAAATACAGCAAATAAAATCTCTCTTGCTCTACAGTGTGGTCGGATGAGTTGTTTGCAAAATGACTGCATGGCTCATTGATCTGACAAGTGGACTGCACTTGAGTTTCCCCCATGGTCCTGCTTCCCTCCTGCTGCACAGCAGGAAGGACTCCTCTGGAGCCCACAGCAGCCCCTGCTCCCAGTGTCACACGCAGCCAGCACCACCCAGAGCTCAAGCAAGAGAGCTGCAGAAAGGTTCTCATGCAAAGAGAGAGGCTTATCTGCGGGCTTTCCAGGAGATGAAATAGGTTTTCCTCATTGAAGTCTGTTCTATTTTTTTTTTCTCCTCTTCAAAGATACCTGTGTCCAAAGTCAGCAAATGCCCAACAGCAGCTCTGTGAGCGAGTTCCTCCTGCTGGCATTCGCAGACACGCGCGAGCTGCGGCTCCTGCACTTCGTGCTCTTCCTGGCCATCTCCCTGGCTGCCCTCCTGGGCAACGGCCTCATCCTCACCGCCATAGCCTGCGACCACCGCCTCCACACCCCCATGTACTTCTTCCTCCTCAACCTCGCCCTTCTCGACCTGGGCTGCATCTCCACCACTCTGCCCAAAGGCATGGCCAATGCCCTCTGGGACACCAGGGCCATCTCTTACCACGGGTGTGCTGCACAGGTCTTCTTTTTTGTCTTCTTGGTCGGAGCAGAGTATTCCCTCCTCACCGTCATGGCCTACGACCGCTACGTTGCCATCTGCAAGCCCCTGCACTACGGGAGCCTCCTGGGCAGCAGAGCTTGTGCCCAGATGGCAGCAGCTGCCTGGGGCAGTGGCTTTCTCAATGCTGTCCTGCACACAGCCAATACATTTTCCCTGTCCCTCTGCCTTGGAAATGCAGTGGCCCAGTTCTTCTGTGAGATCCCCCAGATCCTCAAGCTCTCCTGCTCAGATGCCTACCTCAGGGAAGTTGCTGTACTCTTATTTACTCTTTCTTTAATCTTTGCTTGTTTTGTTTTCATTATGTTGTCCTATATACGGATTTTCAGGGCTGTGCTGAGGATTCCCTCTGAGAAGGACCAGCACAAAGCCTTTTCCACGTGCCTCCCTCATCTGGTTGTGGTCTCTCTGACTGTCAGCACTGGCATGTTTGCCTACCTGAAGCCCCCCTCCATCTCCTCTCCATCCCTGGACCTGTTGGTGGCCGCTCTGTTCTCGGTGGTGGCTCCAGCAGTGAACCCCTTCATCTACAGCATGAGGAACAAGGACCTCAAGAATGCCTTGTGGAAACTGATGACTTGATTTGCTTCGGAAACAATAATTTCACAGTCTGTTTCTGCAGATTACTCAGAATATCACTTACACAGAGCAACCTATATTCCCTTTTTTGTTGTTTTTGTGTGTGTGAGTGTGTATTTTTAGTACTGGTATTACTTAGTTTTGTGTTTTGTTTTGTTGTTGTTTCTTTTTTCTTTTTTCAGTTTAGGTTGCCCAATAAAATGTCATTTTTGTCCCACTCCCAATTCTGTACGTGTGTTTAGTGTATGTACTGAGTCTCTGTCCATGTGGAATTATGGTCTCTGTGAACTTTTAACGAAATAAAACAGCCTACACTGCCTTCTTTGTCTGATGTCCTTCCTCCGAGACCTGGTCTGGCTCTGCTGGGGCAGTGCCCATTTGCAGAGGAAAAGAGTCCCATTCCAGCAGCACAGCCAGGGAGCACCAGCGCTTGGGGCATGCCAAGCTGCTCTCTTGCCTCTGCCGCCCTCTCCTGCTGGTGGGGCCAGGCCCGGCTGCTCCTGGAGCTTGGTGCCAGTGCTGTTGTGGGGCTGTGCTGGGACTGCTGGCAGGTTAATGTTTCTTGCAGAGGGAATTAGCATCTGCCAGCAGAGTCCAGGGTATTGGCCGGAGCAGCATGAGCCCATAAAACAGGTGGAGCCCGCAGAGCATGAGCCTGTGCAAGGTGAATTTAGCAGAGCTCAAGTGCTCAAGCTGCTGTCAACAGGCAGAGGAGAGCTCTGCAGCCCCAGGACACGCAGTAGCCCCAGCAAAGGAGGCTGGTGACTGATTCCTTGCAGCCTTGGGCAATGACAGTGACCCCATGAGCTGGGTCTGCCTCCCAGCCTGCCCAGCATGGCCCTGCAGAGTGTCCCCGTGCCCTGGGCACCACAGCCCCCTTGCTCTGCAGAGCAGCACCGCCAGCTGGGGCTGGGGCAGGGGCTGGGAGGGCGCTTCCCAGAGTGTCTTCTAGGCCAGCTTCAGGCACACAACATCTGCATGTCAGAGTGATCTTTGCTGTGTGCAAGGAGCTGAGAGACCAACAACAGTCATGGGGCTGGAACATTGCCTGCAAGGTCCCACCTGCCCTAGCACCTCCCAGAACTGGCACGGAACTGGTTCACATGCATCAGAGGGTCTGGGAGCCCAGCAGCAGTGCCATGGGCTTGAAGGATCACAATCAGATCACTTCTACCTGGGCAGGTCCTAGGCCAAAAAGGGGGTGTTTTGTAGGTATGATATTATGAGGCGGTGGTGCCTCAGAAATTCTAAGTCCAGCAGGAAGTGAATGGCTGTTAAATGGCCTTTGAGGTGGCTTCTTGGAGAAATAGCTGGCAGCTCATCCCTTGACTCCTGGCTGGGATCTATGCCATTAGGCTCATATCTGCAAAAGTACCTGAAAGGCAAGCAGAAGGCACTTGCTGTGCCTGTAGTTTGTGAGATCCGCTCTTTCCGAGTACCTGGTAGGCCCCATAAAGGAAGAGGTCTTGGATAGGGCTTGTCATGTCAGAGGTGTCAGCTTTTGCCTGAAGTCATCCTTCAGGACTGCTTTCAGTTTTCAACACAGAGGGGGCCACTGCCTCCAAGATGCCTGGGGTAAACTGAACCATGCACGAGGGCCTGGAAAAAGTCACCCTGGCTGCATAGGAGCCGTTCTATATCCAAAAGCTGGAGGCAGGAAACAAATTTTTAGGGTGGTACGGAGCTGCAGGGCACATTGTGCAGAATGTTCTTGCAGCCTTTATGTTCTTTTCCATCCTGGCTTCGGTGCTGCGTCTGTCTTAAGAAAGGAGTAGCCAACAGAGGTAAGACAGACACTGTGAGATCATGAAAGCCATCAGAAAACTACCCTTAAGAAGATGACTGATATGGGGAGGTCAGAAGAAGCCTGGCCAGGAGAAATGTGAGATTTGGGAGAGAGAAGAGGCCAGCAGGAATCAATGATTTCTGGGAGGCTAGAAGGTTCAGGCAATGTTGATTCTGCTGTAGCACTGACTTAAAAGAGTCATGTAAAGACCTTGCCCTATTTTAACCAGCAACATTAATCCTTAAACCTAAATGCTACTGTACACACTGTCAGGAATTCACTACTCTAATGCCTGACCTCAACGCATCCCTTGAAGCCAAAATTCATCACATAGCCCCTTCCCCTTGTTTTTACTCTCTTAATCACTCTGATCCCTGACCTTAACACTAGCATTAAAATGCTCTTTTTAACCCTAGGAAACTGCCTGAGAGACCTAAACAAAACCCTAAACCACAAAGCTTGTCCATACCCTAAACACAGACCTGATACCCACGTAAGAATACCAAAACATTCCCATTCAAACTTTGCTTAATCTTTAACCCAGTAAGGTGGGCCCTAGTCCCTAGTCATATACATGAACACCTAACACCCAAAACCCCTGTTCCTGTGCATTAACCTCCTCACCTTCAGCCCCTCTACTAAGCCTTAACTTTAGGCCCGTCATCCCTTGGGACAGGGCAGGAACCATGAGGTTGCTCTGCAGTCATGGCACTCAAAGCTGAATGTGAGGGGCCATGGATCTCATCAGATTGTGGGCCACAAGGAGGAGACAGGGGAGAATGCTCTGATGAGCTCAGCTCTGCCTCAGGATCTCCTGCACCAGCAGGGGAGTGTGACTGTGGTGGTCACTGTGGGGTCACTTCTGTCTCTGCAGTTGATAGGGCAGCAGCAGGATCATGTCACAGAAAGGGACTGAGAGGTCACTTCAGTCTGTAGGTGTCAGGTCACCCTTGACTTAGAGCTGGGATCGGTACTTTTCGGCTGACATCTGCCAGTGGCCCTGGTAGGCCAGCAAAAGGCACCTGGCTGGCATGCTGACTGTGGGATCCCCTCTGCCTACATACCCAGGAGGACCCATGCAGAAAGAAGGCCCACATATGGGTTGTCCTGTCCCTTCTGCTTGAGTCCATGACTGGACAGCAGCAGGCCCATGGCTTGGAAGATGCTGGTGCGGTGACTTCTGTCTGGTTGGCTGACAGGCCGCAAGGAGCCTGATGGATTGGGATGCCTACTTTAGGAGGGGGTTCCACCCTGATGGAGCTTTCTTTTGTAGTAGAAAAGAGTAGGAGAGAAAAAACTGCCACAAAGTGCACTTTGGAATGTTGGTGCTGGCCACGAGGAGGAAGAACTGTCCCTCAGAGTGTTGTGCTGCGTTGCCAGAGGTCACCCAAAGAGCGTCTGTGATCAGAGCATGGCTTTGTGTGAGAAGGAGCAGCTGGGGAGGGTTGATGAGACACTGGTGAAATGATGGAAATGCTGGGATGAGAGCAAGGTGGTGAACAGAGACGGGTGTCTACAGTCCTCAAAGAAATAGGTGAAAGTCATCAAAGTCAACAAAGTGCTCTGCCGGGCACTGCCCAGCCCAGCCCGGCCCCTGCCCACCTCTCCCCACCACCCTGCCCTCTCTCCAGCCCAGCCCAGCCCAGCAGCCCAGGCTGGGCTGGCCCCAGGGCAATGCCCTCCACAGGCTGCTGCAGGGCTCTGGGCACGGCCACCCCAGCCCCAGCCCCTCACAAGGCACCGCAGTTGCTGGGACAAAGTGTGGTGGTTTTACTCAGGTGGGCAGCCGAGCTCCACCACAACCGCTCTCTCACTGCCCCTCTCCTCAAAGAGGAAGGGGGAGAAAATACAACACAGAGAACTCGAGGTTTGAGATGAGAAAGGTTTAATTAAATGGAAAGGGAATGGGGAGGAAAAAAAAAAAGAAACAAAAGAAACAATCAGTCCGCGCGGGAGCACGGAGAGAGGGAAAAAAAAAATTATTCTCTACTTCCCATCAACGAGCGGTGTTCAGCCACGTCCTGGGAAGCAGGGCCTGAGGGTCCGAGCCACGGCTGCGCTCGCGTCAGGCAGCACCCTGGGGTGTCACCAAGTGACGTCACAATGGGTGCCCACCCAGCCCAGGCACGTGTCACAGTGGCACCCATTGTGACGTCACTTGGTGACACCCCAGGGCTCCGCTTTATAAGAGCGCAGCCGTGGCTCGGACCCTCAGTGTCGGTGCACGGCAGTGACGGACAGGGCAGGAGCACAGGGCCTTCGAGGAGTCCCCGAGCATAGCCCACGTCCCACAATGCCGCAACCGCCCGCCCAGAGGAGCCGCCGGTTTCTCTCTGAGAACTCTCCCTCTCCAGAGGCTCCTTCTGAAGGGGATGAGGAGGGAGGCATGCCCCCCAGGCAGCCCAGGCTGGCCTGGCAGGAGACCTGGTCTTCTAGGGGCAGCAACCGGCCAGCAGAGGACAGCTTGCTGGCAGTGGAAAGAACCCCAGTCGAGGCCTTTTTGCCGGCAGAGGACAGCAGCCCGGCAGAGGCCATTGCTCAGGCAGCGGGCAGCAGCCAGGTAGAGGAGAGCCAGGACGACGTACAGTGGCTGGATCCCAGTGAGTCAGGGTCTTCGGGATGGGGTGGGGAGGGTTGGGGACACAGAGACCCCTGCCTGACTCCAGGACTCCTTCCCTGGGTAAAGCGGCGCTTGGGCTGACGGGGCCGAGCTTCCTCCGCAGCACCACAGAATGCCAGGACGCTTTGGGCTGGGGGGGACCTCGGCGATCACGATGCTTCCCCCCAGCCCAGGCTGCCCAAAGCCCACCCAGCCTGGCCGTGGGCAGTGCCAGGGAGGGGGCACCGCAGCCTGCGCCAAGGCCTCACTGCCCTGGGCGTGAAGGAGAGAAATCCCTGCCTGTCCAAAAGAAACCTGCCCTCTTTGAGGTTAAAGGTGTCACCCCTTGTCCTGTCGCTGCAGTCCATGATGAAGATCCCCCCCCAGCTTTCCTGGAGGCCCCTTTGGGCACGGGGAGGCCGCAGCGAGGTCCCCCCGCAGCCTTCTCCAGGCTCCACAAGCCCAGCTCCCTCAGCCTCTCTTCCCAGCGGAGCTGCTGCAGCCTCTGGGCATCCCCGCGGCCTCCCCACGGCCTTCTGGGGCTGGGGCCCTTCCTCTCCTCACCCCTGCATTCAGCCCCTCTCTGCAGCACTCTTTGCTTTCCTCCTTTCCAGGTAAGGCATGGAAACTGTGCAGAGACAAGGCCGTGGAATTCATCAGGGCGTATGTCAGAGGCACAGAAAAGGTAATGGCAGCCGCTTGCATCACAGCTGTGCTCCTGGCGCTGCCCTCCAGGGGTCCCACACAGCCCCAGACCCCTCAAGGCTTTGGTCCTGCTGGCCGTGGGTGTCCCCCTAATGCTCTGTTGGTGTCTTTGTGGCTGCCAGGACGACGAGGAGCAGAAGATGCTGTTCCTCAGCAAAATCTGCGATCTGTGCACATGTGTCACAGAGAGGGGTGTGCCGATGAACTTGCATGGCTTCTGCAGCAAACATAAGCTGGTGGAGAACATCATGGTGAGAGGATGCGCAGCGGGTTGGGGAAGGGGCAAGGCCCCCCGGCACCAGCCCCCTGGGAGGCGAGGGCTGGGGCAGCGCTGGCTCTGCTGCTGCTGGGTGCCGGCGGCTCCAAGGTCTCATCCTGCTTGTGCTCTGCAGGCGCTGCTGGAAAAGGAGCCCGTGGACAGCTTGCGCACAGCATTCCGGCAGAAGGCCATGGAGACTGTCGCCCTCCTCAGGTGCGTGCCCAGCCCCTGGTGGCAATGTCCTGGTGGCCCTGAAGCTGGCAGGGAGGCTGCCCGTCCCTCCCAAGGATGCCTGGCCAAGGGAGGTCCGTGTCCTCCTTCATAAGCCTCAAGGCACTGCGTCCAACAGGCTCCTCTCTCTCTCTCCTTCAGCAACACCATATCAACAGCACTGCGTGGCAAAAAGGAGAGACTCCTGCGTGTGTGCTGCAAGAGCATCTTCTTTCTGCCTCCCGAGTCAGATGTGCCAGAGACAGGAGTGCTCTACGCCGAGGTATGTGCTGGGTGAGGTACCGGCACCCCCAGTCCTGCTGAGCTGCTGCCTTGCTTCCCCGTGCTGACACAACCAGAGACCAGTGCAGGGCCGGGGCCCAGATTTGCTTTCCCAGCCTCGCCCCTTCCCCGACCTGATCTTGTGCTGCAGGAGGTCTGCACACAGTGGCTTTCTAGCCCCAAAGCCACCCCTGAACTCCCGAGGGGCTCAGAGCCAGCTCCTGGGGGTGAGGAGGGCCACAGAAATAATTCGATGCTCTTCTGTCCTCCCTGCAGACTATGAAAGCCATGGACACCATGCTGGCGGCCTTCGTACTCAACTGTCCCAACACCAGTGTCAGCATAGAGTTGGAGAATATCTTGGAGGTTTGGCATTTGCAAAGAATTTCCAAAGAATCCTCTCAGGTCTCATTTGCAGACCACTGTCAACCCAGCAACTTCTCTCCTCGCAGGTGATGCTGGACTTTGCCCACTCCAAAAACCCAGCTGTGTGTGAGAGAGCTGTGAGGAGGATTGAGAGTCTGGGTGATTTCATCATCAGCTATTTTTTGAGCGAGGTAAGGCACAAGGAACCCTCCACCCTTTCCTGCATCCCAGAGCATCCTGCCACTCAGGGGTGCCTGTGAGGCAAGCCTCGATGCACGTGAGTGCCTCTGAACCGTGAATCGAGGGTCTTCGTCCCTCCTTCGCCCCTGCTCTTCCCTTCCCAAGCCGTGCTCTCTCAGGGACTGGCTCTGCCTCCACTAAGCCCTTTGTCTCTCCTCCCTTCCTCACCCAGATCACAGATGACTATGAAAAATACAAGCACAGCTACGATGATTCCAGAGAGCTCTACATTCCCATCCTGGGACAGCTGCTGGGCATCCTCTTCATTTTCACCAGTGACAAAGATTCCATCAGATTCACAGCTTTAGAAACTCTTTCTCACATATACAAAATCATCAGAAAAGGAAGAGGTAAGAAGCTGTGGTGGGCAGCGTCCGTCTGCACACAAACATCTACTGATTTGTCTACTTGTTTTCCCTGAGTTTAGTGGGGACTGTTAGTGTTAGGTTAGAGGTTGGACACGATGATCTTGAGGTCTCTTCCAACCTAGACATTCTGTGATTCTGTGAGTATTGTGAAGGATTGTTTTTGTGCTTGGTGGAGGCTGCCCACGGAATTCTGCCAGGTTCCCTGGCCTCCTCTGCTCCTCACAGCAGCTTCCCGCAGCATTCTGGCTATCGTTTTCCGCAGAAGCTAGACGCTCACCTGCCGTCCAGGAGCAGTTCTCTGCTGCTGTCCTTCCCAACCCTCCCCAGATCACCTACCACGCTGTTTTGTGGTGTCCCCCAGTCTAAGCCATCAATCGATGAGCACTTCCCAAACCGCATCTTCCCCGAGGAGTGAACAGCAGAGCCAGCCGTGCATCACCAGGGATGGTGACGCCCTCCAGAATGCTCCCTGACTGTTTGCTCCCTGCCGTCTTAAAGGCAGGTGTCAGGGGGCTTCCTGCACATCCTGACCCCGAGCAGAAGGGGGTCTGTGACACGCTGCTACCCCCACGGCACCCAACGCCATTGCTTCTCCTCCTTCTGCATCATCCCTGAGGTCCCTCTTGCTCCCAGCACTCCTCACCTTGTGCTTTACATCCCTGCCCACCACTCTCCTCGCCGTGGGTCTGAGCCTCCCTCCTCAGCCATTCCTAGTGAAAGAGCTTTTCACCATTTGGCAAGCTTGTTGGCAAAGATGCTCTTCCCTACTGACTCTTCGCTGTTTCCCCCTGTTTAGAATGCATATTGAGAGAGGACATGGTAAATTATGCAGAGAGACACAAGAATTTGGAGGACACAGCATACCCGTTTTCTACAACATCAACTCCGTGTGAAATTGCCAAGGTAATGAGCTCTGGCCTTGCTGGGGATCTTGTCCGCAGCATCAGCAGGCATCTCGTGTGAGCAAAGGGGTCCAGAACCGGTGGGGCTGGCACGGCCTCACTCGCCCTGCTGAGAGGGTTCCTCTTGTCCCCAGGCTGGGGCTATGCGAAGGCTGCTCCCCTGTGTCCCGGCAGCAGCTCCAGCCCTCCTGGCCACCAGCAAGCCCTGGTTACCTGCAGGGCCAGCACTCTGGCCCCATATGCCCCATCCTCACCCCTTCCCCCGAGGGCCCTCTCTCCAGAGCTGCCCTTGCTGCTCAGCTAAGCAGCACCCTTGGGACACTCAGTGAGGCATGTCTTCGCTCCTCCTTCTTCCCACAGGGGTTTGGAGGATACCTCTTCCCTGCTGAGAGGCTGGACATCATCCTCACAGCCCTTGAAGCTTTACAAGACTCCAGCATCCATGACAAGCAGGGGGCCTGCAGCGTGCTGGACGCAGCCTTGGAGGTCCCTGACTACTGGCTGACAGATGTAAGTGGCCTGTGGCCATGGCCCTGCCCTTGAGCTCTTCCAGGCATGGTTCCTCTCTCCTTCCCTGCCTCCCTCCCTGCCTCCCTCGCACATCGGGGTCTCTTGGGCTCCAGAAGCCACCTGAAGCCAGCAGAGAGCAATGGAAGGGGCCAAAGTTTGAGTGGCAGCTGTGGCAATGGCTGCGGTCTGCTGGCAACACCATTCCCACTTTGTCCCCCAAGGTGCCAACAATCATGGAGTGCATCAGGAGAAACCTGGGCAGCATCCACACGGCATCGGCGCGGCAGTGCCTGGACTCCCTGCTTCTCCAGCTGACCTACATGATGCCCAGGAGAGAAGTCATGAACCTGCTGCAGTTCTCTCCGCCACGTGACAGGTCCTGGCCTTAACATCCTTGAGGGCTTGTTCCGCGTCGGGAGATGCACCTGGAGACTCTCTGCTTGCCACACCAATGGCAAAGGGCAGGACATCCCCAAGGAGCACAGCCCTCCTTCCCACCAATGTGTTCCAGCCCTACTGGGCCAGCCAGGGCTGCAGCAGCCCAGCTGTCCAAGGCAGCCCAGAGTCCCCCTGCCCCCAGGGAACACCAGCTCAGCCCCCTCCTGCCTGCCCAGGCTGGGCCCTCAGTGCTCCCCAAGTCACAGGGGCTGCAGGACAGCCTGGGTCCTCTGGGGCTGGCCCAGTTTGTGGCCCTGCGGCTGAGGCAGCCTCACTGACAGAGTCTTCTGGGCTTGCAGCACTGACCTGGCCATGTGGGAGGTGATCCTGGCCATGCCGCAGACCTTGGAGAGGGTTTTAGGAATCATGATACGAGACTTGCCGCTGCGCAACTGGTACACCGCAGACACCGAAGACACCTGCATCCGTCGCTTGGCTGTGAGTTCCCAGATGAAACCTTGCTCCCAGCAGGGCTACGTGTGCCCCTTCAGGCACACAGGCACAGCCCTGTGCCCATCTACCCCCAAACTGCCAGCTCCCGCAGGACGTACGGACACATGGTCCCTGGGGCCGGCAAGCCCCCGTAGCTCCCCGCGCCTGGTGCCTCTTTGGTGCCAGCTGGCGCTGCCCCATCCCTGCCCAAAGGTGGGAGAAGAAGAGGCTGCAGGGAGCCCTGCAGGCCCTGCCAGGCTCTCACTGCTCTTTCTTGCAGATGCTGGGCCGGAATCACATTTTTTTGGAGGACTTTGGTAACCCGGTGCACCTCCAGAGCTACCTGAGGTACCCAAGCCCAGAGATGCGCTTGATGGTTCTGAAAGGGCTCTGCACCGTGTCAGAGAGCCCTAAGAAGGTGAGCGGGCCATCGTCAAGCAAAGCCATGTTGGCAGCCTGGGGCTTTGCTCTTCTGCCCTCCCGTCCCTCCCCGCTGCCAGGAAGCAAGGCAGGAGGCTGGTGCTCAGGAACCAGAGCCCTTTGCCCAGGGTGGTCTCTCACTGCCTCACGGAAGGGAAATGGTGTCTTTCCTACAGGCAAGGAAAATTCAGGTCTTGCTGCCAGACATTGTGGAGGCCCTGCAGGACACCAACATGGTGCTGAAGGCCCTGCCTGTGCTGAGAAACGTGATGGCTCATGTGGAGAGGTGGAAGGACAGTGGCCTGGCTCTGAAGCTGGCTGAGAAGCTCCTGCCATTCTTTGACCACGTAAGTGTGCTGCGGGAGCCCGAGCCCTCAGCTGGGCCCCCTGTAACGAGGGCTGCCCTTCAGCCCGGCCCTGTGGGCAGCACTCAGGCAGGGCCTTCCCAGTCTCCTCGTCAGCCCAGGCGCTGGGGAGCTCTGCTTGGGCATGGCTGGTGCGGCTGGTGGTGAAAGTGGGGTGGCTGGCGGGCAGCCTGCGATGGCAACCGATTGCGTTGCCCTTCACGGGCACCAGGCCTTGCAGCTGCCCCTGAGCAGCTCCTCTGGGAAGGATCCAGCGCTGAAGCATCTCACAGTGCTGGGAGCTCCCTTCACATCGGCCACGCTAATGCTGAAATTCCTCCTGTCCTCCTCCCTGCCAGGGGTCCAGCAAGGTGCGGGAGCACTCCATCTGCCTCTTCCAAGCCGTGGTGGAAGCTGTGCTGTGGCAAAGGACGAAGAAAATGAAGAGGACAGTTCACAGGAGCCTTCTCCCACTCTACTTTCACATGAGAGACCAGAGTGAGAGTGTAGCAAAGGTACAGATCTCAGAGCTGAGCAGTTATGTGGGAAAGGGTGTGCTGATGCCACAGGGTTGCTGTGGGGGATCACAGAATTTCTAGGTTGGAAGAGACCTCAAGTTCATCGAGTCCAGCCTCTGATCTCTTGCTGTGATCTCTGGGATCTCTCTCATTGTGAGCTGCCTCCGATGGTGGCTGTCCCGTGGCCTTGCCTTGGCCACTGAACCCAGTGCACGCTGCCCCCCACCACAGCCTCCCATAACGCGCTGGGAAAGGCTCGCAGCCCTGCCAAGAGGAGGGGACAGAGGGTCTCCTTCCCAAGGCTGTGCTGCTACCTCCCAACCTCTGCTGCTCCGCAGGCCTCTGGGGAAGCTCTCGCCGTGGCTGCAGAGTTTCTGCGATGCAAGGAGCTCAAGCGCTTGGCCCAGACAGAACAGACATGGAGGATTGGAGAGTGCTTGGTAAGGACCCAACTTGGTTTGCTCCAGCTGGGCAAACGCGCCCGGCCAGAGCCCGCTGCCTGCAGCCGCATCCTCGCTCCCTTCCTGCCAGCACAGAGCCCCAGGGGGCTCTTCTGCAGGCCCCTCTGCCCTCCCTGCCCCCAGGATGCTGGAGGAGACCCTGGAGAGGGTGTGCAAGCCCCGTGACCCTGCGTTCTCTCTCTCTCCAGCTGCAGCAGGACAGAGGCAGAGTAGAAGAATACCTGCAGCAGAGCCAGCCCTACCTGAAGGCCACTCAGACCAACTTGCGACTTGAGGCCGTCAGATTCATTGGTGAGCCCAGCCCCTGGGTCCCTCTTGGGGCAGCCTTTGGCAGCCCCAGGCACTGCCCTGTTGCCCCCAGAGCCCCCCGACTGGGCCCTTGCTCCAGGGTGCAGGAGGGGGCACAGCCTGGCTGGCCAGGCCAGGGGCTGCGCTGCTGGGAGCGTGCTGGGGAGCGGGGCTCTGATGGGATCTCTGTGTCTAGGTCTTGCTGCGCGCTACTGCGAGGACCAGAGCAAGAAGAAGCTGAATGAAATCCTCAGAGGTGAGTGAGGGCAGTGGGGGGTGTGCTAGGGCTGGGGGGACAGCGGCAGAGGCCCCCGTGCCTTGCCCTGCTCCAGGGAAATGCTTCGGGGCGGAGGAGCAATGCAGCCATAGGAACGAGGGAGAGGAGACGGGGTAGCCTGTGGTGTCAGGGAATGGCCTCCCAGCCTGGAGCTGGGCAGTGCCGCTGAAAGGGTTGAGTGTCCCTGAGGAAGAGTCAGGGGAAAGGGCAGTAAGGCTGACAGAAGGTGGGAGCCTGTTGTAGAGCACGCAACCAGGACGAAGAGGGAGATGAGACAGCCTACAAGCAGCTAGGAGCAGGGTCACGATTGCTAGCCCTTGCTCTCATGGGGAAGCACAATAGCGAGAGGAAAGAGTCCAGGAGATTCCTGGAGTGTGTGAATCCTCCCAAGGGATGGAGGCAGGTGGTGAGGGAACCAGCTTGTGAAGGTGCCCCACTTGACCTGTGGTGCGCAGGTGGGGAAGGACTGGTGGCTGCATTTGGGACATTGCTGAGCAGCAGCTTTCAACGGATTCCTTTGTCCCTCCTGCTCCTCCTGGCCTGGGGAAGAGTCGAGTGGGGCTGGCATGCTCTGCAGGGGATGCCTGGGGATCTCTGCAACGAGTGGGTTTTCATCTCTGCTCTTCTTTCTTTTGCAGTCCTCCAGCCTTCAGAGAACGACCCGGAACCCATGGTCCGTTCCCTGGCAGTTCAAACCACCCTGATCCTGACGTCAAGGCATAAGGCAATGTCAGGACGGAGATTTCCACTGCCGTGTTGCCGCTAGCCCCGCAGCAGTCCTCAAAAGAGCAATATATATTTTAATAGAACTAGGTTGTTGTCTCGTTATTCCAGCAGCTCCTTCACAGTGACTCGGTGCCATGACGCTGAGCTAACTTGGAGGCCACCAAGGACGTCTTTTCCCTGGGCCCGGTGACTGCATGGCGCCTACTCAACCAGTGAAAGAGTCACAGAACCCTTGCGCTTGGAAAAGGGCCTTCAGCTCAAGTCCAAGCGTCAGCTAACACCACCAGGCCCACCACAAAACCACGGCCCTTAGCGCCAAGTCCACGCATTTCATAGAATCATAGAATCATAGAATATCCTGAGTTGGAAGGGACCCTTAAGGATCATCAAGTCCAACTCTTGACACCGCACAGGTCTACCCAAAAGTGCAGACCATGTGACTAAGTGCACAGTCCAATCTCTTCTTAAATTCAGTCAGGCTCGGTGCAGTGACCACTTCCCTGGGGAGCCTGTTCCAGTGTGCAACCACTCTCTCTGTGAAGAACCCCTTCCTGATGTCCAGCCTAAACTTCCCCTGCCTCAGCTTAACTCCGTTCCCGCGGGTCCTGTTGCTGGTGTTAATGGAGAAAAGGTCTCCTGCCTCTCGACACCCCCTTACGAGGAAGTTGTAGACTGCGATGAGGTCTCCCCTCAGCCTCCTCTTCTCCAGGCTGAACAGGCCCAGTGCCCTCAGCCGTTCCTCGTACGTCTTCCCCTCCAGGCCTTTCACCATCTTCGTAGCCCTCCTCTGGACACTCTCCAACAGTTTCATGTCCTTTTTATACTGTGGTGCCCAGAACTGCACACAGTACTCGAGGGGAGGCCGCACCAGCGCAGAGTAGAGCGGGACAATCACCTCCCTCGACCTACTAGCGATGCCGTGCTTGATGCACCCCAGGACACGGTTGGCCCTCCTGGCTGCCAGGGCACACTGCCGGCTCATATTCAACTTGTTGTCTACCACGACCCCCAGATCCCTCTCTTCTAGGCTGCTCTCCAGCGTCTCCTCGCCCAGTCTGTACGTGCAGCCAGGGTTTCCCCGTCCCAGGTGCAGGACCCGGCACTTGCTCTTATTGAACTTCATGCGGTTGGTGATCGCCCAGCTCTCCAACCTATCCAGATCCCTCTGCAAGGCCTTTCCACCCTCATTCGAGTCCACAACTCCTCCAAGTTTGGTGTCATCAGCAAACTTGCTCAAAATGCCTTCTATTCCTACATCCAGATCGTTTATAAAAATATTGAAAAGTACCGGCCCTAAAATGGAGCCTTGAGGGACCCCACTGGTGACCGCCCGCCAGCCTGACGCAGCGCCATTCACCATAACCCTTTGGGCCCTGCCCGTTAGCCAATTGCTCACCCATCGTAGGATGTTTTTATTTAGCTGTATGGTGGACATTTTGTCCAGTAGGATCCTATGGGAAACCGTGTCAAAAGCCTTGCTGAAGTCCAAAAAAATCACATCAGCTGGTTTCCCTTGGTCCACCATACGGGTGATCTTATCATAAAAGGAAATCAGGTTAGTTAGGCAGGACCTACCCTTCACAAACCCATGCTGGCTGGGACCAATGACTGCATTGTCCCCCAGGTGCGCCTCAATACGTTCGAGAACCATCTTCTCCATGATTTTACCAGGCACTGATGTGAGACTGACAGGCCTGTAATTGCTAGGGTCTTCTTTCTGACCCTTCTTGAAAATCGGCACAACATTTGCCAGCTTCCAGTCTACTGGGACCTCTCCAGACTCCCAGGATCGTTGAAAAATAATTGAGAGAGGTTCCGCGATGACGTCCGCCAGCTCCTTCAGCACCCGGGGATGAATCCCATCCGGACTTGTAGGGATCCAGGTGGAGTAGCAGATCCCGCACACGTTCAGGGTCGGTTGGGAGTTTGTCATCCCCACCGTCCCGGTCCTCCAGCTCGGGGCACCCTGGGTCCCGAAGCCCATCATCGGCATTGAAGACAGAGGCAAAGAAGGCGTTAAGCGTCTCTGCTTTGCCTATGTCATCGTCTGTGAGAAGACCTTCCCTATCAAGGAGCGGCCCTATGTATTCTTTAGTTCTCCTTTTTCCATTCACATATCTAAAAAAACCCTTTTTATTTTCTCTCACAGACACAGCCAGCTTCAACTCTAGGTGTGCTTTAGCCACACGAATTTTCTTCCTACAGACACGAACAGCATCCCTGTATTCTTTCCATGTCACCTGGCCCTCCTTCCAGTAGCGAAACACTCTCTGTTTCCGCCTAATCTCCATTAGAATGTTCCTGGTCAGCCACGCCGGCCTCCTGCCACGCCTGCCTGACTTGCGATATTTAGGAATTGCCTGATCTTGTGCTTCTAGGAGGCATCGCTTAAAGAGTGACCAGCACTGGTGGACATCAAGGCCTTCAAGAGCAGCTTCCCAGGGGACCTTGCTGACTAGTTCCCCGAGCAGCCTGAAGTCCGCCTTCCCCATTGTCGTGGTTTAACCCGGCTGGCAGCTAAACACCACGCAGCCGTTCGCTCACCCTCCCCCCTCCCTCTCTGGGACGGGGGAGAGAAATGGAAAGTGAAGCCCATGAGTTGAGATAAAGACAGTTTAATAAGACAGGAAAATAATAATAACAAAATAATAATAAAATAATAACAATAATAATACAATGGTGATAATAGGAAAGTAATAATAGTATGTACAAACAAGTGATGCACAATGCAATTGCTCACCACTCGCTGACCGATGCCCAGCCTAACCCCGAGCAGTCCGGCCCCCTCCCCCCGGCTAGCCACCCCTATATATTGTTTAGCATGACGTCAGATGGTATGGAATACCCCTTTGGCTAGTTTGGGTCACCTGTCCTGGCTCTGTCCCCTCCCAGCTCTTACTGCACCCCCAGCCTGCCCGTTGGCAGGACAGAGCAAAAGGCTGAGATGTCCTTGGCTTAGTATAAGCACTGCTCTGCAACAATTAAAGCATCGGGGTGTTATCAGCACTCTTCTCATCCTAAGCCAAAACACAGCATTCCACCAGCTACTAGGAAGAAAATTAATTCTGTGCTAACTGAAACCAGGACATCTATCCACCCCTTATTCCATACCATTTATGTCATGCTCAGGTTACACTCTTTTCCATACATTCTAATTAGTCACCTATAGTAATCATGGTAGTGATAACATACAGTATAATATACTATTTAACATGGTACAATTCAGTTCATGGGCTATTCTCACCCAGTATTAAATCTCCTTGAGGTACACACCGCACCTCTCCGTTCTTTTGCATCACCCACCAAGTGTATCCAGGTCCCTGAGCGAAAACAATTCCACGAATAGGTTTGCCTTTTCCTGAGGCAGGAGTAGCCCAGACTGTTTTACCCAGCATATTTTTTACATGCACTACAGGAACTTTATCCCCATCTACAGTACGTAACAGGTTTGATTGGGCAGGTCCAGCTCGGTTGGTAGATCCCCTAGTATTGACTAACCAGGTGGCCTTTGCCAAATGCGTATCCCAGTTTTTGAACGTCCCAGCGCCCATTGCTTTCAAGGTAGTCTTTAACAGGCCATTGTATCGTTCAACTTTCCCGGAGGCTGGTGCATGATAGGGGATGTGATACACCCATTCAATACCATGTTCTTTGGCCCAAGTGTCTATAAGGTTGTTTCGGAAGTGAGTCCCATTGTCTGATTCTATTCTTTCTGGGGTGCCATGTCGCCATAGGACTTGCTTTTCAAGGCCCAGGATGGTGTTCCGGGCGGTGGCATGAGGCACAGGATATGTTTCCAGCCATCCGGTGGTTGCTTCCACCATTGTAAGTACGTGGCGCTTGCCATTGCGAGTTTGAGGGAGTGTGATGTAATCAATCTGCCAGGCCTCTCCATATTTATATTTCAGCCATCGTCCTCCATACCAAAGAGGCTTTGACCGTTTGGCTTGCTTGATTGCAGCACATGTTTCACAGTCATGAATAACCTGTGCTATAGCGTCCATGGTCAGGTCCACCCCTCGATCACGAGCCCATCTGTATGTTGCATCTCTACCTTGATGGCCTGAAGTGTCATGGGCCCATCGGGCTATAAATAATTCACCTTTATGCTGCCAATCCAGGTCCACCTGAGCTACTTCAATCTTAGCAGCCTGATCCACCTGCTGGTTGTTTTGATGTTCTTCAGTAGCCCGATTCTTGGGCACATGAGCATCTACGTGGCGTACTTTCACAGCCAGGTTCTCTACCCGAGCAGCAATATCTTGCCACAATGCAGCAGCCCAGATGGGTTTGCCCCTACGCTGCCAGTTGTTTTGCTTCCATTGCTGTAACCATCCCCACAGGGCATTTGCTACCATCCATGAATCGGTGTAGAGATAGAGAACTGGCCATTTTTCTCGTTCAGCAATGTCTAAAGCCAGCTGAATGGCTTTCACTTCTGCAAACTGACTCGATTCACCTTCTCCCTCAGCAGCTTCTGCAACTCGTCGCGTAGGACTCCATACAGCAGCCTTCCATCTCCGATGCTTCCCCACAATACGACAGGACCCATCAGTGAACAGGGCATATTTCTTTTCATTCTCTGGCAACTGGTTGTACAGTGGGGCTTCTTCAGCACGACCCACCTCCTCCTCTGATGATATCCCAAAGTATTTGCCTTCTGGCCAGTCCATGATCACTTCCAATATTCCTGGGCGACTGGGGTTTCCTATTCGAGCCCGCTGAGTAATCAGTGCAACCCACTTGCTCCATGTAGCATCAGTTGCATGATGCGTAGAGGGGACCCTTCCCTTGAACATCCAGCCTAGTACCGGCAATCGGGGTGCTAGGAGGAGCTGCGCTTCAGTACCGACCACCTCCGAAGCAGATCGAACTCCTTCATATGCTGCCAATATCTCCTTTTCAGTTGGAGTATAGCGGGCCTCAGATCCTCTGTATCCCCGACTCCAAAACCCCAGGGGCCGACCTCGAGTTTCCCCAGGTTCTTTCTGCCAGAGGCTCCAGGTGGGGCCGTTCTCCCCGGCTGCAGTGTAGAGCACATTCTTTACATCTGGTCCTGTTCGAACTGGCCCAAGGGCTACTGCATGGACTATTTCCTGCTTGATTTGTTCAAAGGCTTGTCGTTGTTCAGGGCCCCATTCAAACTCATTCTTCTTACGGGTTACTTGGTAGAGCGGGTTTACAATCAGACTGTAATTTGGGATGTGCATTCTCCAAAACCCCACAACACCTAGGAAAGTCTGTGTTTCTTTTTTGTTAGTTGGTGGAGACATAGCTGTTATTTTGTTGATCACATCCATTGGGATTTGACGACGTCCATCTTGCCATTTTATTCCTAAAAACTGGATCTCTCGTGCAGGTCCTTTGACTTTATTCTGTTTTATGGCAAAACCGGCTTTCAGAAGGATTTGGACTATTTTCTTCCCTTTCTCGAAAACTTCCTCTGCTGTGTCACCCCACACAATAATGTCATCGATGTACTGCAGGTGTTCAGGAGCTTCCCCCTGCTCTAGCGCAGACTGGATCAGCCCATGGCAAATGGTAGGGCTGTGTTTCCACCCCTGGGGCAGCCTATTCCAAGTATATTGGACTCCCCTCCAAGTGAAGGCAAATTGTGGCCTGCACTCTGCTGCTAGAGGGATGGAGAAAAATGCATTAGCGATATCAATTGTGGCGTACCACTTGGCTGCCCTTGATTCAAGTTCATACTGAAGTTCTAGCATGTCCGGCACTGCAGCACTCAGTGGTGGCGTGACTTCGTTCAGGCCACGATAGTCCACTGTTAGTCTCCACTCGCCATTAGACTTTCGCACTGGCCATATGGGGCTATTGAAAGGTGAATGGGTCTTGCTGATCACTCCTTGGCTCTCCAATTGACGAATTAGCTTATGGATGGGAATCAGGGAGTCTCGGTTAGTGCGATATTGCCGCCGGTGCACAGTTGTGGTAGCAATTGGCACTTGCTGTTCTTCGACCCTCAGCAACCCCACAACAGAGGGGTCCTCTGAGAGACCAGGCAAGGTAGATAATTGTTTAATGCCCTCTGTCTCTAAGGCAGCTATACCAAAAGCCCACCGGAACCCTTTTGGGTCCTTGCAATATCCTCTTCTAAGATAGTCTATGCCAAGGATACATGGAGCATCCGGGCCAGTCACAATGCGGTGCTTTTCCCACTCATTCCCAGTCAGACTTACTTCAGCCTCCAATACAGTCAACTGCTGAGATCCTCCTGTCACTCCACAAATATAGATGGGCTCTGGTCCTTTATAGCTCGATGGCATTATAGTACATTGTGCACCGGTGTCTACTAAAGCCTTATACTTCTGTGCGCGTGATGTGCCAGGCCATCGAATCCACACAGTCCAATAAACTCGATTGTCCCTTTCCTCCCCCTGGCTGGAGGCAGGGCCCCCCTAATCCTGGTCAGAATCTTCTTCGTTTCTGTGTTTGAAGGATTGTCTGCTGGAAGTTGGAGCAGCAAACTTTTCGGAGAATCCTTTTTTCCTGATTGTTTTCTTTTGCAACTCACGTACCCGTGCCTCTAGGGTCGTGGTAGATTTTCCATCCCATTTTCTCATGTCCTCTCCATGGTCTCGTAAGTAAAACCACAGGGTGGCACGGGGTGAGTACCCACTATATCGTCTTCCTTGTGTGGGTGAACGCCTACCCCTGATAGCTGAGACACTGCTTTGTACAGGTGCGGAGGAGAATAATCTCTCTTCAAGTTGGTGAAACTTTTCAGAAAGTTTCTCCCAGGTGTTCTCTTTCGGTCGTTGGACACTGGTTGGTTCAGGTTGGGGGGAAGATAGATTCTCTTTAAGTTGGTGGACCTCTTCAGACAGTTTCTCCACAGCTGAGACGCAGGCCTGTAAGGAAGAGGAGAGACTTTCTTCGTACTGCCGGAGTTGTTTAGCCGCTTCATCCACTGTGGGTTCCTCATCCTCTTTCCAGGCCATTATTGCCAATGAGCTGGCATATGATGATGGTGCACTCCGTACAAACTTCCGCCACATGGGTCGTGTACACTTGACTTCATCTGGATCTTTGGATGTTTGTCTCTGGTCTGGATCCTCATAAATCACTTCCCGTACGGCTAATTCCCTCAGGTACTGGATTCCCTTCTCCATAGTGGTCCACTTGCCTGGTAGACATAAAATATCTTCCTTGAAGGGATACCTTTCCCTCACAGCTGAGAGGAGACGCCTCCAGAGGCTGGTGGGTCGTGCTCCATCTGCAATTGCTTTGTCAATGCCGGCGTCTCGAGCAAGGGATCCCAACCGTCTGGCTTCCCTGCCGTCTAATTCCACACAATTGGCTCCAGAGTCCCAGCACCGGAGCAGCCAGGTGACAAGCTGCTCACCTATACAGCGACCAAAATCTTTTCGCACATCTCGTAGCTCGCGCTCGTTTAGGCTTCGGGTAGTTACTGTTGCTCTTTCGGCATCCTCATCTTCCTCCTCCTGAATCCTTGATGGCCCAGCGTCGTCATCATCTTCGTCATCTCTATACTTAGTTTTGGCAGAAGCTTTACCTGGATTGGCAGAAGACTCTCTGCGTTCTAAACGACTTGAATTTCTGTACCATATTTTCACCTTCTCTACAGGGGCAGCTTGCACTGCTACTGCTCGTTTCTCTGACTTTGTTACAGGGTCTGCCACAGGGGTTGGAATGCGCTCTGCAGGGTCAACTTGCACTGCTACAGCTCGTTTCTCTGACCCCGTTACAGGGGTTGGAATACCCTCTGCAGGGTCAACTTGCACTGCTACAGCTCGTTTCTCTGACACGGCCATAGGAGCTGGAGCGGCTGCAGGAGCTGGAGCAGTTGCAGGAACTGGAGCTGTAGCGGCTGCAGGAACCGGATCTGGAGCAGCTGCAGGAACCGGATCTGGAGCAGCTGCCGAGTCCACCATAGGGGTCACAGTGGCCGTTGGATCTGTCACAGGGCTTGGAGTGGCCGCAGGGTCTGTCACTAAGTTGATAGCAGTATCAATGGCAGCTCGATAGGCATGAGCCAGGCCCCAGCACGTTACAATGATTTGTGTTACTTTAGAACTGCCAGAATCATGACACCTTTTTTTTCAAGCATTCTGCCAGTTTTTGAGGATTTTGCCATTGTTCAGGGGTGAATTTCCAACACACTGGGGGTGCCAACTGCTCTAGATGCCTGCCCATATCCACCCATACTCTCTGCCACCCACAACTATCCTGCCTCCGGGCAGATCTCCGGATGAGCTTCCTAAGTAGTTGTTTAACTATAAGCAGAATCTGAAGTGCATTCATGAGGCAGAACAACAAGACTATGGTATTCTGAGTATTCCAGAAATATTCAATATCTTGGAGAGCTATTGTGACAAGCTCAGGGGATAAGAGGGTGGTGAAGGAGGAAGGCAGAGTGACCCAGGAGGATACAGGGGTGGTGAAGGAGAAAGGGAGAGTAAGCAAGTAAGGAAAAATATCCTCCCCTTTCCCCTCCACAGATTGACTCCATAATGGAAAAAAACAATAGGTATAATTGCTAATAGTTTCCAAGATACAGTTTCCAAAGTACAGAGTCGACGATGTTACTGAATACAAATAACAAGTTAGAGTCATGACCACATATTTCATCGTCTCATAAGCCATTGCTACAACACACAGCACCATAATGATCTGAAACCAGGGCCCGGAGAGAATAAACAACACGACAGAGAGCAAATACGGAAAACAATGTACTATAATACTCAATTTGGAAAACAGGCGCAGCAGAGTTGAGATTAAAGCAATCAGCATTATGGCAAGCGACTATTAAGCAGGTCTAATCCTTACACCAATTTTAGTTTAACACACTCTGGTCAGATCTGCCGTTATCTCAACCTTTCGGGCCCCACGTTGGGCGCCAAAAGGGCTGTCGTGGTTTAACCCGGCTGGCAGCTAAACACCACGCAGCCGTTCGCTCACCCTCCCCCCTCCCTCTCTGGGACGGGGGAGAGAAATGGAAAGTGAAGCCCGTGAGTTGAGATAAAGACAGTTTAATAAGACAGGAAAATAATAATAACAAAATAATAATAAAATAATAACAATAATAATACAATGGTGATAATAGGAAAGTAATAATAGTATGTACAAACAAGTGATGCACAATGCAATTGCTCACCACTCGCTGACCGATGCCCAGCCTAACCCCGAGCAGTCCGTCCCCCTTCCCCTGGCTAGCCACCCCTATATATTGTTTAGCATGACGTCAGATGGTATGGAATACCCCTTTGGCTAGTTTGGGTCACCTGTCCTGGGTCTGTCCCCTCCCAGCTCTTACTGCACCCCCAGCCTGCCCGTTGGCAGGACAGAGCAAAAGGCTGAGATGTCCTTGGCTTAGTATAAGCACTGCTCTGCAACAATTAAAGCATCGGGGTGTTATCAGCACTCTTCTCATCCTAAGCCAAAACACAGCATTCCACCAGCTACTAGGAAGAAAATTAATTCTGTGCTAACTGAAACCAGGACACCCATATCTAGGGATGAGGTTTTGGTGGCACTTTTCCTTCTGTCACCGTACATTTTGAACTCAACCACTTCATGGTCGCTATGACCGAGGCGGCCACCAATCACCACATCTCCCACCAGACCCTCTCTGTTTTCTAGCAACAGGTCTAGGAGGGCACCTTTCCTAGTTGGCTCCGTTAACACCTGCACCAAGAAGTGCAAGGAGCTATTAAAGGAGCTATTTCTTTAATAGCTCCAGGCCTGGGACTCCAGCAGTGCCCTGGGCAGCCGGTTCCACCCTTTGCATGAAGAAATTCTTCCTGACATCCCATCCTGTGAGTCCACCTGTGGTAGGTGCGCCCACGTAGAAGAACTGCTCAGCCTCCTGGCAGAGCTTCGGGAGGAGGTGGGCAGGCTGAGGAGCACCAGGGAGTCGGAGAAGGTTGAACTGTACTGTGCCAGCCCTGGGACAGATGCGTCAGGCAGACACAGCAGAGGAAATGGAGGATCCCCTACCCTCTGGCCATCAGGCAGAAGGAGTGCATCTCAGTGACGAAGGGATGGAAGTTTAGATCTGCTCGGGGCAGCAGGCGAACCCCTCCTTGCCTACCTCACCTTCCTTTCAGGTGCCCTGAAACAACAGACTCTGGAAGTAATGGACACACAAACGATGATGTGCATGAAGGTCCATCCAGGTTGGAGGGGTTTTCTAGGGCAAGTCAGCCTTCCCCAGTATCACGACCACCTCCATCAAGAAGAAGAGAAGGGTTACTGTCATAAGTGACTCCCTTCTGAGCAGAACAGAGGGCCGCATATGCCGGCCTGACCCAACCCATGGAGAAGTCTGCTGCCTCCCAGGAGATCAGGGTAAAAGGTGTTTCTGGAAAGCTCACTTGCCCCGTAAGGCCCTCTGAGCATCATCCATTATTGTTCTGTCCTGACAGAATCTTCTAAGTGGCACACCAAAATGGGAGGGAGTGTGCGCTAGCGAGATCCTTCGGCCTGCTCCATGCCACGCTGGGTACACTGGAGCACATTTGGAATGTTTCTGCACCGATGCACCCAGCATGAGGGACAAGCAGGAGGAGCTGGAAGCTTCAGCTCCATCCCAGAACAAGCGAGACTTGGTGTGCTGTGATGGACGGGTATAGGCTCTTCAGGAAGGATAGGCAGGGCAGGCGAGGCAAGGGGCTGGCACAAGGACGTGGCCGAGAGCTTCTGGGTAAGGATTAAGGGAGAAAGCAATCACTTGGATGTTGCAGTGGGTGTTTGCGATACCAATGAATTATTCGCTAAGCAACTAAGAGAGACCTCTCTTAGCTCAACTGCCCTTGTCCTGATGGGGGACTTCAACTTGCCAGACGTTAACTGGGAAGACCGCACAGCTGATACAAGCAGGTCCAGGAGATTCCTCACACACCTTGATGACAACTCCTTGGTACAGCTACTGAGGGAGACAACAAGGAAAGGTGCCATCCTAGACCTGTTGCTTGTGTTATAAATGGCTCAGTCTTCAAAATAGGATTATAATCAAAGTTTACAATTTATTAAAGGAATAGAGGTAAGCAAACAGCGCTGGGTGCGCCGGGAGTCTCTGCTCCACCAGGACGCACACCAGTTACATCAAGCAGCTGATTTTTATGCTCCTAGGCTGATACATATTCATTACTACTTCTAAAAAAAATGGGTTATTATAATTAGCTTCCGGGATCCAAACCCTCCTACTGGAGCATGCGCATCAGTCTCTGGTGGTCCCCCTGGGGGTCTCTGGGGGTCTTTCATGCTGAAGGCTCGTAGTCTTCCTCTCAGTTTTTTTTCTTGTCCTTCCCCTTTGTACTCCTTGGCAGCATGTCAAAAGCTTACACAGCGTTCCCTGCAAGTTTTGTCTTCTAGCCATCCTTCAGCTTCTTTCTTCTCCTTAATCTCCTGGCCGCCTGGCCAGATATCAGGGGCTTGCATAGTGTCCCATTCGGAAGTCATAACAGTTACTAGTTGTTAGCAGTTGTTCTGAAACCCCCAGACATCAGAGACTTCAAAGAAAGAACATACAAACACAAATAGCTCTCTATTGACACTTCACATTTAAAAATCTTTGGCGATTGGAGGAAAACTGCCAGTACGCCTGCTTTTGGCAGGGGGGTTGGACCCGATGATCTCTTGAGGTCCCTTCCAACCCCTCCAATTCTGTGAACTTTGGACACGGGGAGGGCAGAGTTCAGGCTGCTCAGGGAACTAGTTCGGAAGATCCCCTGAGAAGCTGTTTTGGAAGGTATCGGGGTCCATTTTTTAAGCACGACCTCCTAAGAGCACAGGAGCAGGCGATTCCAAAATGTTGGAAGTCAAGCAGGCGGGGCAGGAGGCCAGCTTGGCTGAGCAGGGATCTTCTTCTAGAGCTTAAGTGGGAAAAGAAAGCGTGTGGCCACTGGAAGCGAGGTCGTGTGACATGGCAGGGCTACGGAGGTGCTGTTTGCCTCTGTCAGGAGAAAATTGGTGCAGGCAAAGCTCAGGGGTGAAGCTGGCTAGTAGTGTGGGCGACAACGCAGATATATACATTAATATGTGTATTGAAGATGTGAACTGCTAAAGGAGGGCTAGAGGAAACATTGGTCCGTTACTTGCTGAGGATGGTCACCTCACAAACACAGACATAGGCGAAGCAGAGCCATTTAATGTCTCTTTTGCCTCTGTCTTCAAGAGCAATGATGGGCTCTGGGACCCAAGGGGCCCAGAGTTGGGGGGCCATGAGTGCGGTAACAAAAACCTCCTAGCCAAACCCACACTGGATGCATATGAGTCTACGGGGCCTGAGGGGATTCATTCCAGGGTTCTCAGAGGGCCGACTAATGTCCTTGTGAGACCTCTCTCAATTATTTTTCAATGGTCTTGGGAGCCCAGAGAGGTCCAAGTTGACTGTAGGCTGGCAATCATTGTGACAGGTTTCAAGCAGGGCAAGAAAGAAGAGCCCAATAATTACAGACCCGCCAGTCTCTCTTCAGAGCCTAGTAAAAATACGGAGAAACTCTTCTGGGCATTACTGAAGAACACCGGAAAGACAACGTAGTCGTTGATCACAGCCCACCCAGGTTCATGAGGGGAAAGTCCTGTTTAACAAACTTAATTTCCTTTTATGACAACATCACCCGTCTAGTTGAGCAAGGGATGCCAGGTTTTGGATTTCCATCAAGTTTTCAGTACTGTTTCTCTCAGTATCCTTCTGGACAAAATGTCCATTGTACAGCTAGATAAATACATGCGGTTTAGGGTGAAAAGCTGGCTGATGGGTTGGGCTCAAGGGGTTACAGAAATGGGGTTGCATCAGGCTGTTGACCAGTCCCTAGTGGGGTTCCCCAGGGTTCCACTTAGGGCCAGCAGAAGAGGCTGGAGAGCAGCCTTGCAGAAAGGGATCTGGGGGTTTTGGTCGACAGCAAGTTGCATACGTGTCAGAATTCAGCCTGGAGGAGAGTGAGGGGCGGCCTCCTGGCGGCCTGCAGCTCCCTCACGAGGGGAGCAGAGGGGCAGTGTGGCATTTAGGGGTGTAGCCGATTAACCGTTACGGGTCCGGTCAGATTCAGGGTCCTGAACTATCACAATCACAGATTCACCAATAACGCATGTATGAAATACAGAGGTGGCACAGGTGCGCAGCCTGGAAATGAACGCGTTAAAAGGCACAAAGACTCTATAGAGATTCCTAAGTTTCCGCAGAGACACACGATATAACCTAGTGTTCAAATCTCACCCAAAGGCGTCCCAATGGGCGAGAAGAGAGGCTCAGCCCGTCGACTGATCCCAGGAGTCAGGAGGTCCTCAGGATGGTGTATTCCCTTGGGATGGCATCTCCCCTGATGGTGGTATCTTCCCTAATGATGGTACCTTCCCTAACAATGGTATCTTCCCTGACACACCCTCTCTCTTAGGCCAATTTATGAGGTGGAGCTTGAGTGACTCTAGTCAAGCATATTTTAGTTAGGATTGGTGAAAAGGTTTCTTGTCTCTGTTTAAAGTAGTAGGCTCTGAGAAATTCAGAGCACATGCTCAGAGAGGGGTGGTCGCACCTTGGAAGCAGGGAGCTTTTGGGATGGAGGTGTGTTTTGGCATTTTAATGATATTATAATGAGCAAAAGTACATTAGAGTACAGCATTTGTCAAAACATGACAGGTCGTTGGCTCAGGGTAGCAAAAAGTGCAGCTTATCGGTCTCAGCGTGCACAGGAACAATCGAGTCCGCACCTGGTCACAGAGCCTAGCCGTGGTGTCTCCACTCCACTCTATGCTCCGTGCTGTTCCTTAGAGCTAGCACACCAGGTTCCCCCAGCGCAATAGCATCTAAGGTTGGAAGCCTAGGGAATGCTCAGGTAATGCAGCTACGCCCTACCCTGAAAGCCTTTTCAATGCTGTGCATTTTCTTTAAGATGTGAATGTTAGTTTTATTTTCCTAGTTACTTCAGGCAACTGTACCACAGGCAGGTGCTGAGCTCTGCTCTCTGGGGACAGTGACAGGACCCGAGAGAATGGCACGGAGCTGGGACAGGGGAGGCAGAGGCTGGGTGTTAGGAAAAGGTTTTTCACTGAAAGGGTGGTCGGGCACTGGGACAAGCTGCCCAGGGCATTGGGCATGGCTCCAAGCCTGCTGGAAGTCAAGTCAAGTCAAGCGTTTGCACAACGCTCTAACATTCTCCGATATTGGGCGGTTCTGTGTGGAGCCTGGCGTTTGACTCAATGATCCTTGTGGGTCTTGTGTGGGAAAGGAATTTGTAGGTGGCTTTGCACTATTGCACACGTTCCTGAATTAGAGATAATGAAGAAATAATTGTAGAATCGTAGAATATCCCGAGTTGGAAGGGACCCATAACGTTCAAGTCCAACTGCTGGCACCGCACAGGTCTACCCAAAAGTTTAGACCATGTGACTAAGTGCACAGTCCAATCGCTTCTTCAATTCAGACAGGCTTGGTGCAGTGACTACTTCACTGGGAAGCCTGTTCCAGTGTGCGACCACCCTCTTGGTGAAGAACCTCTTCCTGATGTGCAGCCCAAACTTCCCCTGCCTCAGCTTAACACCTTTCCCACGGGTCCTATCACTGGTGATTACGGAGAATAGGTCACCTGCCTCTCCACTCCCCCTCGCAAGGAAGTTGTAGACTGTGATGAGGTCCCCCCTCAGCCTCCTCTTCTCCAGGCTGAACAGGCCCAGCGCCCTCAGCCGCTCCTCATATGTCTTCCCCTCTAGGCCCTTCACCATCTTCGTCGCCCTCCTCTGGACCCTCTCCAACAGAGAGCCGGAGCTGCCAGGTCAACCCAGACCCGGGAAGGGGGGGGGGGGGGGGGAGGAAAAAAAACGGGGAAGGAGACGGGAGAGAGACCCAATCCATGCCGCGTGGAGCGGGGAAGTGGGGCCGTGTGATGGGAAGAGGGTAAGAGGGAAAAGAGGGAGAAAAGCGAGTGTTCTCCCCCGAGGGGGGAATGAGTGAACGGCAGGCAGGCGCAGGTCTGCGCGTGACAACTGCATCCCCTTGCCTTTCCCTCCTCCGCCCGGTGGTGGCAAGGGCGAAAAGTGACAAAAACTCGTGTCAAGGGCTGACTCTCAATAGATCGCAGCGAGGGAGCTGCTCTGCTACGTACGGAACCCTGACCCAGAATCAGGTCGTCTACAAATGATTTAGCACCGGGTTTCCCACGAACATGCGGGACGCAACAGTAAGCATACATGCGCCCAAGCCTTGAGCAGCCAGTTTCTCCGGGAGAATTCTGTGAGAAAAGGTGTCGAAAGCCTTACGGAGGGTTAGGTAGACCACATCCACAGCCATTCCTTCGTCCACTGAGCACATTGCCTTGTCTTAGAAGGAGATCAGATTTGTCAAGCAGGACCTCTCTTTGATAACCACCTACTGAAATGGCCTGATCACCCGACTGTTCTTTCAGTGTTACAGAATCACAGAATCACAGAATTTCTAGGTTGGAAGAGACCTCAAGATCATCGAGTCCAACCTCTGACCTAACGCCAACAGTCCCCACTAAACCATATCCCTAAGCTCTACATCTAAACGTCTTTTAAAGACTTCCAGGGATGGTGACTCCACCACTTCCCTGGGCAGCCTGTTCCAGTGTCTAACAACCCTTTCGGTAAAGAAGTTCTTCCTAAGATCCAACCTAAAACTCCCCTGGCGCAACTTTAGCCCATTCCCCCTCGTCCTGTCACCAGGCACGTGGGAGAACAGGCCAACCCCCACCTCACTACAGCCTCCTTTAAGGTATCTGTAAAGAGCGATAAGGTCGCCCCTGAGCCTCCTCTTCTGCAGGCTGAACAAGCCCAGCTCCCTCAGCCGCTCCTCGTAGGCCTTGTTCTCCAGGCCCCTCACCAGCTTCGTCGCCCTTCTCTGGACCTGCTCAAGCACCTCCATGTCCTTCTTGTAGCGAGGGACCCAAAACTGAACACAGTACTCGAGGTGCGGCCTCACCAGAGCCGAGTACAGGGGGAAATGTGTTGTGTGATGGTACTCCGGATAATCTGATCCATGAGCTTTCCCAGCATCGTGGACAGAATAACAGATCCGTAGGTCCCCGACTCCTCCTTCCAGCTCTTCCTGTAGACAGACGTCACATTTGCTAGTCGCCAGTTGACCACAGCCTCCCCTGATAGCCACGACTGCTGATCAATGATGGTTGCAGGTTGGCAAGTGATTCTGCCAGCTCCCTCAGTAGTGACAGGTGGATCCAATTCTGCCCCATAGATGTGTGTATATCTAAGTGGAGTAGCAGTTCTCTAACTATTTCCTCCTGGATTATGAGTGTTTCATTCTGCTCCCTGTACCTATCTACCAGCTCTGGAGGCTGAGTACCAGGGGAACAACTGGTCTTGCTGCTAAAAACTGAGGCAACGAAGGAATTAAGTACCTCAGCCTTTTCCTCATGTCTTCTATGGTTCTATGTCACTATCATTCCCCTCACATCCAATTCAGAATGGAGATGCTCCTTAATGCTCTTGTTATGTGTATATATATGTATATATATATATATATATATATATATATATATATATAATTACTCTTTTTGTTAGTAATAGTCAGATAGAGCTCCAGTTAGGATTTGGCCATTCTGATTTTGTCCCTGCACAGCTTCAAGACATGGAGGACTGAGCTCCACACCAAACGAAAAAATGGATGGAAAAAAAGCACAGAAAAGGTGGAACGTGGCAGCTTTACATCCCCTGCCCTTACCTGAGTCTATGCTGTAATTCCGTTCAACTGCTTACTGCCGTATTCTCTAAAGCGTCCTGCAACTCCTGTTGCTGTTATCTTGTGAGAGACAGCACAATCAGGGTGAGTCATCTGCCTACAGAAATTAACAACTGACAGAATGGAGCAACTGTCCAGGAGAAGTTGGAGTGGCTGATGGGCCTGCCACAGGGACTGGCGTGTGCCTGCAGGAAAAGTCCCAGGGGTCGGAGACGTGTTGCCTGTGGCTTGTTAAGCACAGGTCAAGCCCCAGCACATTCCAGTAATTTGTGTCTCTTTGGAAATGCCAGGGTGATCACACGCAGTTTTCAAGCATTTCACAGTTTTTTCTAGGATTCTGCACATTCTCAGAGGTGAAGCTCCAAAGCACTGGAGGTGCCCACTGCTCTAGGTTCCTGCCCATATCCTCACACAGTCCCTGCCACTCCTAACTCTCCTGCCTCTGGAAAGATCTCTGGATGGCATGCTTAAGTAGTTGTTTAAAATTATACAAAACCTGAATCACATTTAGGAGATGGGACAACAGAAACATGCTGGTTCGGCCATCCCACGGATATTCAAAGCTTTCAAGAGCTATTGTAATTAGCCCGGAGGAGAAGAAGAAAGGGAGAGTGAAGAAGTGGGGAGAAACGTCCCCCACTGTCCACACCAGTTCCATCCCCCCACCTCCTGCCCCACCCTGCACAGGAGAAAAGGCAAAAAGTGTAAAATAATGTAACTATTAATAGTTTCTAAGAGATGAAGAGATGGTTCCCGAGGTACAGAGGTGGCAATAATTTTATCCTGTCATAAGTCAGTGTTATCCCATACATCAAAACAGTAACCTTAAACCAGCCCCCAGAATTGATGAACAGCATGACATGGAAGACAGACAGTTAGTGATGTGCTATACAACACAATTCTGAAAACAAGCACAACAGCCCCAAGATCAAAAAGATCAACATTGTGATCAGCAACTGTTAAAGCAACTGTTAAACTGATCTATTGCTTATAACAATTTACTTTTAAAATGCTCTGGTCCGATTTGTCATCTCAACCTTTGTGCTCCATGCTAGGCACCAAAAAGACTTGCAGTGGTTTGACCCAGGAGGCAGCTCAGCACTACAGATCTATTTATCCAATGCAATGAAGGAGAGAACTGGGAGAAAAAAAAAAAAAAAGAAAAAAAAAAGACACAAAAGGAGTAGGTTGTTATTGTTATTGTTACAGACACCAACAGAGTAAGGGCATGATATTTTTGTGTGCACATCAATGTGGGGGGGAGATGTGGGGGGAGGATTGGGAGGGACCGTGGGTGGGGCAAAGGGTCACGGGGATCTGGGGCAGTCATGTGTATAAGAAGCTATGCTACGCAGCAATAAATTGGCACTTGAGCTAGACACGGTGTGTCTGTCTCTGGTGTCCCTGCTTGGGGAGCAGATGTCCAGGCAGCCAATTGATGTTGTCTCTCGGGCTGGGGTAGCACGGAGAGAGACAACAATCAAAAGACAGGAAAGGTGGCGGTGATTAATTGAAAAGTGTTGGACCTAAGCATGACGTATATGGTATGGAATTAGGGGTGGATATTGTCCTAGTTTTGGCTGCGATAGAGTTCATTTTTCTTCCTAGTAGCTGGTATGTTGCTGCCTTTCGTATTTACAGAATCACAGAACAGTTTGGGTAGGAAAGGACCTTAAAGATCACATAATTCCAACTCTCCTGCCATGGGCAGAGACATCTTCCTCTAGACCAGGTTGCTGAAAGCCCCATCCAACCTGGCCCTGCTTCCAGAGATGAGGCAGCCACAGCTTCTCTGGGCAGCCTGTTCCCGTGCCTAATCATTCTCTGAGTAAACAACTTTCTAATATCTAATCCGGATCTACCCTCTTGCAGTTTAAAACCATTACCCCTAGTTACTGCTGGCTCATATTCAGCTGACTATCTACCAATATCCCCAGGACCCTTTCTGCTGGGCGGCTTTCCACGCACTCTTCCCCCAGCTTGTGGCATTACATGGGGTTGTTGTGCCCAAGTGCAGGACCCGGCACTTTGCCTTGTTGAACTTCATCCAGTTGGCCTCAGCCCATGGGTGCAGCCTATCCATTTCCCTCTGCAGAGCCTTCCTACCCTCAAGGAGATCAACACTCTCTCTGAACTAGGTGTCATCTGCAAACTCACTGAGGGTGCACTTGATCCCCTTGTCCAGATCACTGATGGAGATATTGAAAAGAAGTGGCCCCAGTACTGGGCCCAGTGGGACACCACTAGTGACTGGCCTCCAGCTGCATTTAGCTCCATTCACCACAGCAATTTGGACCTGGCCACCCAGACAGTTTTCGACCCATTGATGCATACATCCATCCAGGCCTTGAGCCGCCAGTTCCTCTGGGAGAATGCTGTGGGAAATGGTTTCAAAAGCCTTACTGAGGTCTAGGTAGACCACGTCCACAGCCTTCCCCTTGTCCACTGAAAGCATAACCTTATCTTCAAAGGGGATCAGATTTGCCAAGCAGGACCTGGCGTTGATAAACTCATGATGACTGGGCCTGCTCACCTGCTTGTCCTGGAAGCGTTGCGGGATGGTACTCAAGACAATCTGCTCCATGAGCTTCCCCAGCACCAAGATCAGACTGACAGGCCTGTAGTTCCCCGGATCCTCCTTCCGGCCCTTCTTGTAGACAGACGTCACGTTTGCTAGTCACCGGGTGACTGGGACCTCCCCTGATAGCCAGGACTGCTGGTCAGTGATGGAAAGCAGCTTGGAGAGCACTTCAGCCAGCTCCCTCAGTAACAACGGGTGGATGCCATCTAGCCCCCTAGACTTGTGCACATCTGAGTGCAGTAGCAGTTTTCTCAACATTTCCTCATGAGAGCTTCATTCTGCTGAAGGTCCTTATCTACCAGCTCAGAGGGCTGAGTACTAGGGGAACAACTGGTCTTGCTGCTAAACACTGAGGTAAAGAATGCATTAAGTACCTCAGCCTTTTCCACATCTCTTCTACTTCTGTTTTCCCACATCCAATAAAGGATGAAGATTCTCTTTTCCCTCCCCTCCCCTCCCCTCCCTTCCCCTCTGCTCTCCTTTCATTATAAAAACCTTTCTTATTGTCTCTGACAGCAATAGATAGATTGATCTCCGCTAGGGTCTGGCCCTTCCAATTTTGTCCTTGCCCACCCTAACAACATTTAGGACACAGCTTCAGACAAAATGACAGCATACATGAGAAGCACAGAAAAGGTGGAATCTGGCAGCCTTCCATCCACCAGCCTTCTGTGAGTCTGTGCTGCAATTCTGTTCAACTGGTTACTCCTCTACTGTCCACAATATCTACTAACACCTCATTGATGCTATCTTGTGAGAGACAGCACAATCAGGGGGAGCCATCTTCTTGCAGAAATTAACAGATGAAAGAATGGAGCATCTGCCCAGGGGAACCTTGAGAAACTGCAGGATTTTGCCTACAGAAACCTCTTGACATTTACAAGAAGAAAAGCCTCATCCTGCACCAGAGGAAGAGGAACCCCACACATCAGGGCAGACTGGGACCCTGCTGAGTGAGCAGTGCCCAGGAGGAGGAGGGCCTGGGCACCACGAGGGATGCCATACGAGCTCACCAGGAGCTCACCAGGAACCAGGCCAACTTCCTACAGAGCTGCCTTATGAGGAGCATGGCCACCAAGAAAATGTAAGTTACCATGCTCGGCTCCGATCTGATGAGACACCACACAGCCAGCAGGGAAAGAGGTGCAGGTCTGTGAATCTCTTGGACAGCCTGGTGTGGAGAGGAGCAAGCACACTGGAAAGGCTGAAAGTCCCAACAGGCCTGAGGTCTGTGTGTCAATGGCTAGGGCTCTTGTCTCCGACAGCGAGGCCTATGAGGAGGCAGCTTCTTGTTAAAGCACCAGGGTCTCATTGCCTCCTCACCAGCCATGAACCAGGCAGGAGTCGTACCCTTCTCCTGCACTGGGCCATGGACATCCCCATCTCCTACTGCCCAGGAAGAGCCCTGAGCTCCTGTGTGAAGGGAAAGGATCTCCCTTCCCAGGAGCCTGGGGTCAAAGCCTGTTTTTCAATACATCAGTGTCACCTTCACATTTGTCTACCTGTCCTCACTGCCTCCAGTGTTCTGCTCTAATGAGCTCCAAGGGAGGCTGTGTCAGTGCCAGCAGAGTCCCCCCTCAGGGGGACACTGCAGGAAACTTGCATCTGCCTTGGATTTCTTGAGAGATTTCTTCAACGCACTCTCAGTGCCTGAGGTTCATGGGCTCATCGCCAAAGCCCCCAGAGGGCTGATTCCAATGCCTCTGCTGCTGATCTGGGCTGGGCTCCTGGGACAGGGAGAGCTCCTGGCAAGAGGGCCCTGGTGCAGAGAGACAGCTCTGCCCAGGAGCAGCTCCTCTGCACAGCGCAGAAGGGCTGGGGGCTCTGACCCCCATGGGGAGAGGAGAGGAGAGAGGGGTTGGAGGCAGTTGGGAGTGGGAGGGTGCTGAGAGCTGCCTGCAGGAGAAACCTGCACAGCCCTTGACAAGGTAAGTCTCTGGCTGCAGGGCCATGCAGCTGCAGCTCCTGGAAGGGTCTCGTGCTGGGTCTTGTTTCTGGGAGGGCGGTGGGCAATGCAGTAGGCTGTGAGAGTCCTGCTGGATTGCACTGCGAGGTGAGGAAGTCTGGCAGAAGCCCCTTGGAGTGGCCTAAGCCAGGTGCCCCTGACACCCTAGAAGCCTCGAACACCCTGCTGGTGATGCAGGGCTCTCTGTCAGCTGCCCCATAGCTCCTGCTGCATGGAGGTGCCCCTTGGCAGGGCCCTGGTGGTGGCAGGGTGCTGCAGGGCAGCGCTGAGCACAGCCGCATGGGATGGGGTCTGTGAGCACAGGCGGGGGAAAGAAGAGTTTGGCCAAGATCAGCAGGAACAGAGTGGCCAAGAATCCTCTAGGTACAGCATGTTGTGTGCCTGGGATACTGGAATACCCCAGCGTGTGGATATTCACCTGTCTGTGGGGTGTTTTCCTGGGCTTCAGGCTGCTCTCCAGCAGGATGCAGCTCTCTCGTGGCATCCTTGTGGCATCCAGGCGTCCCAAGGAGAAGACACCTCCTTGCTAAGGCCATGTCCGTGCTGCTGGATGTCTGTCTGTGGGCAGCTGGAGTGAGGCCTCGGCAGCCCTGGCTAGGGGGGAAGAGCTGAGATCCTGCTCAGGCCCCCAAGGCCAAGGTAAGGATTCTGTCCAGCCTCACTCGGACTGGGGCTTCTCTGTTCTCAGCTGTCTCCGTTTTTTTCTCAGCGTAACACGAGTATGATCGGTGTCCTAAGCATTACAGGGGGAATTATAAGAAAATACAGCAAATAAAATCTCTCTTGCTCTACAGTGTGGTCGGATGAGTTGTTTGCAAAAAGACTGCATGGCTCATTGATCTGACAAGTGGACTGCACTTGAGTTTCCCCCACGGTCCTGCTTCCCTCCTGCTGCACAGCAGGAAGGACTCCTCTGGAGCCCACAGCAGCCCCTGCTCCCAGTGTCACACACAGCCAGCACCACCCAGAGCTCAAGCAAGAGAGCTGCAGAAAGCTGCGGGCTTTCCAGGAGATGAAATAGGTTTTCCTCATTGAAGTCTGTTCTATTTTTTTTTTCTCCTCTTCAAAGATACCTGTGTCCAAAGTCAGCAAATGCCCAACAGCAGCTCTGTGAGCGAGTTCCTCCTGCTGGCATTCGCAGACACGCGCGAGCTGCGGCTCCTGCACTTCGTGCTCTTCCTGGGCATCTCCCTGGCTGCCCTCCTGGGCAACGGCCTCATCCTCACCGCCGTAGCCTGCGACCACCGCCTCCACACCCCCATGTACTTCTTCCTCCTCAACCTCGCCCTTCTCGACCTGGGCTGCATCTCCACCACTCTGCCCAAAGGCATGGCCAATGCCCTCTCGGACACCAGGGCCATCTCTTAGCACGGGTGTGCTGCACAGGTCTGCTTTTTTGTCTTCTTGGTCGGAGCAGAGTATTCCCTCCTCACCGTCATGGCCTACGACCGCTACGTTGCCATCTGCAAGCCCCTGCACTACGGGAGCCTCCTGGGCAGCAGAGCTTGTGCCCAGATGGCAGCAGCTGCCTGGGGCAGTGGCTTTCTCAATGCTGTCCTGCACACAGCCAATACATTTTCCCTGTCCCTCTGCCTTGGAAACGCAGTGGCCCAGTTCTTCTGTGAGATCCCCCAGATCCTCAAGCTCTCCTGCTCAGATGCCTACCTCAGGGAAGTTGCTGTACTCTTATTTACTCTTTCTTTAATCTTTGCTTGTTTTGTTTTCATTATGTTGTCCTATATACGGATTTTCAGGGCTGTGCTGAGGATTCCCTCTGAGAAGGACCAGCACAAAGCCTTTTCCACGTGCCTCCCTCATCTGGTTGTGGTCTCTCTGACTGTCAGCACTGGCATGTTTGCCTACCTGAAGCCCCCCTCCATCTCCTCTCCATCCCTGGACCTGTTGGTGGCCGTTCTATTCTCGGTGGTGGCTCCAGCAGTGAACCCCTTCATCTACAGCATGAGGAACAAGGACCTCAAGAATGCCTTGTGGAAACTGATGACTTGATTTGCTTCGGAAACAATAATTTCACAGTCTGTTTCTGCAGATTACTCAGAATATCACTTACACAGAGCAACCTATATTCCCTTTTTTGTTGTTTTTGTGTGTGTGAGTGTGTATTTTTAGTACTGGTATTACTTAGTTTTGTGTTTTGTTTTGTTTTGTTTTGTTTGTTTCAGGTTAGGTTGCCCAATAAAATGTCATTTTTGTCCCACTCCCAATTCTGTACGTGTGTTTAGTGTATGTACTGAGTCTCTGTCCATGTGGAATTATGGTCTCTGTGAACTTTTAACGAAATAAAACAGCCTACACTGCCTTCTTTGTCTGATGTCCTTCCTCTGAGACCTGGTCTGGCTCTGCTGGGGCAGTGCCCATTTGCAGAGGAAAAGAGTCCCATTCCAGCAGCACAGCCAGGGAGCACCAGCGCTTGGGGCATGCCAAGCTGCTCTCTTGCCTCTGCCGCCCTCTCCTGCTGGTGGGGCCAGGCCCGGCTGCTCCTGGAGCTTGGTGCCAGTGCTGTTGTGGGGCTGTGCTGGGACTGCTGGCAGGTTAATGTTTCTTGCAGAGGGAATTAGCATCTGCCAGCAGAGTCCAGGGTATTGGCCGGAGCAGCATGAGCCCATAAAACAGGTGGAGCCCGCAGAGCATGAGCCTGTGCAAGGTGAATTTAGCAGAGCTCAAGTGCTCAAGCTGCTGCCAACAGGCAGAGGAGAGCTCTGCAGCCCCACGACACGCAGTAGCCCCAGCAAAGGAGGCTGGTGACTGATTCCTTGCAGCCTTGGGCAATGACAGTGACCCCATGAGCTGGGTCTGCCTCCCAGCCTGCCCAGCATGGCCCTGCAGAGTGTCCCCGTGCCCTGGGCACCACAGCCCCCTTGCTCTGCAGAGCAGCACCGCCAGCTCGGGCTGGGGCAGGGGCTGGGAGGGCGCTTCCCAGAGTGTCTTCTAGGCCAGCTTCAGGCACACAACATCTGCATGTCAGAGTGATCTTTGCTGTGTGCAAGGAGCTGAGAGACCAACAACAGTCATGGGGCTGGAACATTGCCTGCAAGGTCCCACCTGCCCTAGCACCTCCCAGAACTGGCACGGAACTGGTTCACATGCATCAGAGGGTCTGGGAGCCCAGCAGCAGTGCCATGGGCTTGAAGGATCACAATCAGATCACTTCTACCTGGGCAGGTCCTAGGCCAAAAAGGGGGTGTTTTGTAGGTATGATATTATGAGGCGGTGGTGCCTCAGAAACTCTAAGTCCAGCAGGAAGTGAATGGCTGTTAAATGGCCTTTGAGGTGGCTTCTTGGAGAAATAGCTGGCAGCTCATCCCTTGACTCCTGGCTGGGATCTATGCCATTAGGCTCATATCTGCAAAAGTACCTGAAAGGCAAGCAGAAGGCACTTGCTGTGCCTGTAGTTTGTGAGATCCGCTCTTTCCGAGTACCTGGTAGGCCCCATAAAGGAAGAGGTCTTGGATAGGGCTTGTCATGTCAGAGGTGTCAGCTTTTCCCTGAAGTCATCCTTCAGGACTGCTTTCAGTTTTCAACACAGAGGGGGCCACTGCCTCCAAGATGGCTGGGGTAAAACGGACCATGCACGAGGGCCTGGAAAAAGTTACCCTGGCTGCATAGGAGCCATTCTATATCCAAAAGCTGGAGGCAGGAAACAAATTTTTAGGGTGGTACGGAGCTGCAGGGCACATTGTGCAGGGTGTTCCTGCAGCCTTTATGTTCTTTTCCATCCTGTCTTCGGTGCTGCGTCTGTCTTAAGAAAGGAGTAGCCAACAGAGGTAAGACAGACACTGTGAGATCATGAAAGCCATCAGAAAACTACCCCTAAGAAGATGACTGATATGGGGAGGTCAGAAGAAGCCTGGCCAGGAGAAATGTGAGATTTGGGAGAGAGAAGAGGCCAGCAGGAATCAATGATTTCTGGGAGGCTAGAAGGTTCAGGCAATGTTGATTCTGCTGTAGCACTGACTTAAAAGAGTCATGTAAAGACCTTGCCCTATTTTAACCAGCAACATTAATCCTTAAACCTAAATGCTACTGTACACACTGTCAGGAATCCACTACTCTAATGCCTGACCTCAACGCATCCCTTGAAGCCAAAATTCATCACATAGCCCCTTCCCCTTGTTTTTACTCTCTTAATCACTCTGATCCCTGACCTTAACACTAGCATTAAAATGCTCTTTTTAACCCTAGGAAACTGCCTGAGAGACCTAAACAAAACCCTAAACCACAAAGCTTGTCCATACCCTAAACACAGACCTGATACCCACGTAAGAATACCAAAACATTCCCATTCAAACTTTGCTTGATCTTTAACCCAGTAAGGTGGGCCCTAGTCCCTAGTCATATACATGAACACCTAACACCCAAAACCCCTGTTCCTGTGCATTAACCTCCTCACCTTCAGCCCCTCTACTAAGCCTTAACTTTAGGCCCGTCATCCCTTGGGACAGGGCAGGAACCATGAGGTTGCTCTGCAGTCATGGCACTCAAAGCTGAATGTGAGGGGCCATGGATCTCATCAGATTGTGGGCCACAAGGAGGAGACGGAGGAGAATGCTCTGATGAGCTCAGCTCTGCCTCAGGATCTCCTGCACCAGCAGGGGAGTGTGACTGTGGCAGTGACTGTAAGGTCACTTCTGTCCCTGCAGAAGATAGGGCAGCAGCAGGATCATGTCACAGAAAGGGACTGAGAGGTCACTTCAGTCTGTAGGTGGCAGGTCACCCTTGACTTAGAGCTGGGATCGGTACTTTTCGGCTGACATCTGCCAGTGGCCCTGGTAGGCCAGCAAAAGGCACCTGGCTGGCATGCTGACTGTGGGATCCCCTCTGCCTACATACCCAGGAGGACCCATGCAGAAAGAAGGCCCACATATGGGTTGTCCTGTCCCTTCTGCTTGAGTCCATGACTGGACAGCAGCAGGCCCATGGCTTGGAAGATGCTGGTGCGGTGACTTCTGTCTGGTTGGCTGACAGGCCGCAAGGAGCCTGATGGATTGGGATGCCTACTTTAGGAGGGGGTTCCACCCTGATGGAGCTTTCTTTTGTAGTAGAAAAGAGTAGGAGAGAAAAAACTGCCACAAAGTGCACTTTGGAATGTTGGTGCTGGCCACGAGGAGGAAGAACTGTCCCTCAGAGTGTCGTGCTGCGTTGCCAGAGGTCACCCAAAGAGCGTCTGTGATCAGAGCATGGCTTTGTGTGAGAAGGAGCAGCTGGGGAGGGTTGATGAGACACTGGTGAAATGATGGAAATGCTGGGATGAGAGCAAGGTGGTGAACAGAGACGGGTGTCTACAGTCCTCAAAGAAATAGGTGAAAGTCATCAAAGTCAACAAAGTGCTCTGCCGGGCACTGCCCAGCCCAGCCCGGCCCCTGCCCACCTCTCCCCACCACCCTGCCCTCTCTCCAGCCCAGCCCAGCCCAGCAGCCCAGGCTGGGCTGGCCCCAGGGCAATGCCCTCCACAGGCTGCTGCAGGGCTCTGGGCACGGCCACCCCAGCCCCAGCCCCTCACAAGGCACCGCAGCTGCTGGGACAAAGTGTGGTGGTTTCACTCAGGTGGGCAGCCGAGCTCCACCACAACCGCTCTCTCACTGCCCCTCTCCTCAAAGAGGAAGGGGGAGAAAATACAACACAGAGAACTCGAGGTTTGAGATGAGAAAGGTTTAATTAAATGGAAAGGGAATGGGGAGGAAAAAAAAAAAGAAACAAAAGAAACAATCAGTCCGCGCGGGAGCACGGAGAGAGGGAAAAAAAAATTATTCTCTACTTCCCATCAACGAGCGGTGTTCAGCCACGTCCTGGGAAGCAGGGCCTGAGGGTCCGAGCCACGGCTGCGCTCGCGTCAGGCAGCACCCTGGGGTGTCACCAAGTGACGTCACAATGGGTGCCCACCCAGCCCAGGCGCGTGTCACAGTGGCACCCATTGTGACGTCACTTGGTGACACCCCAGGGCTCCGCCTTATAAGAGCGCAGCCGTGGCTCGGACCCTCAGTGTCGGTGCACGGCAGTGACGGACAGGGCAGGAGCACAGGGCCTTCGAGGAGTCCCCGAGCATAGCCCACGTCCCACAATGCCGCAACCGCCCGCCCAGAGGAGCCGCCGGTTTCTATCTGAGAACTCTCCCTCTCCAGAGGCTCCTTCTGAAGGGGATGAGGAGGGAGGCATGCCCCCCAGGCAGCCCAGGCTGGCCTGGCAGGAGACCTGGTCTTCTAGGGGCAGCAACCGGCCAGCAGAGGACAGCTTGCTGGCAGAGGACAGAACCCCAGTCGAGGCCTTTTTCCTGGAAGAGGACAGCAGCCTGGCAGAGGCCATTTTGCTGGCAGAGGCCATTGCTCAGGCAGCGGGCAGCAGCCAGGTAGAGGAGAGCCAGGACGACGTACAGTGGCTGGATCCCAGTGAGTCAGGGTCTTCGGGATGGGGTGGGGAGGGTTGGGGACACAGAGACCCCTGCCTGACTCCAGGACTCCTTCCCTGGGTAAAGCGGCGCTTGGGCTGACGGGGCCGAGCTTCCTCCGCAGCACCACAGAATGCCAGGACGCTTCGGGCTGGGGGGGACCTCGGCGATCACGATGCTTCCCCCCAGCCCAGGCTGCCCAAAGCCCACCCAGCCTGGCCGTGGGCAGTGCCAGGGAGGGGGCACCGCAGCCTGCGCCAAGGCCTCACTGCCCTGGGCGTGAAGGAGAGAAATCCCTGCCTGTCCAAAAGAAACCTGCCCTCTTTGAGGTTAAAGGTGTCACCCCTTGTCCTGTCGCTGCAGTCCATGATGAAGATCCCCCCCCAGCTTTCCTGGAGGCCCCTTTGGGCACGGGGAGGCCGCAGCGAGGTCCCCCCGCAGCCTTCTCCAGGCTCCACAAGCCCAGCTCCCTCAGCCTCTCTTCCCAGCGGAGCTGCTGCAGCCTCTGGGCATCCCCGCGGCCTCCCCACGGCCTTCTGGGGCTGGGGCCCTTCCTCTCCTCACCCCTGCATTCAGCCCCTCTCTGCAGCACTCTTTGCTTTCCTCCTTTCCAGGTAAGGCATGGAAACTGTGCAGAGACAAGGCCGTGGAATTCATCAGGGCGTATGTCAGAGGCACAGAAAAGGTAATGGCAGCCGCTTGCATCACAGCTGTGCTCCTGGCGCTGCCCTCCAGGGGTCCCACACAGCCCCAGACCCCTCAAGGCTTTGGTCCTGCTGGCCGTGGGTGTCCCCCTAATGCTCTGTTGGTGTCTTTGTGGCTGCCAGGACGACGAGGAGCAGAAGATGCTGTTCCTCAGCAAAATCTGCGATCTGTGCAGATGTGTCACAGAGAGGGGTGTGCCAATGAACTTGCATGACTTCTGCTGCCAAACTAACCTGGTGGAGAACATCATGGTGAGAGGATGCGCAGCGGGCTGGGGAAGGGGCAAGGCCCCCCGGCACCAGCCCCCTGGGAGGCGAGGGCTGGGGCAGCGCTGGCTCTGCTGCTGCTGGGTGCCGGCGGCTCCAAGGTCTCATCCTGCTTGTGCTCTGCAGGCGCTGCTGGAAAAGGAGCCCATGGACAGCTTGCGCACAGCATTCCGGCAGAAGGCCATGGAGACTGTCGCCCTCCTCAGGTGCGTGCCCAGCCCCTGGTGGCAATGTCCTGGTGGCCCTGAAGCTGGCAGGGAGGCTGCCCGTCCCTCCCAGGGATGCCTGGCCAAGGGAGGTCCGTGTCCTCCTTCATAAGCCTCGAGGCACTGCGTCCAACAGGCTCCTCTCTCTCTCTCCTTCAGCAACACCGTACCAACAGCACTGCGTGGCAAAAAGGAGAGACTCCTGCATGTGTGCTGCAAGAGCATCTTCTTTCTGCCTCCCGAGTCAGATGTGCCAGAGACAGAAGGAGCGCTCTACACCAAGGTATGTGCTGGGTGAGGTACCGGCACCCCCAGTCCTGCTGAGCTGCTGCCTTGCTTCCCCGTGCTGACACAACCAAAGACCAGTGCAGGGCCGGGGCCCAGATTTGCTTTCCCAGCCTCACCCCTTCCCCGACCTGATCTTGTGCTGCAGGAGGTCTGCACGCAGTGGCTTTTTAGCCCCAAAGCCACCCCTGAACTCCCGAGGGGCTCAGAGCCAGCTCCTGGGGGTGAGGAGGGCCACAGAAATAATTCGATGCTCTTCTGTCCTCCCTGCAGACTATGAAAGCCATGGACACCATGCTGGTGGCCTTCGTACTCAACTGTCCAAAGACCAGTTTCAGCACAGAGTTGGAGAATATCTTGGAGGTTTGGCATTTGCAAAGAATTTCCAAAGAATCCTCTCAGGTCTCATTTGCAGACCACTGTCAACCCAGCAACTTCTCTCCTCGCAGGCGCTGCTGTACTTTGCCCTCTCCAAAAACCCAGCTGTGTGTGAGAGAGCTGTGAGGAGGATTGAGAGGCTGGGTGATTTCATCATCAGTTATTTTTTGAGCGAGGTAAGGCACAAGGAACCCTCCACCCTTTCCTGCATCCCAGAGCATCCTGCCACTCAGGGGTGCCTGTGAGGCAAGCCTCGATGCACGTGAGTGCCTCAGAACCGTGAATCGAGGGTCTTCGTCCCTTCTTCGCCCCTGCTCTTCCCTCCCCAGGCCCTGCTATCTCAGGGGCTGGCTCTGCCTCCACTAAGCCCTTTGTCTCTCCTCCCTTCCTCACCCAGAACTCAGATGACTATGAAAAATACAAGCACAGCCACGATGATTCCAGAGAGCTCTACATCCCCATCCTGGGACAGCTGCTGGGCCACCTCTTGCTTTTCAGCAATAGCAATGATTCCTTTGGATACGCAGCTTTGGATGCTCTTTTTCGCTTCTACAAAATCGTCAGAGAAGGAAGAGGTAAGAAGGTGTGGTGGGCACTGTCCGTCTGCACACAGACAGCTACTGATTTGTCTACTTGTTTTCCCCAAGTATTGTGAAGGTTTATTCTTTTGCTTGGTGGAGGCTGCCCACGGAATTCTGCCAGGTTCCCTGGCCTCCTCTGCTCCTCACAGCAGCTTCCCGCAGCATTCTGGCTATCGTTTTCCGCAGAAGCTAGACGCTCACCTGCCGTCCAGGAGCAGTTCTCTGCTGCTGTCCTTCCCAACCCTCCCCAGATCACCTACCACGCTGTTTTGTGGTGTCCCCCAGTCTAAGCCATCAATCGATGAGCACTTCCCAAACCGCATCTTCCCCGAGGAGTGAACAGCAGAGCCAGCCGTGCATCACCAGGGATGGTGACGCCCTCCAGAATGCTCCCTGACTGTTTGCTCCCTGCCGTCTTAAAGGCAGGTGTCAGGGGGCTTCCTGCACATCCTGACCCCGAGCAGAAGGGGGTCTGTGACACGCTGCTACCCCCACGGCACCCAACGCCATTGCTTCTCCTCCTTCTGCATCATCCCTGAGGTCCCTCTTGCTCCCAGCACTCCTCACCTTGTGCTTTACATCCCTGCCCACCACTCTCCTCGCCGTGGGTCTGAGCCTCCCTCCTCAGCCATTCCTAGTGAAAGAGCTTTTCACCATTTGGCAAGCTTGTTGGCAAAGATGCTCTTCCCTACTGACTCTTCGCTGTTTCCCCCTGTTTAGAATGCATATTGAGAGAGGACATGGTAAATTATGCAGAGAGACACAAGAATTTGGAGGACACAGCATACCCGTTTTCTACAACATCAACTCCGTGTGAAATTGCCAAGGTAATGAGCTCTGGCCTTGCTGGGGATCTTGTCCGCAGCATCAGCAGGCATCTCGTGTGAGCAAAGGGGTCCAGAACCGGTGGGGCTGGCACGGCCTCACTCGCCCTGCTGAGAGGGTTCCTCTTGTCCCCAGGCTGGGGCTATGCGAAGGCTGCTCCCCTGTGTCCCGGCAGCAGCTCCAGCCCTCCTGGCCACCAGCAAGCCCTGGTTACCTGCAGGGCCAGCACTCTGGCCCCATATGCCCCATCCTCACCCCTTCCCCCGAGGGCCCTCTCTCCAGAGCTGCCCTTGCTGCTCAGCTAAGCAGCACCCTTGGGACACTCAGTGAGGCATGTCTTCGCTCCTCCTTCTTCCCACAGCGGTTTGGAGGATACCTCTTCCCTGCTGAGAGGCTGAAAATCATCCTCACAGCCCTTGAAGCTTTACAAGACTCCAGCATCCATGACAAGCAGGGGGCCTGCAGCGTGCTGGACGCAGCCTTGAAGGACCCTTTCTACTGGCTGACAGATGTAAGTGGCCTGTGGCCATGGCCCTGCCCTTGAGCTCTTCCAGGCGTTGTTCCTCTCTCCTTCCCTGCCTCCCTCCCTGCCTCCCTCGCACATCGGGGTCTCTTGGGCTCCAGAAGCCACCTGAAGCCAGCAGAGAGCAATGGAAGGGGCCAAAGTTTGAGTGGCAGCTGTGGCAATGGCTGCGGTCTGCTGGCAACACCATTCCCACTTTGTCCCCCAAGGTGCCAACGATCATGGAGTGCATCAGGAGAAACCTGGGCAGCATCCACACAGCATCGGCGCGGCAGTGCCTGGACTCCCTGCTTCTCAGGCTGACCAACATGATGCCCAGGAGAGAAGTCGAGAACCTGCTGCAGTTCTCTCCGCCACGTGACAGGTCCTGGCCTTAACATCCTTGTGGGCTTGTTCCGCGTCGGGAGATGCACCTGGAGACTCTCTGCTTGCCACACCAATGGCAAAGGGCAGGACATCCCCAAGGAGCACAGCCCTCCTTCCCACCAATGTGTTCCAGCCCTACTGGGCCAGCCAGGGCTGCAGCAGCCCAGCTGTCCAAGGCAGCCCAGAGTCCCCCTGCCCCCAGGGAACACCAGCTCAGCCCCCTCCTGCCTGCCCAGGCTGGGCCCTCAGTGCTCCCCAAGTCACAGGGGCTGCAGGACAGCCTGGGTCCTCTGGGGCTGGCCCAGTTTGTGGCCCTGCGGCTGAGGCAGCCTCACTGACAGAGTCTTCTGGGCTTGCAGCACTGACCTGGCCATGTGGGAGGTGATCCTGGCCATGCCAAAGACCTTGAAGAGGGTTTTAAGCATCATGATGGAAGACTTGCCGCTGCGCTACTGGTGCACCGCAGTCACCAAAGACACCTGCATCCGTCGCTTGGCTGTGAGTTCCCAGATGAAACCTTGCTCCCAGCAGGGCTACGTGTGCCCCTTCAGGCACACAGGCACAGCCCTGTGCCCATCTACCCCCAAACTGCCAGCTCCCGCAGGACGTACGGACACATGGTCCCTGGGGCCGGCAAGCCCCCGTAGCTCCCCGCGCCTGGTGCCTCTTTGGTGCCAGCTGGCGCTGCCCCATCCCTGCCCAAAGGTGGGAGAAGAAGAGGCTGCAGGGAGCCCTGCAGGCCCTGCCAGGCTCTCACTGCTCTTTCTTGCAGATGCTGGGCCGGAATCACATTTCTGAGGAGGACTTTGGTAACCCGGTGCACCTCCAGAGCTACCTGAGGTACCCAAGACCAGAGATGCGCTTGATGGTTCTGAAAGGGCTCTGCACCGTGTCAGAGAGCCCTGAGAAGGTGAGCGGGCCATCGTCAAGCAAAGCCATGTTGGCAGCCTGGGGCTTTGCTCTTCTGCCCTCCCGTCCCTCCCCGCTGCCAGGAAGCAAGGCAGGAGGCTGGTGCTCAGGAACCAGAGCCCTTTGCCCAGGGTGGTCTCTCACTGCCTCACGGAAGGGAAATGGTGTCTTTCCTACAGGCAAGGAAAATTCAGGTCTTGCTGCCAGACATTGTGGAGGCCCTGCAGGACACCAACACATATGTGGTGCTGACGGCCCTGCCTGTGCTGAGAAACGTGATGGCTCATGTGGAGAGGTGGAAGGACAGTGGCCTGGCTCTGCAGCTGGCTGAGAAGCTCCTGCCACTCTTTGACCACGTAAGTGTGCTGCGGGAGCCCGAGCCCTCAGCTGGGCCCCCTGTAACGAGGGCTGCCCTTCAGCCCGGCCCTGTGGGCAGCACTCAGGCAGGGCCTTCCCAGTCTCCTCGTCAGCCCAGGCGCTGGGGAGCTCTGCTTGGGCATGGCTGGTGCGGCTGGTGGTGAAAGTGGGGTGGCTGGCGGGCAGCCTGCGATGGCAACCGATTGCGTTGCCCTTCACGGGCACCAGGCCTTGCAGCTGCCCCTGAGCAGCTCCTCTGGGAAGGATCCAGCGCTGAAGCATCTCACAGTGCTGGGAGCTCCCTTCACATCGGCCACGCTAATGCTGAAATTCCTCCTGTCCTCCTCCCTGCCAGGCGTCCAGCCAGGTGCAGGAGCACTCCATCTGCCTCTTCCAAGCCGTGGTGGAAGCTGTGCTGCGGCAAAGGAAGAAGGAAATGAAGAGGAGAGTGCACAGGAGCCTTCTCCCACTCTACTTTCACATGAGAGACCAGAGTGAGAGCGTAGCAAAGGTACAGATCTCAGAGCTGAGCAGTTATGTGGGCAAGGGTGTGCTGATGCCACAGGGTTGCTGTGGGGGATCTCTGGCCGGCAGCATGAGCTGCCTCCGATGGTGGCTGTCCCGTGGCCTTGCCTTGGCCACTGAACCCAGTGCACGCTGCCCCCCACCACAGCCTCCCATAACGCGCTGGGAAAGGCTCGCAGCCCTGCCAAGAGGAGGGGACAGAGGGTCTCCTTCCCAAGGCTGTGCTGCTACCTCCCAACCTCTGCTGCTCCGCAGGCCTCTGGGGAAGCTCTCGCCGTGGCTGCAGAGTTTCTGCGATGCAAGGAGCTCAAGCGCTTCGTCCAGACAAAACAGACGTGGAGGATTGGAGAGTGCTTGGTAAGGACCCAACTTGGTTTGCCCCAGCTGGGCAAACGCGCCCGGCCAGAGCCCGCTGCCTGCAGCCGCATCCTCGCTCCCTTCCTGCCAGCACAGAGCCCCAGGGGGCTCTTCTGCAGGCCCCTCTGCCCTCCCTGCCCCCAGGATGCTGGAGGAGACCCTGGAGAGGGTGTGCAAGCCCCGTGACCCTGCGTTCTCTCTCTCTCCAGCTGCAGCAGGACAGAGGCAGAGTAGAAGAATACCTGCAGCAGAGCCAGCCCTACCTGAAGGCCACTCAGACCCTTGTGCGACTTGAGGCCGTCAGATTCATTGGTGAGCCCAGCCCCTGGGTCCCTCTTGGGGCAGCCTTTGGCAGCCCCAGGCACTGCCCTGTTGCCCCCAGAGCCCCCCGACTGGGCCCTTGCTCCAGGGTGCAGGAGGGGGCACAGCCTGGCTGGCCAGGCCAGGGGCTGCGCTGCTGGGAGCGTGCTGGGGAGCGGGGCTCTGATGGGGTCTCTGTGTCTAGGTCTTGCTGCGCGCTACTGCGAGGACCAGAGCAAGGAGAAGCTGAATGAAATCCTCAGAGGTGAGTGAGGGCAGTGGGGGGTGTGCTAGGGCTGGGGGGACAGCGGCAGAGGCCCCCGTGCCTTGCCCTGCTCCAGGGAAATGCTTCGGGGCGGAGGAGCAATGCAGCCATAGGAACGAGGGAGAGGAGACGGGGTAGCCTGTGGTGTCAGGGAATGGCCTCCCAGCCTGGAGCTGGGCAGTGCCGCTGAAAGGGTTGAGTGTCCCTGAGGAAGAGTCAGGGGAAAGGGCAGTAAGGCTGACAGAAGGTGGGAGCCTGTTGTAGAGCACGCAACCAGGACGAAGAGGGAGATGAGACAGCCTACAAGCAGCTAGGAGCAGGGTCACGATTGCTAGCCCTTGCTCTCATGGGGAAGCACAATAGCGAGAGGAAAGAGTCCAGGAGATTCCTGGAGTGTGTGAATCCTCCCAAGGGATGGAGGCAGGTGGTGAGGGAACCAGCTTGTGAAGGTGTCCCACTTGACCTGTGGTGCGCAGGTGGGGAAGGACTGGTGGCTGCATTTGGGACATTGCTGAGCAGCAGCTTTCAACGGATTCCTTTGTCCCTCCTGCTCCTCCTGGCCTGGGGAAGAGTCGAGTGGGGCTGGCATGCTCTGCAGGGGATGCCTGGGGATCTCTGCAAGGAGTGGGTTTTCATCTCTGCTCTTCTTTCTTTTGCAGTCCTCCAGCCTTCAGAGAACGACCCGGAACCCATGGTCCGTTCCCTGGCAGTTCAAACCACCCTGATCCTGACGTCAAGGCATACCGCAACGTCAGGACGGAGATTTCCACTGCCGTGTTGCTGCTAGCCCCGCAGCAGTCCTCAAAAGAGCAATATATATTTAATAGAACTAGGTTGTTGTCTCGTTATTCCAGCAGCTCCTTCACAGTGACTCGGTGCCATGACGCTGAGCTAACTTGGAGGCCACCAAGGACCCTGAGAAGTTCCCTCTGTTCCCCTGAGAAGGCAACTTCCTTGTGAGGGGAACAGAGGGCCCTATTTGTTAGCCTGACCCTACCCGTAGGGAAGTCTGCTGCCTCCCTGGGGCTAGGGTCATGGACGTTGCCAGAAAGCTTCCCAACCTGGTTTTCCCCTCTGATTACTATCGTCTTTTGATAGTCCAGGCTGGCAGTGATAATACTGAAGATAGAAGCCTGAAGACTATCAAGCGGGACTTTAGGGGACTGGGACGGGTAGTGGATGGAGTGGGAGTTCAGGTGGTGTTTTTGTCCACCCCTACAGTGGCAGGGAGGGGTACAGAGAGGACTCACGACTCACTGGGATCCAGCAACTGCAACTCCTTCTTGCTGTCCTCTGTCAAACCTCTGTTCTCTACCACTAAGCTGTCCTCTGCTGGTCTCCTGTCCTCTGCCAGGCTGCTGTCCTCTACCGGGCTGCTGCCCTTTGACAGCAAGCTGTCCTCTGCTGGGCTTCTGTCCTCTGCCGGCAAAATGTCCTCTACCGGGGTGCTGTCCTCTGCCAGCAAGCTGTCCTCTGCTGGCCGGTTGCTGCCCTCAGAAGACCAGGTCTCGTGCCAGGCCAGCCTGGGCTGCCTGGGGGGCATGCCTCCCTCCTCATCAGATTCAGAAGGAGCCTCTGGAGTGGGAGAGTTCTCAAATAGAAAACGGAGGCTCCTTCGGGCAGGCGTGGGCTATGCTCGGGGACTCCTCGAAGGCCCAGTGCTCCTGCCCTGTCCGTCACTGCCGTGCACCGACGCTGAGGGTCCGAGCCACAGCTGCAGTCATATAAGGCGGACCCCTGGGGTGTCACCAAGGGAGGTCACCAAGGGTCCCATGTGATACGTGCCTGGGCTGGATGGGCCCCACCGGGCGCTGTAAGTTCGTGGGCGACACCAAGCTGGGCAAGGGGATCTGGACAGGCTGGATCAACGGGCCGCATCCAGCTGCGTGGCATTCAAGGCCAAATGCTGGGTTCCACACTTGGAATCATACAATATCCTGAGTTGGAAGGGGGCAGACCTGAAGGGATGAAAGACACGGTCTCCCGATGCCTCTTGAGCAGAAGGCCTTTATTGCCATTTTTCTCTGCTACATATACTTTCCCCGTAACCACATGCGCTGTCCACGCGCCTGAATCAGTCCTACAATTCATTAGAGACCCTCAGCCACGCGCCTCAAGCCAGCCAGCAATTGACCACTGCGCAAAGCTCATCTTTAATGCTGTAGCCAAGTTAATTTATCTCCACCTTGTTCAAGTTTTTGTTACTAATGCCTAGTAAAAAAAGGGGCTTTAGGGCTTTGGGGCGACTACTTAAAGGATCAGGGGCACAGGTTGTGTTTGCCTCTGTCCTTCCGATAGGGGGGATCGATGCTGACAAGCAGACTCATCACATTAACACGTAGCTTCGGGACTGGTGCAACTGGTAGAACTTTGGGCTTGCTGATCATGGGAGGGTCTATGTGACACTGGCCTGCTACCACCAGATGAGATGCGCCTCCCTGTAGTGGTTTTACCTGGCAAGGTTTTGGTAGCACGGGGCCATAGGAGTGGCTTTTGTGAGAAGGATCTGGAAGCTGCCCCATGTTTGCTAAGGGCCCCTCTGCTGACCAGAGCTGAGCCAATAAGTCACAGAATCACAGAATCACAGAATTTCTAGGTTGGAAGAGACCTCAAGATCATCGAGTCCAACCTCTGACCTAACGCCAACAGTCCCCACTAAACCATATCCCTAAGCTCTACATCTAAACGTCTTTTAAAGACTTCCAGGGATGGTGACTCCACCACTTCCCTGGGCAGCCTGTTCCAGTGCCTAACAACCCTTTCGGTACAGAAGTTCTTCCTAACATCTAACCTAAAACTCCCCTGGCACAACTTTAGCCCATTCCTCCTCATCCTGTCATCAGGCATGTGGGAGAACAGGCCAACCCCCACCTCACTACAGCCTCCTTTAAGGTATCTGTAAAGAGCGATAAGGTCGCCCCTGAGCCTCCTCTTCTCCAGGCTGAACAAGCCCAGCTCCCTCAGCCGCTCCTCGTAGGACTTGTTCTCCAGGCCCCTCACCAGCTTCGTCGCCCTTCTCTGGACCCGCTCAAGCACCTCCATGTCCTTCTTGTAGCGAGGGACCCAAAACTGAACACAGTACTCGAGGTGCGGCCTCACCAGAGCCGAGTACAGCCCCCCGTAGCCACCCATAGCCCCCCGTAGCCCCCTGTAGCCCCCCATAGCCCCCCATAGCCCCCTATAGACCCCCAGAGCCCCCCTATAGCCCCCCCCCCCCCCTTATCCCGCTCCTCACGTTCCGGTCCACGATGTCCCGGCCCTGGCTGGCCAAGCTGCTGCCGTAGGCGGCGGCCAGGCTGGACACGGGCTCGGCCAGGAAGGCGGCGGCGGGGGGGGGCAGGCGGGATGCGGAGGACGCCGGGGGGGCCGCCGGGGGGGCCCCGTAGGCCCGGGCCGGGCCGTGGGGGGGGGGGGCGGCCCCGCCGCTGGTGTCGTCGAAGAGCGGCCGCGGCTCCGCCATCCGCGGAGGGGCCGGGCCCGGGCCGCGGCGCTTGGGGGCTGCGGGGAGAGGAGAGGGGGGGTCAGGGGGGGCCGGGGGGGGTCGGGGGAGGGGGGGGGCGCCGGGGGTCCGCACCGAGCCCCGCCGCCGCTCCCGGGGGCTCCATGGCGCTTCCGCTTCCGGTCACGTGAGGAGCGCGGGAGGAAGCTGTTGGCGGAGCGGCGGGGCGGGGCCGGAAGTGGCGGTTGCCATGGGGACGGGCGCGCGGGGCCGTGACGTCAGCAAGGGTGTGATGTCAGCAAGGCCACCGTGCCACCAAGGTGATGACGTCACCAAGGCCACCACGTCACCAAAGCCATGATGGCAACCAAAGCCATGACGTCACCAAGGCCACCATGTCCCCAGGGCCACCACGTCCCCATAGCCCCCATGGCCCCATAGCCCCCACGGCCCCATATCCACCATGTCCCCAGCGCCATCTTATCCCCAAGGCCACCACGTCCCCAAGGCCACACGGTGGCCGTGGTGGCCCTAGGGCTGTCCCTGAGGTGTCGTGGCCATTTCCTGGCCACGGCGGCCATCTTGTCCCCAAGGCCACCATGTCCCCATGGCCACCACATCCCCATGGCCACCATGTCTCCGTGGCCACCATGTCCCCAGGATGACCATGTCCCCATATCCACCATGTCCCCATGGCCACCACGTCCCCAAGGCCACACGGTGGCCCAGGGGGGGCTGCTGCTGCTGGGCACCCTGGGGCTCTGGGTGCTGGAGGGGGGGGCGCGGACCCTCGGGACCCCCCCCGGGACCCTCAACGCCTCCGGGACCCCGCGGTGGGACCTGGCCTCCGCCTTCTTCTTCTCCACCACCCTGCTCACCACTGTGGGTAAGGAGCCCCCCCGCCCCCAAATCGGGACCCCCCCTCCGAATTGGGACCCTCCTAAAGAACCCCATGGGCACCAGGACCCCCCCAAGGGCATTGAGACCCCCGGGACCCCCATGAACCCCAGGACCCCCATGAGCACCAATTCCCCCAGGACGCCTCTGAGCACCAGGCCCCCCCGGGACCCCCCCAAGAACACCGGGACCCCCATGAACACCAGGACCCCCGTGGGCACCAGGACCCTCCATGGCCCCCCATAGGCACCGAGCCCCCTGAGAACCTCAGGACCCCCATGGGTTTTGGGACCCCCTTTAGCACTGGGACCCCCAGGCCCCCCCCCAGCCCCACCAGGACCCCCCCAGCCCACAGAGCCCCCCAGTTCGCCCAGGACCCCCATCACCACCAAGCCCCCAACCTCCCCCCACCACCCCCAGGGGTCCCCCCTCCCCTTTCACTTACCGGGGGGGGTCCCCCCCCTAAATTTCCCCCCCCCCCCCAGGCTACGGCCCCGTGGCCCCCCTGTCCCCGGGGGGCAAAGCCTTCTGCTTGGCCTACGCGGCGCTGGGCGTCCCCTTCACGGTGTTGACGTTGGCGGTGGTGGCCCGGTGGCTTTCGGTGCCGGTCACCCGGTGGCCCCGGCGCTACCTGAGGACGCGGTGGGGTTGGAGCCCCCGGGGGGCCGCCGGGCTCCATTTGGGGCTGCTGGCGGGGGCGGTGGCGGGGGGCTTCGTGCTGCTGCCTGCCGCCGCCCTGTGGGCCCTGGGGGGCTCCGGGAGCTTCTTGGACGCCGTCTTCTTCTGCGGCATGGCCGTCACCACCGTGGGGCTGGGGGACGCGGCGGGGGCACCGGAGGGGCAGCCCCCGCGCCACCTCTACCGGGTGGCCTTGGCCGGTGAGCAGGGGCGGGGGGTTGGGGGGGGGCGTTGGGGTGGGGGGCGTTGGGGTTTGGGGATCTGGGGTTGGGGTTATGTGGGGGTTGGGGCTATGTGGTTGGGTTCTTCTTGGTGGGGGGGGTCTTCATTGGGGTGGGGTCTTTATGGTGGTGGGGTCTTCATGGTTGGGGTCTTCATGGTTGGTGTCTCCATGGTTGGGGTTTAGGTGGTTGGGGTCCTCATGGTTGGGGTCTTCATGGTGGTTGGATCTTCGTGGTTGGGGGTCTTCATGGTTGGGTTCTCCATGGTGGTTGGGGTCTTCATGGTTGGGGTCTTTATGGTTGGGGTCTTCATGGTTGGGGTCTTCATGGTTGGGGTCTCCATGGTTGGGGTTTAGATGGTTGGGGTCTTCATGGTTGGGGTCTTTATGGTTGGGGTCTTCATGGTTGGGGTCTTCATGGTTGGGGTCTCCATGGTTGGGGTTTAGATGGTTGGGGTCTTCATGGTTGGGATCTTCGTGGTTGGGGTCTTCGTGGTTGGGGTCTCCATTGGGGTGGTGTCTTTATGGTGGTTGGGTCTCCATGGTTGGGGTCTCCATGGTGGTTGGGTCTCCACTGGGGCGCGGTCTCCATTGGGGTGGGGTCTTCATGGTTGGGGTCTTCGTGGTTGGGGTCTTCGTGGTTGGGGGACTTCATGGTTGGGGTCTCTGTGGTGGTTGGGTTCTCCATGGTTGGGGTCTCCGTGGTTGGGGTTTAGATGGTTGGGGTCTTCATGGTTGGGATCTTCGTGGTTGGGGTCTTCGTGGTTGGGGTCTCCATTGGGGTGGTGTCTTTATGGTGGTTGGGTCTCCATGGTTGGGGTCTCCATGGTGGTTGGGTCTCCACTGGGGCGCGGTCTCCATTGGGGTGGGGTCTTCATGGTTGGGGTCTTCGTGGTTGGGGTCTTCGTGGTTGGGGGACTTCATGGTTGGGGTCTCTATGGTGGTTGGGTTCTCCATGGTTGGGGTCTCCGTGGTTGGGGTCTCCATTGGGGTGGGGTCTTTCTGGTGGTGTCTTTATGGTGGTTGGGGTCTTCATGGTTGGGGTCTCCATGGTGGTTGGGTCTCCATTGGGGTGGGGTCTTCATGGTGGCGGGGTCTTCATGGATGGGGTCACCATGGCGGATTGGGTCTTCATTGGGGGGGGGTCTCCATGGGGATCTCTCCATGGGGTGGGGGTCTCCACGGGGGGGTGGGGGTCTCTGACCGCTGTGTCCCCCCCCCCCAGCCTACCTGCTGCTGGGGGTGACGGCGGCGCTGCTGCTGCTGGCGGCCTTCCAGCAGCTGCTGGAGCTGCACGGGGTCAGCGCCGCGCTGCGCCCCCCCCCGGACCCCCCCGAGGAGGACGGGGGGCTGCTGGACGAGGGGGGGCAATAAACGGGGGGCTCGAAGCGCGACGGGCTCGCTGTGGTCACTGGGGGGGGTTGGGGGTCCCAGACGCATGGGGGGGGGGGGTCCCAGACACATGGGGGGGGTCCCAGACACATGGGGGGGGTCCCAGGTCCAATAGGGGGGTTCCCGGTCCCATTGGGGGGTCACAGACCCATGGGGGGGGGGGGTCACAGCACCATTGGGGTGGGGATCCTGATCCCATTGGGGGGGGTCCCCAAACCCATGGAGGGGTCCCAGACACATGGGGGGCTCCCAGTCCCATTGGGGGGGGCAGACACATTGAGGGGGGGAGCAGATACATGGGGGGGGTCCCAGTCCCACTGGGGGGCGTCCCAAACCCATAGAGGGGTCCCAGTCCCAAGTAGAGGGGTCCAGACTCATGAGGGGGGGGTCCCATTTGGGGTCCCAGTCCCTGTGACACCACAGCCCCCCCCCCACCCGACCCTATTAGGATGAAAGAACTCCCCCCCCCCCAGCTCATTTTATAGAAAACCTTTATTCTGTAAAAATTGGGGGGGAAGTGAGGGGGGGCTCACATGGACGGGGGGGGAGGGAGCGGGGGGCCGGGCACCCCCATGGGCACCCCCAGGAGCCCCCCCCCCACCTCACCCCACAGCGGGCGGGGGGGGGATGCCGGACGGTGCCCCCCAGTGTCTCTCCATCCCCCCCCCCCCCCAGCTCCGATATATACAGACAATAAATACAGGGCCCCCCCCCCGGGATGGGGAGGGGGGGGCTCAGGCCGGGGGGCGCGCGGGGACGCAGCGGGGGGGTCCCTGCGCCAGGACAGAGCCGGGGGGGCAGAGGCAGCGGAAGGAGCCGGGGGTGTTGAGGCAGCGCCCCCCCCGGCACAGGGCGGCCTCCGAGCACTCGTCGAGGTCTGCGGGGAAAAGGGGGGGGGTCAGGGGGGGTCGGGGAGGGGGATTAAGGGGGGTTGGGGGGGATTTGGGGTGGGATTGGGGTGGGATTGGGGGGTTTTGGGGGGATTGGGGGAGATTGGGGGGGGAATGGGGTGGGATTTGGGGTGGGATTGGGGTGGGATTAGGATGGGTTTGTGTTGGGATGGGAAGGGATTTGGGGTGGGACTGAGATTGGTTGGGATTTGGGGCGGGATTGGGATTTAGTTGGGATTTGGGGTGGGATTGGGATTGGATTTGGGGTCGGACTGGGGTGGGAAGGGGTTGCAGATGGGATTGGGGGGGGTGGGGATGGGATTGGGGTGGGATTGGGATTGGGGGTATGGAATGGGCATGGGATCGGGATTTGGGGTAGGATTGGGGTAGGATTTGGGGTTGGATTAGGGTGGGATTGGGGGTTGGATTAAAGTGGGATTGGGGATGGGATGGGGTGGGATTTGGTCTGGGACTGGGGTTTGGGATGGGATGGGATTGGGATGGGAACAGGCTGGGATTATGCCGGGATCAGGCCGGAATCAGGCCGGAATCAGGCCGGGATTAGGCCAGGATTAGGCTGGGATCAGGCCGGGATCAGGCCGGGATTAGGCCTGGATTATGCCAGATTAGGCCGGGACTAGGCCGGGATTATGAAGGAATTAGGACGGGATCAGGCCGGGATTATTCCGGGATCAGGCCGGGATTAGGCCGGGATTATGCCGGGACTAGGCCGGATTAGGCCGGGATTAGGCCGGATTAGGCCGGATTAGGCTGGGATTAGGCCGGATTAGGCCGTATTATGCCGGGATTATGCCGGGACTAGGCCGGATTAGGCCGGATTAGGCCGGGATTATGCCGGAATCAGGCCGGGATTATGCCGGGACTAGGCCGGGACTAGGCCGGATTAGGCCGGATTAGGCCGGATTAGGCCGGGATTAGGCCGTGTCTCACCCACGCAGGCCACGCGTGCCGCGTCCAGCCGGTAGCCGGGGTCGCAGGCGCAGGTGAAGCCCTGGGGCACCCGCACGCAGTGCCCATGCTCGCAGCCGCTCAGCACCCCGCACAGCTCCGGCGGCAGCGCCTCGTCCCGGGGGTCTGCGGGGGGGGGTCCCCGTCAGCCCCCTCCCCATAAGAAAAACAAAATCCCCCCCCAAAACCCCTCAATCCCGCCCCCCCCCAAACTCACCATCCTCGCTGGCTCGCCCCGGCCGCTCGGCCACACCATGGGGCTGGAAGAGCCACGGGGGGGGGTCCTGGGGGGCGCTGGGGGGGCTGCGGGGCCGGGAGGAGCGGGGGGGGCCCCGGCGGGACCCCTCGAAATCCTCCAAGTCCTCGTAGCGGGGGGGGGCGGCGTAAAGGGCGTCCCCGCGGGGGTCGTAGCCCCCCCCCAGCCCATAGGGGTCGTAGTCGGCGCGCAGCCCCGGGGGGGGCAGGCGGGGGCCCGGACCCCCAAAGGGGAGGGGGCCGTAGGGCAGCCCGTAGTGGGGGGGGTATTCGGGGCCGTATTCGTAGGGGGGGCCCAGCCCCGGGCCGGGGGGGCGCAGGACGTTGCAGAGGAACTCGAAGTCATCTGGGGGGGGGGGGGGGGGAGAAAAAAAAATGGGGGGGGGGGCAGGTTGTGGGGTGGGGTCCTAAAAATTGGGGATGCTAAGGGGGGGGGTGTAAAGAGGTGGGGGGGGCACTGTTATATGGGGGGTGCCCAAGGGGTCTCCATTAGGGGGGGGGCGTTGTGGGGTGGTGGGAGGGGTTCCCATTATTGGGGGGGGCAAAGGGGTCCCTGTTATGGGGGGGGTCCAAGGGGTCCCAATCATGGGGGGGGTGTCTAAGGGGGACCCACTCTGGGGGGTGCCCATGGGGTCCCCATTATGGGGGTCTGGGGGGGGTCCCTATTGCTGGGGTAGGAGGGGGGCAGGGTGGGGGTCCCCCTGTGTGGGGTCTTGGGGACATGGGGACATGGGGACATGGGTATAGGGGATGGGGGGGTCGTGGGCATGGGAGGGGGCATGGGGACGTGGGCATGGGGGGGGGGACAGGGACATGGGGGGACATGGGGACACAGGGATGTGAGGCTATAGGGCCTTAGGGACATGGGGACATGGGGACAAGGGGACAAGGGGCCGTAGGGGACACGGGTGCATGGCAACATGAGGCTATGGGGCCACGTGGCTGTGGGGTCATGGGGATGTGGGGACACGGGGACATGGGGACATGGAGACACGGGGACATGGGGACGTGGGGACACGGGGACATGGGGACACAGTGAGGTGGGGACATGGGGAGGTGATGTGGGATGTGGGGAGACAATGGGGGACACTGGGATGAAGGGATGTGGGACATGGGGACATGGGGACACGGGGATATGGTGACGTGGGACAGGGGGATGTGGGACAAGGGGAGGCGACGTGGGACATGGGGACACAGGGACACGGGGATTTGGGGACATGGGGGATACAGCGCCATGGGGATATGGGGACACAGGATGTGGGGACACGGTGACGTGGGACATCAGGATGTGGGACATGGGGACACGGGGACACGGGGATTTGGGGACATGGGGGATACAGCGCCATGGGGGTATGGGGACACAGGACGTGGGGACACGGTGACGTGGGACATCAGGATGTGGGACATGGGGACACGGGGGGGGCATCAGGGGACAGTGCCGGGACACGGGGATGGGGGGCCACGGGGACATAGGGCAGGGATATGGGGACACGTGGGGACAGGGCGACACGGGGGGGGTGACGGTGACACGGGGGGGGTGACAGGGGGTGGCCTCACCCATGGCGCGGGTGTCGTTGGTGACGCAGCGGCGCTGGGAGCCGTCCAGCACCAGGGGGGGGGCGCAGGAGCAGAAGTAGGAGCCCACCGTGTTGACGCAGCGGCCCCCGATGCACGGCTCCGCGTCCTCGTCCTGGCACTCGTCGTTATCTGGGGGGGGGGCGGTGGTGGTCGGCAAGGGGGTGGGGGGCACGGGGGGGGGGGCTGGAAGGGGGCTCGGGGGGCTGAGGGCAGGGTGCTTGGGGTGCGAGTAGGGTGCTCGGGGTGCAGACAGGGTGCAGGCAGGGTGCTGAGGGTGCAGGGAGGGTGCACTCAGGGCACAAGTTGGGTGCTCAGGGTGCAGGTATTGTGCAGGGAGGGTGCACTCAGAGCACAATTAGGGTGCTCAGGGTGCAGGTAGGGCACGCTCAGGGTGCTCAGGGTGCTGGCTGGGTGCTGGAAGGGTGTGGGCAGGGTGCTCAGGGTGTGAGCTGGGTGCAGGCAGGGTGCTCAGGGTGCAGTCAGGGTGCACTCAGAGCACAATTAGGGTGCTCAGGGTGCAGGCAGGGTGCTGGCAGGGCACAAGTTGGGTGCTCAGGGTGCAAGTAGGGTGCACTCAGGGCATAAGTTGGGTGCTCAGGGTGCTGGCTGGGTGCTGGCAGGGTGCTCAGGGTGCAGGCAGGGTGCAAGTAGGGTGCTCAGGGTGCAGGTAGAGCGCACTCAGGGCATAAGTTGGGTGCTCAGGGTGCAGACAGGGCACGCTCAGGGTGCTCAGGATGCAAGTTGGGTGCTCAGGGTGCTGGCTGGGTGCAGGCAGGGTGCTCAGGGTGCAGGTAGGGTGCTGGCAGGGCACAAGTTGGGTGCTCAGGGTGCAAAGAGGGTGCTCAGGGTGCAGCCAGGGTGCTCTTAGGGTGCTTTCTGGGTACAGGTTGTGTGCTCAGGGTGCAGGTAGGGAGCTCAGCGTGCTGGCTGGGTGCTCAGGGTGCTCTCAGGGTGCAAGTAGGGTGCAGGCAGGGTGCAAGTAGGGCGCACTCAGGGCACAATTAGGGTGCTCAGGGTGCAGGTAGGGCGCACTCAGGGTGCAGTCAGGGCACAAGTCGGGTGCTCAGGGTGCAAAGAGGGTGCTCAGGGTGCACTCAGGGCACAATTAGGGTGCTCAGGGTGCTCAGGGTGCAGGCAGGGTGCACCCAGGGCACAATTAGGGTGCTGAGGTCAGGGTGCTGGGGGTGCTGGGGGTGCTGGGGGTGCTGGCAGGGTGCTCAGGGTGCTGAGGGCAGGGTGCTCAAGGTGCGAGTAGGGTGCTCGGGGTGCACAGGGTGCTCTTAGGGTGCAGTCAGGGTGCAAGTAGGGTGCTCTCAGGGTGCAGGCAGGGTGCTCAGGGTGCTCAGGATGCAAGTAGGGTGCTCAGGGTGCAGGCAGGGTGCACCCAGGGCACAAGTAGGGTGCTGGGGGTGCTGAGGTCAGGGTGCTGGGGGTGCTGGGGGGGTGCTGGGGGGGTGCTGGGGGTGCTGGGTGCTCACCCACGCACTGCAGGTGCTCCTGCTCGTAGTAGTAGCCGCTGGGGCAGTAGCAGCTGAAGCCGGGGGCGGCGTTGATGCAGACCCCCCCCCGGCACAGCTGCGGCGCGAACACCCGGCACTCGTCCACATCTGGGGGGTAAGGGGGTAAGGGGGGGGGCGACGTCAGGGGGAGGGTCCTCGGAATTGGGGGGGGCACCCCCGAAACGGGGGAGCCCCTATATAGGAGGGGAACCCCAAAATAGGGGGGGTATTGCCCCAAAATAGGCGGGATGCACCCAAAAGGGGAGGGGCGTAACCCCACAAAATAGGGGGGGCATCCCCAAATTGAGGGGGCACCCTGAAAAATGGGGACATCCCCAAAATGGGAGGGGTGAGTCCCCCAAATGGGGGCCATTCCCAAATTAGGGGGGGTGAGTCCCCAAAATGGGGGGCATCCCATAAATGGGGGAGCCCCAAAACAGGGGTGGCATCCCCAAAATGGGGGGGCATCCCCAACATTGGGGAACCGCTAAATACAGGGGGGAGCCCCTGAGTAGGGGGGGGAGTCCCTAAACGGAGGGAGCCCCCAAATGGGGGGGGCCCCATCGCTGTGCCCCCCCCGCGGCCGCACTGACCTGCTGCTGAGCCCTGGGGCCCCGTGGTCTGGCCGGTCCCGTGGGGGCAGAGGGCTCGGTGCTCGGCTTGGGGGGGGGGGACAGAGGTGTCACCCCCCCTGCACCTTGGCACCATCCTGACCCCATCCTCATCCCATCCCCATCCCATCCCCATTCCATCCCAGTCCCAATCCCAATCTATCTCAATCCCATCACCAACCCCATCCCAATTCCATCTCCACCCCCCCAATCCTATCCCAATCCCATCCCAATCCTAATCCTATCTCCATCCCAATCCCATCCCATCCCAGTCCCAATTGCAACTCCAATCCCATCGCCATCCCATCCCATCCCAAATCGCATCCCATCCCACTCCACTCCAATCCCAATCCCATCCCATCCCATCCCAGTCCTATCCCCATCCCTTCCCATCCCAGTCCCAATCCCCATCCCCATCCCCATCCCCATCCCCATCCCCATCCCCATCCCCATCCCCATCCCCATCCCCATCCCCATCCCCATCCCCATCCCTATCCCCGTCCCCATCCCCAATCCCAATCCCCATCCCCAATCCCACTCCCACCCCAATCCCTTCCCACCCCACGCCATCCCCAATCCCCTCCCCCCCCCATAGCGTCCCCATGTCCCCACCGGTTCCAGGCGTGGGGCACGGCCTCGGGGGGGGGCAGCGGACCCCCCAGGCGCCCCCCACGCTGCAGCAGCACTGCTGCCGGCTGACGTTGGGCGCCAGCACCCCGCAGGCGGGGCTGAAGCACGCCGCCAAGCCCGGGGGGGCTTCCACGGCTCCGGGGGGGGCCGGAGGAGTGGGGTCGCTGGGGGGGGTCCCCCGCACGTCCCCGTCACCGGATCGAACTCGTGCCCCCCGTCGGGGCAGAGGCAGAGGAAGGAGCCGTCCACGTTCTCGCAGCGCGCCGCCCCGCACACCCCCGGCAGCGTCGCGCACTCGTCCACGTCTGGGGGGGAAACACGAAGGGGGGGGGCTCAGTGTCACTCTGGGTGTCCCCCCCCTGCTGTCCCCGCTGTCCCCGTACCCTGGCAGTGGTGGCCGTGCCGGGCGGCCTCGTAGCCCTGGTGGCAGGCGCACTGGAAGGAGCCGGGGAGGTTGTGGCAGGCGGCGTGGGGGCCGCAGCGGGACCCCCCCTCGGCGCACTCGTCCTCGTCTGCAAGCGGGGAGGTGACGTTTTTTTGGGGGGAGGGGGCGGTGGGGACATTGGGGGGGGGAGCGTGGAGCCGTCCCCCAAAAGCTCAGCCCCATGGGGGGGTCCCCACTGTCCCCCGATGGTCCCTGCTCTCCGTCTCCATCCTGACCCCATGGAGAAGCCCCCCTGCACCTCGACCCCATTGGCTTGTCCCCAGTGGCCCCATTGGCTTGTCCCCAATGTCCCCCATCGTTTTGTCCCCATTATCTCCCGTGGTGTTGTCCCTGATGTCCCCTGCTGCCCATCCCCATCCTGACCCCATAGAGAAGTCCCCCTGCACCTCGACCCCATTGGCTTGTCCCCAGCATCCCCGTTGTTTTTTCCATGTCCCCCATAGCTTTGTCCCTATTGTGCCCCATTGGCTTGTCCCTGATGTCCCCCATGCCATGGCCCCTGCTGTCCGTCCCCCTCCTAACCCCATGGAGAAATCCCCCTGCCCCTAAACCCCATAGTGGTGTCCCCGCTGTCCCCTAGGGCAGGGTCAGCTCAGCCTCTCCGTACCCCCATCCCCATCCCCGTGCCCCAGTCCCTGTCCCCATGGCCCCATCCCCGTCCCCATGGCCCCATCCCCATCCCCATGGCCCTGTCCCCGTCCCCATGGCCTCATCCCCATCCCCATGGCCTCATCCCCATCCCCATGGCCCCATCCCCGTCCCCATGGCCCCATCCCCATCCCCATGGCCCCATCCCCATCCCCATGGCCCCATCCCCGTTCCAATGGCCCCATCCCCGTCCCCATGGCCCTGTCCCCATCCCCATGCCCCATCCCCATCCCCATGGCCCCATCCCCGTTCCCATGGCCCCATCCCCATCCCCATGGCCCCATCCCCATCCCCATGGCCCCGTCCCCATCCCCATGGCCTCATCCCCATCCCCATGGCCCCATCCCCGTCCCCATGGCCCCATCCCCGTCCCCATGGCCCTGTCCCCATCCCCATGGCCCTGTCCCCATCCCCATGGCCCCATCCCCATCCCCATGGCCCCGGCCCCGTCCCCATGGCCTCATCCCCGTCCCCATGGCCCCACCCCCGTCCCCATGGCCCTGTCCCCATCCCCATGCCCCATCCCCATCCCCATGCCCCATCCCCATCCCCATGGCCCCATCCCCGTTCCCATGGCCCCATCCCCATCCCCATGGCCCCATCCCCATCCCCATGGCCCCGTCCCCATCCCCATGGCCCCATCCCCATCCCCATGGCCCTGTCCCCATCCCCATGGCCTCATCCCCATCCCCATGGCCCCATCCCCGTCCCCATGGCCCCGTCCCCATCCCCATGGCCTCATCCCCGTCCCCATGGCCCCATCCCCATCCCCATGGCCCCGTCCCCATCCCCATGGCCTCATCCCCATCCCCATGGCCCCATCCCCATCCTCATGGCCCTGTCCCCGTCCCCATGGCCCCGTACCCTCACACCCCCTGCCGTCCCGGGGCCGGTAGCCGGGCTGGCAGGGGGGCACGCAGCGGTAGGATCCGGGCAGGTTCTCGCAGCGCTCGGCCCCACACAACTCGGCCCCATGCTCCTGGCACTCGTCCACATCTGCGGGGACACCGGGGGGACCCCAAGCATGGGGGGGGGACAAGGTTGGGTGGGGGGTGATGGGGACCACGGCCCCGGGCAGGATGAGCCCCGTGCGCATCACAGCCCTGTGTGCGGGTTCCCATCCCTGTCCCAGTCCCCATCCTCGTCCCGTTCTGGTCCCTGGACCTGTCTCCATTCCCATCCCATCCCCAACCCCATCCCAATCTCACCCTAATCCCATCCCAATCCCATCCCAATCTCACCCCCTATTTTCATCCATTATTGGTCTCCATCTCCATCCCCATCCCAATCCTGTTCCAATCCCACCCCCATCCCCATTCCAAACCCATTCCATCCCCATCCCAGTCCCAGTCCCAGTCGCAGTCCCAGTCTCAGTCCCAGTCTCAGTCCCAGTCCCAGTCGCAGTCCCAGTCCCAGTCCCAGTCCCAGTCCCAGTCTCAGTCCCAGTCCCAGTCCCAGTCCCAGTCCCTATTTTCATCCATTATTAGTCTCCATTTCCATCCCCACCCCAATCCCATCCCCATCCCATCCCATCCCATCCCAACCCATCCCATCCCCACCCCAATCCCCTCCCATCCCCCTCCCATCCCCATCCCAATCTCACCCCAATCCCATCCCCTCCCATCCCCACCCCAATCCCCTCCCATCCCCTCCCATCCCCATCCCCATCCCAGTCCCAGTCCCAGTCCCAGTCCCAGTCCCAGTCCCAGTCCCAGTCCCAGTCCCAGTCCCAGTCCCAGTCCCTATTTTCATCCATTATTAGTCTCCATTTCCATCCCCACCCCAATCCCAATCCCATCCCCATCCCATCCCCATCCCATCCCCATCCCAATCCCACCCCAATCCCATCCCCTCCCATCCCCATCCCATCCCCACCCCAATCCCACCCCAATCCCATCCCCTCCCATCCCCATCCTAGTCCCAGTCCCTAAACCCATCCACTATCGGTCTCTATCCCCATCCCCATCCCCAATCCCCATCCCCATCCCCATCCCCATCCCCATCCTCAATCCCCATCCCCATCCCCATCCCCAATCCCATCCCCATCCCCAATCCCATCCCCAATCCCATCCCCAATCCCATCCCCAATCCCATCCTCAATCCCCATCCCCATCCCCATCCCCAATCCCAATCCCCATCCCCAATCCCACTCCCACCCCAATCCCTTCCCACCCCACGCCATCCCCAATCCCCTCCCCCCCCCATAGCGTCCCCATGTCCCCACCGGTTCCAGGCGTGGGGCACGGCCTCGGGGGGGGGCAGCGGACCCCCCAGGCGCCCCCCACGCTGCAGCAGCACTGCTGCCGGCTGACGTTGGGCGCCAGCACCCCGCAGGCGGGGCTGAAGCACGCCGCCAAGCCCGGGGGGGCTTCCACGGCTCCGGGGGGGGCCGGAGGAGTGGGGTCGCTGGGGGGGGTCCCCCGCACGTCCCCGTCACCGGATCGAACTCGTGCCCCCCGTCGGGGCAGAGGCAGAGGAAGGAGCCGTCCACGTTCTCGCAGCGCGCCGCCCCGCACACCCCCGGCAGCGTCGCGCACTCGTCCACGTCTGGGGGGGAAACACGAAGGGGGGGGGCTCAGTGTCACTCTGGGTGTCCCCCCCCTGCTGTCCCCGCTGTCCCCGTACCCTGGCAGTGGTGGCCGTGCCGGGCGGCCTCGTAGCCCTGGTGGCAGGCGCACTGGAAGGAGCCGGGGAGGTTGTGGCAGGCGGCGTGGGGGCCGCAGCGGGACCCCCCCTCGGCGCACTCGTCCTCGTCTGCAAGCGGGGAGGTGACGTTTTTTTGGGGGGAGGGGGCGGTGGGGACATTGGGGGGGGGAGCGTGGAGCCGTCCCCCAAAAGCTCAGCCCCATGGGGGGGTCCCCACTGTCCCCCGATGGTCCCTGCTCTCCGTCTCCATCCTGACCCCATGGAGAAGCCCCCCTGCACCTCGACCCCATTGGCTTGTCCCCAGTGGCCCCATTGGCTTGTCCCCAATGTCCCCCATCGTTTTGTCCCCATTATCTCCCGTGGTGTTGTCCCTGATGTCCCCTGCTGCCCATCCCCATCCTGACCCCATAGAGAAGTCCCCCTGCACCTCGACCCCATTGGCTTGTCCCCAGCATCCCCGTTGTTTTTTCCATGTCCCCCATAGCTTTGTCCCTATTGTGCCCCATTGGCTTGTCCCTGATGTCCCCCATGCCATGGCCCCTGCTGTCCGTCCCCCTCCTAACCCCATGGAGAAATCCCCCTGCCCCTAAACCCCATAGTGGTGTCCCCGCTGTCCCCTAGGGCAGGGTCAGCTCAGCCTCTCCGTACCCCCATCCCCATCCCCGTGCCCCAGTCCCTGTCCCCATGGCCCCATCCCCGTCCCCATGGCCCCATCCCCATCCCCATGGCCCTGTCCCCGTCCCCATGGCCTCATCCCCATCCCCATGGCCTCATCCCCATCCCCATGGCCCCATCCCCGTCCCCATGGCCCCATCCCCATCCCCATGGCCCCATCCCCATCCCCATGGCCCCATCCCCATCCCCATGGCCCCATCCCCGTTCCAATGGCCCCATCCCCGTCCCCATGGCCCTGTCCCCATCCCCATGCCCCATCCCCATCCCCATGGCCCCATCCCCGTTCCCATGGCCCCATCCCCATCCCCATGGCCCCATCCCCATCCCCATGGCCCCGTCCCCATCCCCATGGCCTCATCCCCATCCCCATGGCCCCATCCCCGTCCCCATGGCCCCATCCCCGTCCCCATGGCCCTGTCCCCATCCCCATGGCCCTGTCCCCATCCCCATGGCCCCATCCCCATCCCCATGGCCCCGTCCCCGTCCCCATGGCCTCATCCCCGTCCCCATGGCCCCACCCCCGTCCCCATGGCCCTGTCCCCATCCCCATGCCCCATCCCCATCCCCATGCCCCATCCCCATCCCCATGGCCCCATCCCCGTTCCCATGGCCCCATCCCCATCCCCATGGCCCCATCCCCATCCCCATGGCCCCGTCCCCATCCCCATGGCCCCATCCCCATCCCCATGGCCCTGTCCCCATCCCCATGGCCTCATCCCCATCCCCATGGCCCCATCCCCGTCCCCATGGCCCCGTCCCCATCCCCATGGCCTCATCCCCGTCCCCATGGCCCCATCCCCATCCCCATGGCCCCGTCCCCATCCCCATGGCCTCATCCCCATCCCCATGGCCCCATCCCCATCCTCATGGCCCTGTCCCCGTCCCCATGGCCCCGTACCCTCACACCCCCTGCCGTCCCGGGGCCGGTAGCCGGGCTGGCAGGGGGGCACGCAGCGGTAGGATCCGGGCAGGTTCTCGCAGCGCTCGGCCCCACACAACTCGGCCCCATGCTCCTGGCACTCGTCCACATCTGCGGGGACACCGGGGGGACCCCAAGCATGGGGGGGGGACAAGGTTGGGTGGGGGGTGATGGGGACCACGGCCCCGGGCAGGATGAGCCCCGTGCGCATCACAGCCCTGTGTGCGGGTTCCCATCCCTGTCCCAGTCCCCATCCTCGTCCCGTTCTGGTCCCTGGACCTGTCTCCATTCCCATCCCATCCCCAACCCCATCCCAATCTCACCCTAATCCCATCCCAATCCCATCCCAATCTCACCCCCTATTTTCATCCATTATTGGTCTCCATCTCCATCCCCATCCCAATCCTGTTCCAATCCCACCCCCATCCCCATTCCAAACCCATTCCATCCCCATCCCAGTCCCAGTCCCAGTCGCAGTCCCAGTCTCAGTCCCAGTCTCAGTCCCAGTCCCAGTCGCAGTCCCAGTCCCAGTCCCAGTCCCAGTCTCAGTCCCAGTCCCAGTCCCAGTCCCAGTCCCTATTTTCATCCATTATTAGTCTCCATTTCCATCCCCACCCCAATCCCATCCCCATCCCATCCCATCCCATCCCAACCCATCCCATCCCCACCCCAATCCCCTCCCATCCCCCTCCCATCCCCATCCCAATCTCACCCCAATCCCATCCCCTCCCATCCCCACCCCAATCCCCTCCCATCCCCTCCCATCCCCATCCCCATCCCAGTCCCAGTCCCAGTCCCAGTCCCAGTCCCAGTCCCAGTCCCAGTCCCAGTCCCAGTCCCTATTTTCATCCATTATTAGTCTCCATTTCCATCCCCACCCCAATCCCAATCCCATCCCCATCCCATCCCCATCCCATCCCCATCCCAATCCCACCCCAATCCCATCCCCTCCCATCCCCATCCCATCCCCACCCCAATCCCACCCCAATCCCATCCCCTCCCATCCCCATCCTAGTCCCAGTCCCTAAACCCATCCACTATCGGTCTCTATCTCCATCCCCACCCCAATCCCAACCCCAACCCCAATCCCAATCCCCACCCCCATCCCCATCCCCAATCCCAATCCCCAATCCCCCATCCCCAATCCCAATCCCCAATCCCCCATCCCCATCCCCATCCCCATCCCATCCCCACCCCAATCTCCTCCCATCCCCATCCCCATCCCATCCCAATCCCATCCCAATCCCATCCCAATCCCCTCCCATCCCCACCCCAATCCCCTCCCATCCCCATCCCAATCCCACCCCAATCCCATCCCCTCCCATCCCCATCCCAATCCCAGTCCCTAAACCCATCCACTATTGGTCTCTATCTCCATCCCCAACCCAACCCCTACCCCAACCCCAACCCCAACCCCAATCCCAATCCCAATCCCAATCCCTATCCCAACCCCAACCCCAACCCCAACCCCAATCCCAATCCCAATCCCAATCCCAATCCCAACCCCAACCCCAACCCCAACCCCAACCCCAACCCCAATCCCAATCCCAATCCCAATCCCCGCTCACCCTCACACCCCCCGCCGTCCCGGGGCCGGTAGCCGTGCTGGCAGGCGGGCACGCAGCGGTAGGATCCGGGCAAGTTCTCGCAGCGCTCAGCCCCACACAACTCGGCCCCGTGCTCCTGGCACTCGTCCACATCTGCGGGGACAGGGCCACCCTCACCGCCAGCCCCAGGGTGGGGGGCACCCAAAATCCCCCCCCCCCAACCCCCCAGCCCCTCACCGTGGCACTGGGCCCGCTCGGCGTCGGTGCGGAAGCCGGCGGGGCAGTGGCACTCGAAGGCGCCGTCGGTGTTGGCGCAGCGGCCGCCCCGGCACACGTCCCCGCGCTGGCACTCGTCCACGTCTGGGGGGGGACACGGGGTGAGGACGGGGGGGACATGGGCATGGGGTGGACGTGGGTACAGGGGGGGGACACGGGGGCAGGGGGGATACGGGGAAAGAGGGGGACACAAGGGGCTGGTGGCACCCCGTGGTACCCGGATGCGTGGGTGGGTGGTGGAGGGGTGGGGTGGGATGGGATGGGACTGGGGTGGGATTGGGATTGGGATGGAAATGGGGATGGGGTGGAAAAGGGATGGGATGGGATTGGGGTGGGATTGGGATTGGGGTGGAAAAAGGGTAGGATGGGGATGGGATTGGGGTGGGATGGGGATGGGATTGGGATGGGGATGGGGACTGGGGTGGGAATGGGGATGGGATGGAGACAGAGATGGGATGGGGGTTGGGATTGGGGTGGGATGGGATGGGGACAGGGAGAGACATTGGGATGGGATAGGATGGGGATGGGATTGGGATGGGGATAGGATTGGGATTGGATGGGGACATGGATAGGCACGGGGATGGGATTGAGTAGATTAACTGGGACTAAAAAACCGCAACTGGAATAGAAACCACAATGAGAATGGGGACTGCAATGGGACCGGGATGGGTATGGGGACGGGGACAGGGACAGGGACAGGGACAGGGACCGGGACCATGCCGGGCTCTGACCAACGCATGCGGTGCCCTCGGGGGTGCTGGCATAGCCCTGGGCGCAGAGGCAGCTGTAGGAGCCCTCGGTGTTGAGGCACTCGCCGTGGGGGAAGCAGAAGTCGCCCTCCAGGCACTCGTTGACATCTGTGGGCAGATGGGGGCCGTGGGGGGGCCGTCGGGTGTGGGGGGGACACGGCACCATCCCCACGCCGCCCCCACCACTCACCCGCGCATGGCGCGCCGCCGGCACCCACCCGGTATCCGCGCCGGCACTGGCAGTGGAAGGAGCCCTCGGTGTTACTGCAGCGGCCGTGGGGACCGCAGGGCGAGCCCGTGGCGCACTCGTCCACGTCTAGGGGGTGGCACAATTAAGGGTTGGCCCCCCCCTCGGGGGGACAGGGGGGACGTGGGGGGACGCGGGTACCTGCGCAGCGCCCATGGCGCAGCTCGAAGCCGTCGCGGCACGGCCGGCACTGGAAGGAGCCCGGCGTGTTGGCGCACTCCTGGCCGGGGCAGGCCAGGTGGTTCTCGCACTCGTCGATGTCTGCGCGGCACGGAGAGGGGGCGGCGGTGGTGGCACCGCGGGGAGGGCGTGGGTGGTGGCACCACGGACGGGGACACCACGGATGGGGACACCACAGATGGGGACACCACGTATTGGGAGGTTATGGATGGGTTCACCATGGATGGGGACACCATGGATGGGGACACCACGTATTGGGAGGTTATGGATGGGTTCACCATGGATGTTTAACCCTGTGGCTGGCAACACTATGGCATGGTGACCCCATGGCTGCTGACCCCATAGATGTTGAGTTCTTGGATGGTGGCGTTATGGCACGGTGACCCCATGGATGGTGACCCCATGAACGATGACCCCATGGGTGTTGAACACGCAGATGGTGTCCCCATACCCTTGGTGTCCCCATACCCTTGGTGTCCCCACACCCCGGTGTCCCCACACCCAGTGTCCCCACAGCCCGGTGTCCCCACACCCCGGTGTCCCCGCTCACCCTGGCACTGTCCCGTGGGCGTGCTGGCCTGGTAGCCGGCCGGGCAGACGCAGCGGTAGCCACCGGGCAAGTTCTCGCAGCGGCTCTGGGCGCAGGGCGAGGGGCTCTGGGCGCATTCATCCACATCTACGGGGACACGGCCACCTCAGCCCCATCCCCGTTGTCCCCATTGTCCCCCTCTGTCCCCCCCCCGTCCCTGCTGACCTTGGCAGTCGGTGCCGCCGGGGCCGGGCCGGTAGCCGGGGCCGCAGACGCAGCGGAAGCTCCCCACCGTGTTCTCGCAGCGGCCGGGGGCGCAGGGCCGGGGGCTGCGCCGGCACTCGTCCACGTCTGGGCAGGCGGGGGGACGGACGGCAATGGGGACAGACGGACGGACAGGAGCGGGGACGGATGGAGAGGTGGGTGGGAGGGAAGGGGGAGAGGGGAGTGGGGAGGTGGGTGAGCGGGGAAATGGGGGCAGGGGGAAATGGGGGCACGGGGAGGTGGGGGCATGGAGAGATGGGTGGGTGCGTGGGGAAACGGGTGCATGGGGAAATGGGGGCAGGGGGAAATTGGGGCTTGGAGAGGTGGGTGCACGGGGAGGTGGGTGCACAAGGAAGTGGATAGATGGGGAAATGGGTGCACGGAGAAATGGGTGGGTACATGAGGAGGTGGGTGCATGGGGAAATAGGTGGGTGCATGGGGAGGTGGGCGCATGGGGAAATGGGTGCAGAAGGAAATGGGTGCGTGAGGAAATGGGTGCATGAGGAAATGGGTGGCTGCACGGGGAAATAGGTGCACGGGGAAACGGGTGAGTGCATGGGGAGGTGGGTGCATGGGGAAACAGGTGCACAGGGAGGTGGGTGCACAGGGAAATGGGCGCACGGGGAAATGAGTGCAGGGGGAGGTGGGTGCACGGGGACATGGGTGCCCAGGGAGGGGCCGGGCGCCGCTCACCGATGCAGTGGGTGCCCTGGGTGCTGAGCCAGAAGCCGGGGTGGCACAGGCAGGTGTAGCCGCCCTGGCGCGGGACGCAGCGCCCGGGGCCGCAGATCCGCGGGTTCCGCTCGCACACGCTGCCGGCGGCTGCAAGCGGGCACACGTGAGTAACACATGTGTGTGCAAACGGGCAGGCGTGCAGCTGTGCACACCTGTGCAAACATGCACGCATGCACACTGTGCACGTGTGCGCAATCAAGCATGCATGCAACTGTGGACATGTGTGCAAATAGGCATACAGGACACGTGCACACGTGTAGGCGTGTGTAAGTAGGCATTGTGCACACGTGTGTAAGCAGGCATGCATGTAGCCGTGCACACGTGTGCAAATAGTCATGCATGCAAACCGTGCACACGTGCACAATATATTTAGCTGTGCATGCATGAGATGCACACGTGCTACTGCAACTGCATGCAGCTGGGCAAGCCTGCAATGGTGTGCACACGTGTAACACGCACGTGTGTAACTGTGCACGCCTATAACTGTGCACAAATGAGACTGAATAAATGCAAATTGCACACATAACTGCTTGCACATGTAACTGAGCACACGTGCACATGCAACTGCACACATGCAGCCATGCAAGCATGCAACCATGCACAAGTGCACAGCCACATGCACACACGTGTGACCTTGCACGCCTGTGCTGAGATGTGTATGTGCAACGGCGCAGTGCGTAACCACACGTGCAAAAAATAAAATAAAATGCACGCACACAGCTGCACACAGTGCAACCCTGCGCACATCTGCAACCATGCATGCGTGCAACGGTGCACACACGTGTGCAGCCGTGCACAAGTGCCCCAGCCCTACCTGGTGCCAGACCCTCCGGGCCGGGTGGCGTGGGGAGGGGTCCCAGCAGCCCCAGGGTGGGTTGAGGCACGATGACAACCTCGGGGGCTGGTGGTGGCACCTCGGGGATGCGCGGTGGCACCTCGGGGACGCGTTGTGGCACCTCGGGGACATCTGGTGGCACCTCGGGGACACGTTGTGGCGCCTCAGGGACCCGCTGTGGAACCTTGGGGACATGTGGCACCTCAGGGACATGCGGTGGTGCCTCAGGGACACGTGGTGGCACATCAGGGACATGTGGTGACACCTCGGGGACACGTGGTGGTACCTCGGGAATGCGTTGTGGCACCTCGGGGACACGTGGTGGCACATCGGGGACCCGTGGTGGCACCTCGGGGACACGCGGTGGCACGTGTGGGACGCGTGGTGGCACCTGGGGGACGCGTTGTGGCACGTGTGGGACGCGTGGTGGCACCTCGGGGACGCGTTGTGGCACCTTGGGGACCTGCGGTGGCACCTCGGGGACAGGCGGTGACCTGCTGGGGGGCGGCCGACCGGGGCGCCAGCGAACTGTGGGGCAGAGCAATGGGGTGAGGGGGGGTCCTGGCAGCCGGGGGGGGTGGGGGGGGACAAAGCGGGGGGGACAAGGGGCTCACGGGCGGCGGTCCCAGCTGGGGAGGGGACACGGGGACGCCCCAGGGGGACACGGGGCAGGTCCTGGCCCAGGTAGCGGGTGTTGTAGTGCAGGTCGGAGGCCGAGTAGTGGTAGCCGGGGCCGGCGGGGCAGATCTCCTTGAACCCCTCTGCAATTGAAGGGGGGGGAGGGGGTGTCAAAATGGACCCCCCCCAAAAAAAATTACCCCCCTCCCCCAAAAAAAACCCCCCTCCAAAGGGTGAGCCCGTGGCTTTGGGTGCAAATCCCATGAAACGGAGGCTCCCCAAAGGGGTTTTTTTTTTTGGGGGGGGGTCCGCCCTAAAGGGTTTTTTTTGGGGGGATCCCAAGGGGTTGGGGGGGTCCCGGGGGGACTCACCGGAGCTGAAGGGGGGGCAGCGCTGGCACGCCGGCCCCCAGGCCTTGCCCACGCGGCTGCAGCAGCAGATCTGGCGGGTGATGTTGCGCAGGGTGGGCAGCGCGCAGCGCCCCTCCCGCAGCACCCGGTAACACGGCCCCTGCGCCTCCGAGATCACCTGGTGGGCTGGGGGGGGGGGGCGGGGGGGTGGTACCGGTCACCCTAATCCCAATCCCAATCCCAATCCCAGTCCTAGTCCTGGTCGTAACCCCAATCCCAATCCCAACCCCAATTCCAATCCCAACCCCAATTCCAATCCCAATCCCAATCCCAATCCCAATCCCAGTCCTAGTCCTGGTCCTAACCCCAATCCCAATCCCAATCCCAATCCCAACCCCAAAACCCCAATCCCAATCCCAATCCCAATCCCAATCCCAGTCCTAGTCCTGGTCCTAACCCCAATCCCATTTCATCCTGTTCCCATCCCAATCCCACCTCATCCTACTCCATCCCCATCCCACCCCAATCCTTTCCCCTTCCTCTTCCCTTCCCTATCCCCTCCCAATCCCAATCCCAATCCCAATCCCAATCCCTATTCCATTTCAGACCACCCCCATCCCCATCCCATCCCCATCCCCTCCCAATCCCAACTCCAACTCCAATCCCAACCCCTACTCCCTCCTCACCCCATCCCCATCCACATCCCAACCACAATCCCAATCCCAACCCTAATCCCAATTCCAACCCCAATCCCAATCCCTACCACAATTCCAGGCCCTGCCCCGACCTCAACCCCAACCCCAATTCCAATTCCAATCCCAATCCCAGCCCCAGCCCCAACCCCAATCCCAACCCCAACCTCACCCCCAATCCCAGCCCCAACCCCAGCCCCAACCCCAATCCCAATCCCAACCTCACCCCCAATCCCAATCCCAATCCCACCCCCAATCCCATCCCGATCCCAACCCCAATCCCAATCCCAACCCCAACCCCAACCCCAGCCCCAACCCCAACCCCAATCCCAATCCCAATCCCAATCCCAACCCCAACCCCAACCCCACCCATAATCCCAACCCCAACCCCACCCCCAACCCCACCCCCAATCCCATCCCGATCCCGATCCCACAGATGCAGCTGCTCCGGGACGAGTCCAGGATGAAGCCCTCGTGGCAGAGGCAGGCGAAGCTGCCCCGGGTGTTGGTGCAGAGCCCGTTCTTGCAGAACCCCCCCTCCTGGCACTCATCCACATCTGGGGGGGGGATGCACACACACAGGGTGGGGGTCAGCACCCCAAAACCCCCCCCATCCCCTTTTAACCCCCCCAAAAATAAATCTCCCCAAACTCACCCACGCAGGAGCCGTTGGCGCGGCGGAAACCTTTGGGGCAGGGGTGCTGCCCCACGGCGGGGGGGTTCGCTGCAAATGGGGGGGAGGGCGGGGGGGACAAAGTGAGCCCCCCCCCCACACCGCAGAACCCCCCCCAACCCCATAACCCCCAAAAAAACCCCGCTGCCTTACGGGGGTCGGCGTCACAGGGCTGGCACTCGTGCACCTCCCAGGCCACGCCGGCCCCCCGGCAGCAGACGTCCTGGGTGCGCAGACCGGGCAGGGGTGAGCTGCACTGCACGGGGCGGGGGGGTCGGGGGGCGCCGGGACCCCCCCCGTGTCCCCATGTCCCCCCCCAGGTCCCCATGTCCCCACCTGGATCCCCAGGTCCCCCTCCGTGTCCCCACCACGTCCCCAGCCCCACATCCTCGGCCACCTCCCCGTGCTCACGGTGCCATCCCCATGTCCCCACCCCAATGTCCCCATCCCCATGTCCCCATCCCCATCCCAATGTCCCCATCCCCATGTCCCCATCCCCACCCCAATGTCCCCATCCCCATCCCAATGTCCCCACCCCAATGTCCCCACCCCAATGTCCCCATCCCCATGTCCCCATCCCCACCCCAATGTCCCCATCCCCATCCCAATGTCCCCACCCCAATGTCCCCACCCCAATGTCCCCATCCCCATGTCCCCATCCCCACCCCAATGTCCCCATCCCCATCCCAATGTCCCCACCCCAATGTCCCCATCCCCATGTCCCCATCCCCACCCCAATGTCCCCATCCCCATGTCCCCATCCCAATGTCCCCATCCCTGTCCCCATGTCCCCATCCCCGCCCCCAAGTCCCCATCCCCATCCCCATGTCCCCCATCTCCCCAGGCACAACTTGTGGCCATTTCCTCAAGTCCTATCATTAGTTATCTGAGAAAAGAGGCTGACCCCCTCCTCATCACAACCTCCCTTCAGGAAGTTGTAGAGTACAATGAGGTCTCCCCTGAGCCTCCACTTCCGCAGACCAACCACCCCCAGCTCCCTCAGCCGCTCCTCACAGGACTTGTGCCCCAGGCCCTTCCCCAGCTTTGTAGCCCTGCTCTGGGCACACTCCAGGGCCTCGATGTCCTTCTGGTACTGAGGGGCCCAAAGCTGAGCACAGCACCTGAGGGGCGGCCTCACCATGTAATACACAATAAATGTTTGTTCATTGTCTTTTGTATTATAAAAACAAGGAGTTCCGTTTGAGGAGCAGGAGTTGCAAAAGCTCCCTGCTGAAGTAAGGAGCTGTATAATACTTGGCTAGACACTATGAAAATTCTTTTGCTTAATGTAACAAAAAAGAGAACCCCCTCCCCTTCTCTCCTTCTGCATCTCAGTTGCCTCTTTCGTTCAAAGACCCTGCTGCAAAGCTCATGTAACCATCTCCTGATAAGTTGTTAAACTACTGTATCAACATCCTGCCTTCCTGTCTCACGCTGGGCCAACATGACCAACTAAAAAAAGAAGTTGAACCACAACGCCGAGGAAGACTAGGGCCTTCATCTTCACGACCACCAGAGGGACAGAGACGACCCCCTAGCAACAGCGCGCGCAGTCGCAGAATATACCAGGATGTGCTGTGTAATCCCGGAATTACCAAGATATAAAAAGGGACCCTGGGGGGGGTGAGGTGCGTGCCGTTGGTGGAGCCGAGACTCCGTTGCCGCCCAGCGCTGTTTTGCTTGCTGTTGCTTACTCAATAACTTCCTTTCTATTATTAATGCAATGCTCTCTGAAAATTAATTAAGGGGGCAACTTATAACACTGGGGAGCTCTGCTTGGGCATGGCTGGTGCGGCTGGTGGCGAAAGTGGGGTGGCTGGCGGGCAGCCTGCGATGGCAACCGATTGCGTTGCCCTTCACGGGCACCAGGCCTTGCAGCTGCCCCTGAGCAGCTCCTCTGAGAAGGATCCAGCGCTGAAGCATCTCACAGTGCTGGGAGCTCCCTTCACATCGGCCACACTAATGCTGAAATTCCTCCTGTCCTCCTCCCTGCCAGGCGTCCAGCCAGGTGCGGGAGCACTCCATCTGCCTCTTCCAAACCGTGGTGGAGGCTGTGCTGCGGCAAAGGAAGAAGGAAATGAAGAGGACGGTGCACAGGAGCCTTCTCCCACTCTACTTTCACATGAGAGACCAGAGTGAGAGCGTAGCAAAGGTACAGATCTCAGAGCTGAGCAGTTATGTGGGCAAGGGTGTGCTGATGCCACAGGGTTGCTCTGGGGGATCACAGAATTTCTAGGTTGGAAGAGACCTCAAGTTCATCGAGTCCAGCCTCTGATCTCTTGCTGTGATCTCTGGGATCTCTCTCATTGTGAGCTGCCTCCGATGGTGGCTGTCCCGTGGCCTTGCCTTGGCCACTGAACCCAGTGCACGCTGCCCCCCACCACAGCCTCCCATAACGCGCTGGGAAAGGCTCGCAGCCCTGCCAAGAGGAGGGGACAGAGGGTCTCCTTCCCAAGGCTGTGCTGCTACCTCCCAACCTCTGCTGCTCCGCAGGCCTCTGGGGAAGCTCTCGCCGTGGCTGCAGAGTTTCTGCGACGCAAGGAGCTGAAGCGCTTGGCCCAGACAGAACAGACGCAGAGGATCGGGGAGTGCTTGGTAAGGACCCAACTTGGTTTGCCCCAGCTGGGCAAACGCGCCCGGCCAGAGCCCGCTGCCTGCAGCCGCATCCTCGCTCCCTTCCTGCCAGCACAGAGCCCCAGGGGGCTCTTCTGCAGGCCCCTCTGCCCTCCCTGCCCCCAGGATGCTGGAGGAGACCCTGGAGAGGGTGTGCAAGCCCCGTGACCCTGCGTTCTCTCTCTCTCCAGCTGCAGCAGGACAGAGGCAGAGTAGAAGAATACCTGCAGCAGAGCCAGCCCTACCTGCAGGCCACTCAGACCCTTGTGCGACTTGAGGCCGTCAGATTCATTGGTGAGCCCAGCCCCTGGGTCCCTCTTGGGGCAGCCTTTGGCAGCCCCAGGCACTGCCCTGTTGCCCCCAGAGCCCCCCGACTGGGCCCTTGCTCCAGGGTGCAGGAGGGGGCACAGCCTGGCTGGCCAGGCCAGGGGCTGCGCTGCTGGGAGCGTGCTGGGGAGCGGGGCTCTGATGGGGTCTCTGTGTCTAGGTCTTGCTGCGCGCTACTGCAAGGACCAGAGCAAGGAGAAGCTGAATGAAATCCTCAGCGGTGAGTGAGGGCAGTGGGGGGTGTGCTGGGGCTGGGGGGACAGCGGCAGAGGCCCCCGTGCCTTGCCCTGCTCCAGGGAAATGCTTCGGGGCGGAGGAGCAATGCAGCCATAGGAACGAGGGAGAGGAGACGGGGTAGCCTGTGGTGTCAGGGAATGGCCTCCCAGCCTGGAGCTGGGCAGTGCCGCTGAAAGGGTTGAGTGTCCCTGAGGAAGAGTCAGGGGAAAGGGCAGTAAGGCTGACAGAAGGTGGGAGCCTGTTGTAGAGCACGCAACCAGGACGAAGAGGGAGATGAGACAGCCTACAAGCAGCTAGGAGCAGGGTCACGATCGCTAGCCCTTGCTCTCATGGGGAAGCACAATAGCGAGAGGAAAGAGTCCAGGAGATTCCTGGAGTCTGTGAATCCTCCCATGGGATGGAGGCAGGTGGTGAGGGAACGAGCTTGTGAAGGTGCCCCACTTGACCTGTGGTGCGCAGGTGGGGAAGGACTGGTGGCTGCATTTGGGACATTGCTGAGCAGCAGCTTTCAACGGATTCCTTTGTCCCTCCTGCTCCTCCTGGCCTGGGGAAGAGTCGAGTGGGGCTGGCATGCTCTGCAGGGGATGCCTGGGGATCTCTGCAAGGAGTGGGTTTTCATCTCTGCTCTTCTTTCTTTTGCAGTCCTCCAGCCTTCAGAGGAAGACCCGGAACCCATGGTCCGTTCCCTGGCAGTTCAAACCATCCTGATCCTGGTGTCAAGGCATACCGCAACGTCAGGACGGAGATTTCCACTGCCGTGTTGCCGCTAGCCCCGCAGCAGTCCTCAAAAGAGCAATATATATATTTAATAGAACTAGGTTGTTGTCTCGTTATTCCAGCAGCTCCTTCACAGTGACTCGGTGCCATGACGCTGAGCTAACTTGGAGGCCACCAAGGACCCTGAGAAGTTCCCTCTGTTCCCCTGAGAAGGCAACTTCCTTGTGAGGGGAACAGAGGGCCCTATTTGTTAGCCTGACCCTACCCGTAGGGAAGTCTGCTGCCTCCCTGGGGCTAGGGTCATGGACGTTGCCAGAAAGCTTCCCAACCTGGTTTTCCCCTCTGATTACTATCGTCTTTTGATAGTCCAGGCCGGCAGTGATAATACTGAAGACAGAAGCCTGAAGACTATCAAGCGGGACTTTAGGGGACTGGGACGGGTAGTGGATGGAGTGGGAGTTCAGGTGGTGTTTTTGTCCACCCCTACAGTGGCAGGGAGGGGTACAGAGAGGACTCACGACTCACTGGGATCCAGCAACTGCAACTCCTTCTTGCTGTCCTCTGTCAAACCTCTGTTCTCTACCACTAAGCTGTCCTCTGCTGGTCTCCTGTCCTCTGCCAGGCTGCTGTCCTCTACCGGGCTGCTGCCCTTTGACAGCAAGCTGTCCTCTGCTGGGCTTCTGTCCTCTGCCGGCAAAATGTCCTCTACCGGGGTGCTGTCCTCTGCCAGCAAGCTGTCCTCTGCTGGCCGGTTGCTGCCCTCAGAAGACCAGGTCTCGTGCCAGGCCAGCCTGGGCTGCCTGGGGGGCATGCCTCCCTCCTCATCAGATTCAGAAGGAGCCTCTGGAGTGGGAGAGTTCTCAAATAGAAAACGGAGGCTCCTTCGGGCAGGCGTGGGCTATGCTCGGGGACTCCTCGAAGGCCCAGTGCTCCTGCCCTGTCCGTCACTGCCGTGCACCGACGCTGAGGGTCCGAGCCACAGCTGCAGTCATATAAGGCGGACCCCTGGGGTGTCACCAAGGGAGGTCACCAAGGGTCCCATGTGACACGTGCCTGGGCTGGATGGGCCCCACCGGGCGCTGTAAGTTCGTGGGCGACACCAAGCTGGGCAAGGGGATCTGGACAGGCTGGATCAACGGGCCGCATCCAGCTGCGTGGCATTCAAGGCCAAATGCTGGGTTCCACACTTGGAATCATAGAATATCCTGAGTTGGAAGGGGGCAGACCTGAAGGGATGAAAGACACGGTCTCCCGATGCCTCTTGAGCAGAAGGCCTTTATTGCCATTTTTCTCTGCTACATATACTTTCCCCGTAACCACTTGCGCTGTCCACGCGCCTGAATCAGTCGTACAATTCATTAGAGACCCTCAGCCACGCGCCTCAAGCCAGCCAGCAATTGACCACTGCGCAAAGCTCATCTTTAATGCTGTAGCCAAGTTAATTTATCTCCACCTTGTTCAAGTTTTTGTTACTAATGCCTAGTAAAAAAAGGGGCTTTAGGGCTTTGGGGCGACTACTTAAAGGATCAGGGGCACAGGTTGTGTTTGCCTCTGTCCTTCCGATAGGGGGGATCGATGCTGACAAGCAGACTCATCACATTAACACGTAGCTTCGGGACTGGTGCAACTGGTAGAACTTTGGGCTTGCTGATCATGGGAGGGTCTATGTGACACTGGCCTGCTACCACCAGATGAGATGCGCCTCCCGGTAGTGGTTTTACCTGGCAAGGTTTTGGTAGCACGGGGCCATAGGAGTGGCTTTTGTGAGAAGGATCTGGAAGCTGCCCCATGTTTGCTAAGGGCCCCTCTGCTGACCAGAGCTGAGCCAATAAGTCACAGAATCACAGAATCACAGAATTTCTAGGTTGGAAGAGACCTCAAGATCATCGAGTCCAACCTCTGACCTAACGCCAACAGTCCCCACTAAACCATATCCCTAAGCTCTACATCTAAACGTCTTTTAAAGACTTCCAGGGATGGTGACTCCACCACTTCCCTGGGCAGCCTGCTCCAGTGCCTAACAACCCTTTCGGTAAAGAAGTTCTTCCTAAGATCCAACCTAAAGCTCCCCTGGCGCAACTTTAGCCCATTCCCCCTCGTCCTGTCACCAGGCACGTGGGAGAACAGGCCAACCCCCACCTCACTACAGCCTCCTTTAAGGTATCTGTAAAGAGCGATAAGGTCGCCCCTGAGCCTCCTCTTCTGCAGGCTGAACAAGCCCAGCTCCCTCAGCCGCTCCTCGTAGGCCTTGTTCTCCAGGCCCCTCACCAGCTTTGTCGCCCTTCTCTGGACCCGCTCAAGCACCTCCATGTCCTTCTTGTAGCGAGGGACCCAAAACTGAACACAGTACTCGAGGTGCGGCCTCACCAGAGCCGAGTACAGGGGGAAATGTGTTGTGTGATGGTACTCCGGATAATCTGATCCATGAGCTTTCCCAGCATCGTGGACAGAATAACAGATCCGTAGGTCCCCGACTCCTCCTTCCAGCTCTTCCTGTAGACAGACGTCACATTTGCTAGTCGCCAGTTGACCGCAGCCTCCCCTGATAGCCACGACTGCTGATCAATGATGGTTGCAGGTTGGCAAGTGATTCTGCCAGCTCCCTCAGTAGTGACAGGTGGATCCAATTCTGCCCCATAGATGTGTGTATATCTAAGTGGAGTAGCAGTTCTCTAACTATTTCCTCCTGGATTATGAGTGTTTCATTCTGCTCCCTGTACCTATCTACCAGCTCTGGAGGCTGAGTACCAGGGGAACAACTGGTCTTGCTGCTAAAAACTGAGGCAACGAAGGAATTAAGTACCTCAGCCTTTTCCTCATGTCTTCTATGGTTCTATGTCACTATCATTCCCCTCACATCCAATTCAGAATGGAGATGCTCCTTAATGCTCTTGTTATGTGTATATATATGTATATATATATATATATATATATATATATATATATAATTACTCTTTTTGTTAGTAATAGTCAGATAGAGCTCCAGTTAGGATTTGGCCATTCTGATTTTGTCCCTGCACAGCTTCAAGACATGGAGGACTGAGCTCCACACCAAACGAAAAAATGGATGGAGAAAAAGCACAGAAAAGGTGGAACGTGGCAGCCTTACATCCCCTGCCCTTACCTGAGTCTATGCTGTAATTCTGTTCAACTGCTTACTGCCGTATTCTCTAAAGCGTCCTGCAACTCCTGTTGCTGTTATCTTGTGAGAGACAGCACAATCAGGGTGAGTCATCTGCCTACAGAAATTAACAACTGACAGAATGGAGCATCTGTCCAGGAGAAGTTGGAGTGGCTGATGGGCCTGCCACAGGGACTGGCGTGTGCCTGCAGGAAAAGTCCCAGGGGTCGGAGACGTGTTGCCTGTGGCTTGTTAAGCACAGGTCAAGCCCCAGCACATTCCAGTAATTTGTGTCTCTTTGGAAATGCCAGGGTGATCACACGCAGTTTTCAAGCATTTCACAGTTTTTTCTAGGATTCTGCACATTCTCAGAGGTGAAGCTCCAAAGCACTGGAGGTGCCCACTGCTCTAGGTTCCTGCCCATATCCTCACACAGTCCCTGCCACTCCTAACTCTCCTGCCTCTGGAAAGATCTCTGGATGGCATGCTTAAGTAGTTGTTTAAAATTATACAAAACCTGAATCACATTTAGGAGATGGGACAACAGAAATATGCTGGTTCGGCCATCCCACGGATATTCAAAGCTTTCAAGAGCTATTGTAATTAGCCCGGAGGAGAAGAAGAAAGGGAGAGTGAAGAAGTGGGGAGAAACGTCCCCCACTGTCCACACCAGTTCCATCCCCCCACCTCCTGCCCCACCCTGCACAGGAGAAAAGGCAAAAAGTGTAAAATAATGTAACTATTAATAGTTTATAAGAGATGAAGAGATGGTTCCCGAGGTACAGAGGTGGCAATAATTTTATCCTGTCATAAGTCAGTGTTATCCCATACATCAAAACAGTAACCTTAAACCAGCCCCCAGAATTGATGAACAGCATGACATGGAAGACAGACAGTTAGTGATGTGCTATACAACACAATTCTGAAAACAAGCACAACAGCCCCAAGATCAAAAAGATCAACATTGTGATCAGCAACTGTTAAAGCAACTGTTAAACTGATCTATTGCTTATAACAATTTACTTTTAAAATGCTCTGGTCCGATTTGTCATCTCAACCTTTGTGCTCCATGCTAGGCACCAAAAAGACTTGCAGTGGTTTGACCCAGGAGGCAGCTCAGCACTACAGATCTATTTATCCAATGCAATGAAGGAGAGAACTGGGAGAAAAAAAAAAAAAAAGAAAAAAAAAAAGACACAAAAGGAGTAGGTTGTTATTGTTATTGTTACAGACACCAACAGAGTAAGGGCATGATATTTTTGTGTGCACATCAATGTGGGGGGGAGATGTGGGGGGAGGATTGGGAGGGACCGTGGGTGGGGCAAAGGGTCACGGGGATCTGGGGCAGTCATGTGTATAAGAAGCTATGCTACGCAGCAATAAATTGGCACTTGAGCTAGACACGGTGTGTCTGTCTCTGGTGTCCCTGCTTGGGGAGCAGATGTCCAGGCAGCCAATTGATGTTGTCTCTCGGGCTGGGGTAGCACGGAGAGAGACAACAATCAAAAGACAGGAAAGGTGGCGGTGATTAATTGAAAAGTGTTGGACCTAAGCATGACGTATATGGTATGGAATTAGGGGTGGATATTGTCCTAGTTTTGGCTGCGATAGAGTTCATTTTTCTTCCTAGTAGCTGGTATGTTGCTGCCTTTCGTATTTACAGAATCACAGAACAGTTTGGGTAGGAAAGGACCTTAAAGATCACATAATTCCAACTCTCCTGCCATGGGCAGAGACATCTTCCTCTAGACCAGGTTGCTGAAAGCCCCATCCAACCTGGCCCTGCTTCCAGAGATGAGGCAGCCACAGCTTCTCTGGGCAGCCTGTTCCCGTGCCTAATCATTCTCTGAGTAAACAACTTTCTAATATCTAATCCGGATCTACCCTCTTGCAGTTTAAAACCATTACCCCTAGTTACTGCTGGCTCATATTCAGCTGACTATCTACCAATATCCCCAGGACCCTTTCTGCTGGGCGGCTTTCCACGCACTCTTCCCCCAGCTTGTGGCATTACATGGGGTTGTTGTGCCCAAGTGCAGGACCCGGCACTTTGCCTTGTTGAACTTCATCCAGTTGGCCTCAGCCCATGGGTGCAGCCTATCCATTTCCCTCTGCAGAGCCTTCCTACCCTCAAGGAGATCAACACTCTCTCTGAACTAGGTGTCATCTGCAAACTCACTGAGGGTGCACTTGATCCCCTTGTCCAGATCACTGATGGAGATATTGAAAAGAAGTGGCCCCAGTACTGGGCCCAGTGGGACACCACTAGTGACTGGCCTCCAGCTGCATTTAGCTCCATTCACCACAGCAATTTGGACCTGGCCACCCAGACAGTTTTCGACCCATTGATGCATACATCCATCCAGGCCTTGAGCCGCCAGTTCCTCTGGGAGAATGCTGTGGGAAATGGTTTCAAAAGCCTTACTGAGGTCTAGGTAGACCACGTCCACAGCCTTCCCCTTGTCCACTGAAAGCATAACCTTATCTTCAAAGGAGATCAGATTTGCCAAGCAGGACCTGGCGTTGATAAACTCATGATGACTGGGCCTGCTCACCTGCTTGTCCTGGAAGCGTTGCGTGATGGTACTCAAGACAATCTGCTCCGTGAGCTTCCCCAGCACCAAGATCAGACTGACAGGCCTGTAGTTCCCCGGATCCTCCTTCCGGCCCTTCTTGTAGACAGACGTCACGTTTGCTAGTCACCGGGTGACTGGGACCTCCCCTGATAGCCAGGACTGCTGGTCAGTGATGGAAAGCAGCTTGGAGAGCACTTCAGCCAGCTCCCTCAGTAACAACGGGTGGATGCCATCTAGCCCCCTAGACTTGTGCACATCTGAGTGCAGTAGCAGTTTTCTCAACATTTCCTCATGAGAGCTTCATTCTGCTGAAGGTTCTTATCTACCAGCTCAGAGGGCTGAGTACTAGGGGAACAACTGGTCTTGCTGCTAAACACTGAGGTAAAGAATGCATTAAGTACCTCAGCCTTTTCCACATCTCTTCTACTTCTGTTTTCCCACATCCAATAAAGGATGAAGATTCTCTTTTCCCTCCCCTCCCCTCCCCTCCCTTCCCCTCTGCTCTCCTTTCATTATAAAAACCTTTCTTATTGTCTCTGACAGCAATATATAGATTGATCTCCGCTAGGGTCTGGCCCTTCCAATTTTGTCCTTGCCCACCCTAACAACATTTAGGACACAGCTTCAGACAAAATGACAGCATACATGAGAAGCACAGAAAAGGTGGAATCTGGCAGCCTTCCATCCACCAGCCTTCTGTGAGTCTGTGCTGCAATTCTGTTCAACTGGTTACTCCTCTACTGTCCACAATATCTACTAACACCTCATTGATGCTATCTTGTGAGAGACAGCACAATCAGGGGGAGCCATCTTCTTGCAGAAATTAACAGATGAAAGAATGGAGCATCTGCCCAGGGGAACCTTGAGAAACTGCAGGATTTTGCCTACAGAAACCTCTTGACATTTACAAGAAGAAAAGCCTCATCCTGCACCAGAGGAAGAGGAACCCCACACATCAGGGCAGACTGGGACCCTGCTGAGTGAGCAGTGCCCAGGAGGAGGAGGGCCTGGGCACCACGAGGGATGCCATACGAGCTCACCAGGAGCTCACCAGGAACCAGGCCAACTTCCTACAGAGCTGCCTTATGAGGAGCATGGCCACCAAGAAAATGTAAGTTACCATGCTCGGCTCCGATCTGATGAGACACCACACAGCCAGCAGGGAAAGAGGTGCAGGTCTGTGAATCTCTTGGACAGCCTGGTGTGGAGAGGAGCAAGCACACTGGAAAGGCTGAAAGTCCCAACAGGCCTGAGGTCTGTGTGTCAATGGCTAGGGCTCTTGTCTCCGACAGCGAGGCCTATGAGGAGGCAGCTTCTTGTTAAAGCACCAGGGTCTCATTGCCTCCTCACCAGCCATGAACCAGGCAGGAGTCGTACCCTTCTCCTGCACTGGGCCATGGACATCCCCATCTCCTACTGCCCAGGAAGAGCCCTGAGCTCCTGTGTGAAGGGAAAGGATCTCCCTTCCCAGGAGCCTGGGGTCAAAGCCTGTTTTTCAATACATCAGTGTCACCTTCACATTTGTCTACCTGTCCTCACTGCCTCCAGTGTTCTGCTCTAATGAGCTCCAAGGGAGGCTGTGTCAGTGCCAGCAGAGTCCCCCCTCAGGGGGACACTGCAGGAAACTTGCATCTGCCTTGGATTTCTTGAGAGATTTCTTCAACGCACTCTCAGTGCCTGAGGTTCATGGGCTCATCGCCAAAGCCCCCAGAGGGCTGATTCCAATGCCTCTGCTGCTGATCTGGGCTGGGCTCCTGGGACAGGGAGAGCTCCTGGCAAGAGGGCCCTGGTGCAGAGAGACAGCTCTGCCCAGGAGCAGCTCCTCTGCACAGCGCAGAAGGGCTGGGGGCTCTGACCCCCATGGGGAGAGGAGAGGAGAGGAGAGAGGGGTTGGAGGCAGTTGGGAGTGGGAGGGTGCTGAGAGCTGCCTGCAGGAGAAACCTGCACAGCCCTTGACAAGGTAAGTCTCTGGCTGCAGGGCCATGCAGCTGCAGCTCCTGGAAGGGTCTCGTGCTGGGTCTTGTTTCTGGGAGGGCGGTGGGCAATGCAGTAGGCTGTGAGAGTCCTGCTGGATTGCACTGCGAGGTGAGGAAGTCTGGCAGAAGCCCCTTGGAGTGGCCTAAGCCAGGTGCCCCTGACACCCTAGAAGCCTCGAACACCCTGCTGGTGATGCAGGGCTCTCTGTCAGCTGCCCCATAGCTCCTGCTGCATGGAGGTGCCCCTTGGCAGGGCCCTGGTGGTGGCAGGGTGCTGCAGGGCAGCGCTGAGCACAGCCGCATGGGATGGGGTCTGTGAGCACAGGCGGGGGAAAGAAGAGTTTGGCCAAGATCAGCAGGAACAGAGTGGCCAAGAATCCTCTAGGTACAGCATGTTGTGTGCCTGGGATACTGGAATACCCCAGCGTGTGGATATTCACCTGTCTGTGGGGTGTTTTCCTGGGCTTCAGGCTGCTCTCCAGCAGGATGCAGCTCTCTCGTGGCATCCTTGTGGCATCCAGGCGTCCCAAGGAGAAGACACCTCCTTGCTAAGGCCATGTCCGTGCTGCTGGATGTCTGTCTGTGGGCAGCTGGAGTGAGGCCTCGGCAGCCCTGGCTAGGGGGGAAGAGCTGAGATCCTGCTCAGGCCCCCAAGGCCAAGGTAAGGATTCTGTCCAGCCTCACTCGGACTGGGGCTTCTCTGTTCTCAGCTGTCTCCGTTTTTTTCTCAGCGTAACACGAGTATGATCGGTGTCCTAAGCATTACAGGGGGAATTGTAAGAAAATACAGCAAATAAAATCTCTCTTGCTCTACAGTGTGGTCGGATGAGTTGTTTGCAAAATGACTGCATGGCTCATTGATCTGACAAGTGGACTGCACTTGAGTTTCCCCCACGGTCCTGCTTCCCTCCTGCTGCACAGCAGGAAGGACTCCTCTGGAGCCCACAGCAGCCCCTGCTCCCAGTGTCACACGCAGCCAGCACCACCCAGAGCTCAAGCAAGAGAGCTGCAGAAAGGTTCTCATGCAAAGAGAGAGGCTTATCTGCGGGCTTTCCAGGAGATGAAAGAGGTTTTCCTCATTGAAGTCTGTTCTATTTTTTTTTTCTCCTCTTCAAAGATACCTGTGTCCAAAGTCAGCAAATGCCCAACAGCAGCTCTGTGAGCGAGTTCCTCCTGCTGGCATTCGCAGACACGCGCGAGCTGCGGCTCCTGCACTTCGTGCTCTTCCTGGGCATCTCCCTGGCTGCCCTCCTGGGCAACGGCCTCATCCTCACCGCCGTAGCCTGCGACCACCGCCTCCACACCCCCATGTACTTCTTCCTCCTCAACCTCGCCCTTCTCGACCTGGGCTGCATCTCCACCACTCTGCCCAAAGGCATGGCCAATGCCCTCTGGGACACCAGGGCCATCTCTTACCACGGGTGTGCTGCACAGGTCTTCTTTTTTGTCTTCTTGGTCGGAGCAGAGTATTCCCTCCTCACCGTCATGGCCTACGACCGCTACGTTGCCATCTGCAAGCCCCTGCACTACGGGAGCCTCCTGGGCAGCAGAGCTTGTGCCCAGATGGCAGCAGCTGCCTGGGGCAGTGGCTTTCTCAGTGCTGTCCTGCACACAGCCAATACATTTTCCCTGTCCCTCTGCCTTGGAAATGCAGTGGCCCAGTTCTTCTGTGAGATCGCCCAGATCCTCAAGCTCTCCTGCTCAGATGCCTACCTCAGGGAAGTTGCTGTACTCTTATTTACTCTTTCTTTAATCTTTGCTTGTTTTGTTTTCATTATGTTGTCCTATATACGGATTTTCAGGGCTGTGCTGAGGATTCCCTCTGAGAAGGACCAGCACAAAGCCTTTTCCACGTGCCTCCCTCATCTGGTTGTGGTCTCTCTGACTGTCAGCACTGGCATGTTTGCCTACCTGAAGCCCCCCTCCATCTCCTCTCCATCCCTGGACCTGTTGGTGGCCGCTCTGTTCTCGGTGGTGGCTCCAGCAGTGAACCCCTTCATCTACAGCATGAGGAACAAGGACCTCAAGAATGCCTTGTGGAAACTGATGACTTGATTTGCTTCGGAAACAATAATTTCACAGTCTGTTTCTGCAGATTACTCAGAATATCACTTACACAGAGCAACCTATATTCCCTTTTTTGTTGTTTTTGTGTGTGTGAGTGTGTATTTTTAGTACTGGTATTACTTAGTTTTGTGTTTTGTTTTGTTGTTGTTTCTTTTTTCTTTTTTCAGTTTAGGTTGCCCAATAAAATGTCATTTTTGTCCCACTCCCAATTCTGTACGTGTGTTTAGTGTATGTACTGAGTCTCTGTCCATGTGGAATTATGGTCTCTGTGAACTTTTAACGAAATAAAACAGCCTACACTGCCTTCTTTGTCTGATGTCCTTCCTCCGAGACCTGGTCTGGCTCTGCTGGGGCAGTGCCCATTTGCAGAGGAAAAGAGTCCCATTCCAGCAGCACAGCCAGGGAGCACCAGCGCTTGGGGCATGCCAAGCTGCTCTCTTGCCTCTGCCGCCCTCTCCTGCTGGTGGGGCCAGGCCCGGCTGCTCCTGGAGCTTGGTGCCAGTGCTGTTGTGGGGCTGTGCTGGGACTGCTGGCAGGTTAATGTTTCTTGCAGAGGGAATTAGCATCTGCCAGCAGAGTCCAGGGTATTGGCCGGAGCAGCATGAGCCCATAAAACAGGTGGAGCCCGCAGAGCATGAGCCTGTGCAAGGTGAATTTAGCAGAGCTCAAGTGCTCAAGCTGCTGTCAACAGGCAGAGGAGAGCTCTGCAGCCCCAGGACACGCAGTAGCCCCAGCAAAGGAGGCTGGTGACTGATTCCTTGCAGCCTTGGGCAATGACAGTGACCCCATGAGCTGGGTCTGCCTCCCAGCCTGCCCAGCATGGCCCTGCAGAGTGTCCCCGTGCCCTGGGCACCACAGCCCCCTTGCTCTGCAGAGCAGCACCGCCAGCTGGGGCTGGGGCAGGGGCTGGGAGGGCGCTTCCCAGAGTGTCTTCTAGGCCAGCTTCAGGCACACAACATCTGCATGTCAGAGTGATCTTTGCTGTGTGCAAGGAGCTGAGAGACCAACAACAGTCATGGGGCTGGAACATTGCCTGCAAGGTCCCACCTGCCCTAGCACCTCCCAGAACTGGCACGGAACTGGTTCACATGCATCAGAGGGTCTGGGAGCCCAGCAGCAGTGCCATGGGCTTGAAGGATCACAATCAGATCACTTCTACCTGGGCAGGTCCTAGGCCAAAAAGGGGGTGTTTTGTAGGTATGATATTATGAGGCGGTGGTGCCTCAGAAATTCTAAGTCCAGCAGGAAGTGAATGGCTGTTAAATGGCCTTTGAGGTGGCTTCTTGGAGAAATAGCTGGCAGCTCATCCCTTGACTCCCGGCTGGGATCTATGCCATTAGGCTCATATCTGCAAAAGTACCTGAAAGGCAAGCAGAAGGCACTTGCTGTGCCTGTAGTTTGTGAGATCCGCTCTTTCCGAGTACCTGGTAGGCCCCATAAAGGAAGAGGTCTTGGATAGGGCTTGTCATGTCAGAGGTGTCAGCTTTTGCCTGAAGTCATCCTTCAGGACTGCTTTCAGTTTTCAACACAGAGGGGGCCACTGCCTCCAAGATGCCTGGGGTAAACTGAACCATGCACGAGGGCCTGGAAAAAGTCACCCTGGCTGCATAGGAGCCGTTCTATATCCAAAAGCTGGAGGCAGGAAACAAATTTTTAGGGTGGTACGGAGCTGCAGGGCACATTGTGCAGAATGTTCTTGCAGCCTTTATGTTCTTTTCCATCCTGGCTTCGGTGCTGCGTCTGTCTTAAGAAAGGAGTAGCCAACAGAGGTAAGACAGACACTGTGAGATCATGAAAGCCATCAGAAAACTACCCTTAAGAAGATGACTGATATGGGGAGGTCAGAAGAAGCCTGGCCAGGAGAAATGTGAGATTTGGGAGAGAGAAGAGGCCAGCAGGAATCAATGATTTCTGGGAGGCTAGAAGGTTCAGGCAATGTTGATTCTGCTGTAGCACTGACTTAAAAGAGTCATGTAAAGACCTTGCCCTATTTTAACCAGCAACATTAATCCTTAAACCTAAATGCTACTGTACACACTGTCAGGAATCCACTACTCTAATGCCTGACCTCAACGCATCCCTTGAAGCCAAAATTCATCACATAGCCCCTTCCCCTTGTTTTTACTCTCTTAATCACTCTGATCCCTGACCTTAACACTAGCATTAAAATGCTCTTTTTAACCCTAGGAAACTGCCTGAGAGACCTAAACAAAACCCTAAACCACAAAGCTTGTCCATACCCTAAACACAGACCTGATACCCACGTAAGAATACCAAAACATTCCCATTCAAACTTTGCTTAATCTTTAACCCAGTAAGGTGGGCCCTAGTCCCTAGTCATATACATGAACACCTAACACCCAAAACCCCTGTTCCTGTGCATTAACCTCCTCACCTTCAGCCCCTCTACTAAGCCTTAACTTTAGGCCCGTCATCCCTTGGGACAGGGCAGGAACCATGAGGTTGCTCTGCAGTCATGGCACTCAAAGCTGAATGTGAGGGGCCATGGATCTCATCAGATTGTGGGCCACAAGGAGGAGACAGGGGAGAATGCTCTGATGAGCTCAGCTCTGCCTCAGGAAGTCCTGCACCAGCAGGAGCAATGTGACTGTGGCAGTGACGGTAAGGTCACTTCTGTCCCTGCAGAAGATAGGGCAGCAGCAGGAACATGTCACAGAAAGGGACTGAGAGGTCACTTCTGTCTGTAGGTGGCAGGTCACCCTTGACTTAGAGCTGGGATCGGTACTTTTCGGCTGACATCTGCCAGTGGCCCTGGTAGGCCAGCAAAAGGCACCTGGCTGGCATGCTGACTGTGGGATCCCCTCTGCCTACATACCCAGGAGGACCCATGCAGAAAGAAGGCCCACATATGGGTTGTCCTGTCCCTTCTGCTTGAGTCCATGACTGGACAGCAGCAGGCCCATGGCTTGGAAGATGCTGGTGCGGTGACTTCTGTCTGGTTGGCTGACAGGCCGCAAGGAGCCTGATGGATTGGGATGCCTACTTTAGGAGGGGGTTCCACCCTGATGGAGCTTTCTTTTGTAGTAGAAAAGAGTAGGAGAGAAAAAACTGCCACAAAGTGCACTTTGGAATGTTGGTGCTGGCCACGAGGAGGAAGAACTGTCCCTCAGAGTGTTGTGCTGCGTTGCCAGAGGTCACCCAAAGAGCGTCTGTGATCAGAGCATGGCTTTGTGTGAGAAGGAGCAGCTGGGGAGGGTTGATGAGACACTGGTGAAATGATGGAAATGCTGGGATGAGAGCAAGGTGGTGAACAGAGACGGGTGTCTACAGTCCTCAAAGAAATAGGTGAAAGTCATCAAAGTCAACAAAGTGCTCTGCCGGGCACTGCCCAGCCCAGCCCGGCCCCTGCCCACCTCTCCCCACCACCCTGCCCTCTCTCCAGCCCAGCCCAGCCCAGCAGCCCAGGCTGGGCTGGCCCCAGGGCAATGCCCTCCACAGGCTGCTGCAGGGCTCTGGGCACGGCCACCCCAGCCCCAGCCCCTCACAAGGCACCGCAGCTGCTGGGACAAAGTGTGGTGGTTTTACTCAGGTGGGCAGCCGAGCTCCACCACAACCGCTCTCTCACTCCCCCTCTCCTCAAAGAGGAAGGGGGAGAAAATACAACACAGAGAACTCGAGGTTTGAGATGAGAAAGGTTTAATTAAATGGAAAGGGAATGGGGAGGAAAAAAAAAAAAAAAAACGAAACAAAAGAAACAATCAGTCCGCGCGGGAGCACGGAGAGAGGGAAAAAAAAATTATTCTCTACTTCCCATCAACGAGCGGTGTTCAGCCACGTCCTGGGAAGCAGGGCCTGAGGGTCCGAGCCACGGCTGCGCTCGCGTCAGGCAGCACCCTGGGGTGTCACCAAGTGACGTCACAATGGGTGCCCACCCAGCCCAGGCGCGTGTCACAGTGGCACCCATTGTGACGTCACTTGGTGACACCCCAGGGCTCCGCCTTATAAGAGCGCAGCCGTGGCTCGGACCCTCAGTGTCGGTGCACGGCAGTGACGGACAGGGCAGGAGCACAGGGCCTTCGAGGAGTCCCCGAGCATAGCCCACGTCCCACAATGCCGCAACCGCCCGCCCAGAGGAGCCGCCGGTTTCTATCTGAGAACTCTCCCTCTCCAGAGGCTCCTTCTGAAGGGGATGAGGAGGGAGGCATGCCCCCCAGGCAGCCCAGGCTGGCCTGGCAGGAGACCTGGTCTTCTAGGGGCAGCAACCGGCCAGCAGAGGACAGCTTGCTGGCAGAGGACAGCACCCCAGTCGAGGCCTTTTTCCTGGAAGAGGACAGCAGCCTGGCAGAGGCCATTTTGCTGGCAGAGGCCATTGCTCAGGCAGCGGGCAGCAGCGAGGTAGAGGAGAGCCAGGACGACGTACAGTGGCTGGATCCCAGTGAGTCAGGGTCTTCGGGATGGGGTGGGGAGGGTTGGGGACACAGAGACCCCTGCCTGACTCCAGGACTCCTTCCCTGGGTAAAGCGGCGCTTGGGCTGACGGGGCCGAGCTTCCTCCGCAGCACCACAGAATGCCAGGACGCTTTGGGCTGGGGGGGACCTCGGCGATCACGATGCTTCCCCCCAGCCCAGGCTGCCCAAAGCCCACCCAGCCTGGCCGTGGGCAGTGCCAGGGAGGGGGCACCGCAGCCTGCGCCAAGGCCTCACTGCCCTGGGCGTGAAGGAGAGAAATCCCTGCCTGTCCGAAAGAAACCTGCCCTCTTTGAGGTTAAAGGTGTCACCCCTTGTCCTGTCGCTGCAGTCCATGATGAAGATCCCCCCCCAGCTTTCCTGGAGGCCCCTTTGGGCACGGGGAGGCCGCAGCGAGGTCCCCCCGCAGCCTTCTCCAGGCTCCACAAGCCCAGCTCCCTCAGCCTCTCTTCCCAGCGGAGCTGCTGCAGCCTCTGGGCATCCCCGCGGCCTCCCCACGGCCTTCTGGGGCTGGGACCCTTCCTCTCCTCACCCCTGCATTCAGCCCCTCTCTGCAGCACTCTTTGCTTTCCTCCTTTCCAGGTAAGGCATGGAAACTGTGCAGAGACAAGGCCGTGGAATTCATCAGGGCGTATGTCAGAGGCACAGAAAAGGTAATGGCAGCCGCTTGCATCACAGCTGTGCTCCTGGCGCTGCCCTCCAGGGGTCCCACACAGCCCCAGACCCCTCAAGGCTTTGGTCCTGCTGGCCGTGGGTGTCCCCCTAATGCTCTGTTGGTGTCTTTGTGGCTGCCAGGACGACGAGGAGCAGAAGATGCTGTTCCTCAGCAAAATCTGCGATCTGTGCAGATGTGTCACAGAGAGGGGTGTGCCAATGAACTTGCATGACTTCTGCTGCCAAACTAACCTGGTGGAGAACATCATGGTGAGAGGATGCGCAGCGGGCTGGGGAAGGGGCAAGGCCCCCCGGCACCAGCCCCCTGGGAGGCGAGGGCTGGGGCAGCGCTGGCTCTGCTGCTGCTGGGTGCCGGCGGCTCCAAGGTCTCATCCTGCTTGTGCTCTGCAGGCGCTGCTGGAAAAGGAGCCCATGGACAGCTTGCGCACAGCATTCCGGCAGAAGGCCATGGAGACTGTCGCCCTCCTCAGGTGCGTGCCCAGCCCCTGGTGGCAATGTCCTGGTGGCCCTGAAGCTGGCAGGGAGGCTGCCCGTCCCTCCCAGGGATGCCTGGCCAAGGGAGGTCCGTGTCCTCCTTCATAAGCCTCGAGGCACTGCGTCCAACAGGCTCCTCTCTCTCTCTCCTTCAGCAACACCGTACCAACAGCACTGCGTGGCAAAAAGGAGAGACTCCTGCATGTGTGCTGCAAGAGCATCTTCTTTCTGCCTCCCGAGTCAGATGTGCCAGAGACAGAAGGAGCGCTCTACACCAAGGTATGTGCTGGGTGAGGTACCGGCACCCCCAGTCCTGCTGAGCTGCTGCCTTGCTTCCCCGTGCTGACACAACCAAAGACCAGTGCAGGGCCGGGGCCCAGATTTGCTTTCCCAGCCTCACCCCTTCCCCGACCTGATCTTGTGCTGCAGGAGGTCTGCACGCAGTGGCTTTTTAGCCCCAAAGCCACCCCTGAACTCCCGAGGGGCTCAGAGCCAGCTCCTGGGGGTGAGGAGGGCCACAGAAATAATTCGATGCTCTTCTGTCCTCCCTGCAGACTATGAAAGCCATGGACACCATGCTGGTGGCCTTCGTACTCAACTGTCCAAAGACCAGTTTCAGCACAGAGTTGGAGAATATCTTGGAGGTTTGGCATTTGCAAAGAATTTCCAAAGAATCCTCTCAGGTCTCATTTGCAGACCACTGTCAACCCAGCAACTTCTCTCCTCGCAGGCGCTGCTGTACTTTGCCCTCTCCAAAAACCCAGCTGTGTGTGAGAGAGCTGTGAGGAGGATTGAGAGGCTGGGTGATTTCATCATCAGTTATTTTTTGAGCGAGGTAAGGCACAAGGAACCCTCCACCCTTTCCTGCATCCCAGAGCATCCTGCCACTCAGGGGTGCCTGTGAGGCAAGCCTCGATGCACGTGAGTGCCTCAGAACCGTGAATCGAGGGTCTTCGTCCCTTCTTCGCCCCTGCTCTTCCCTCCCCAGGCCCTGCTATCTCAGGGGCTGGCTCTGCCTCCACTAAGCCCTTTGTCTCTCCTCCCTTCCTCACCCAGAACTCAGATGACTATGAAAAATACAAGCACAGCCACGATGATTCCAGAGAGCTCTACATCCCCATCCTGGGACAGCTGCTGGGCCACCTCTTGCTTTTCAGCAATAGCAATGATTCCTTTGGATACGCAGCTTTGGATGCTCTTTTTCGCTTCTACAAAATCGTCAGAGAAGGAAGAGGTAAGAAGGTGTGGTGGGCACTGTCCGTCTGCACACAGACAGCTACTGATTTGTCTACTTGTTTTCCCCAAGTATTGTGAAGGTTTATTCTTTTGCTTGGTGGAGGCTGCCCACGGAATTCTGCCAGGTTCCCTGGCCTCCTCTGCTCCTCACAGCAGCTTCCCGCAGCATTCTGGCTATCGTTTTCCGCAGAAGCTAGACGCTCACCTGCCGTCCAGGAGCAGTTCTCTGCTGCTGTCCTTCCCAACCCTCCCCAGATCACCTACCACGCTGTTTTGTGGTGTCCCCCAGTCTAAGCCATCAATCGATGAGCACTTCCCAAACCGCATCTTCCCCGAGGAGTGAACAGCAGAGCCAGCCGTGCATCACCAGGGATGGTGACGCCCTCCAGAATGCTCCCTGACTGTTTGCTCCCTGCCGTCTTAAAGGCAGGTGTCAGGGGGCTTCCTGCACATCCTGACCCCGAGCAGAAGGGGGTCTGTGACACGCTGCTACCCCCACGGCACCCAACGCCATTGCTTCTCCTCCTTCTGCATCATCCCTGAGGTCCCTCTTGCTCCCAGCACTCCTCACCTTGTGCTTTACATCCCTGCCCACCACTCTCCTCGCCGTGGGTCTGAGCCTCCCTCCTCAGCCATTCCTAGTGAAAGAGCTTTTCACCATTTGGCAAGCTTGTTGGCAAAGATGCTCTTCCCTACTGACTCTTCGCTGTTTCCCCCTGTTTAGAATGCATATTGAGAGAGGACATGGTAAATTATGCAGAGAGACACAAGAATTTGGAGGACACAGCATACCCGTTTTCTACAACATCAACTCCGTGTGAAATTGCCAAGGTAATGAGCTCTGGCCTTGCTGGGGATCTTGTCCGCAGCATCAGCAGGCATCTCGTGTGAGCAAAGGGGTCCAGAACCGGTGGGGCTGGCACGGCCTCACTCGCCCTGCTGAGAGGGTTCCTCTTGTCCCCAGGCTGGGGCTATGCGAAGGCTGCTCCCCTGTGTCCCGGCAGCAGCTCCAGCCCTCCTGGCCACCAGCAAGCCCTGGTTACCTGCAGGGCCAGCACTCTGGCCCCATATGCCCCATCCTCACCCCTTCCCCCGAGGGCCCTCTCTCCAGAGCTGCCCTTGCTGCTCAGCTAAGCAGCACCCTTGGGACACTCAGTGAGGCATGTCTTCGCTCCTCCTTCTTCCCACAGCGGTTTGGAGGATACCTCTTCCCTGCTGAGAGGCTGAAAATCATCCTCACAGCCCTTGAAGCTTTACAAGACTCCAGCATCCATGACAAGCAGGGGGCCTGCAGCGTGCTGGACGCAGCCTTGAAGGACCCTTTCTACTGGCTGACAGATGTAAGTGGCCTGTGGCCATGGCCCTGCCCTTGAGCTCTTCCAGGCGTTGTTCCTCTCTCCTTCCCTGCCTCCCTCCCTGCCTCCCTCGCACATCGGGGTCTCTTGGGCTCCAGAAGCCACCTGAAGCCAGCAGAGAGCAATGGAAGGGGCCAAAGTTTGAGTGGCAGCTGTGGCAATGGCTGCGGTCTGCTGGCAACACCATTCCCACTTTGTCCCACAAGGTGCCAACGATCATGGAGTGCATCAGGAGAAACCTGGGCAGCATCCACACGGCATCGGCGCGGCAGTGCCTGGACTCCCTGCTTCTCAGGCTGACCAACATGATGCCCAGGAGAGAAGTCGAGAACCTGCTGCAGTTCTCTCCGCCACGTGACAGGTCCTGGCCTTAACATCCTTGAGGGCTTGTTCCGCGTCAGGAGATGCACCTGGAGACTCTCTGCTTGCCACACCAATGGCAAAGGGCAGGACATCCCCAAGGAGCACAGCCCTCCTTCCCACCAATGTGTTCCAGCCCTACTGGGCCAGCCAGGGCTGCAGCAGCCCAGCTGTCCAAGGCAGCCCAGAGTCCCCCTGCCCCCAGGGAACACCAGCTCAGCCCCCTCCTGCCTGCCCAGGCTGGGCCCTCAGTGCTCCCCAAGTCACAGGGGCTGCAGGACAGCCTGGGTCCTCTGGGGCTGGCCCAGTTTGTGGCCCTGCGGCTGAGGCAGCCTCACTGACAGAGTATTCTGGGCTTGCAGCACTGACCTGGCCATGTGGGAGGTGATCCTGGCCATGCCAAAGACCTTGAAGAGGGTTTTAAACATCATGATGGAAGACTTGCCGCTGCGCTACTGGTGCACCGCAGTCACCAAAGACACCTGCATCCGTCGCTTGGCTGTGAGTTCCCAGATGAAACCTTGCTCCCAGCAGGGCTACGTGTGCCCCTTCAGGCACACAGGCACAGCCCTGTGCCCATCTACCCCCAAACTGCCAGCTCCCGCAGGACGTACGGACACATGGTCCCTGGGGCCGGCAAGCCCCCGTAGCTCCCCGCGCCTGGTGCCTCTTTGGTGCCAGCTGGCGCTGCCCCATCCCTGCCCAAAGGTGGGAGAAGAAGAGGCTGCAGGGAGCCCTGCAGGCCCTGCCAGGCTCTCACTGCTCTTTCTTGCAGATGCTGGGCCGGAATCACATTTCTGAGGAGGACTTTGGTAACCCGGTGCACCTCCAGAGCTACCTGAGGTACCCAAGACCAGAGATGCGCTTGATGGTTCTGAAAGGGCTCTGCACCGTGTCAGAGAGCCCTGAGAAGGTGAGCGGGCCATCGTCAAGCAAAGCCATGTTGGCAGCCTGGGGCTTTGCTCTTCTGCCCTCCCGTCCCTCCCCGCTGCCAGGAAGCAAGGCAGGAGGCTGGTGCTCAGGAACCAGAGCCCTTTGCCCAGGGTGGTCTCTCACTGCCTCACGGAAGGGAAATGGTGTCTTTCCTACAGGCAAGGAAAATTCAGGTCTTGCTGCCAGACATTGTGGAGGCCCTGCAGGACACCAACACATATGTGGTGCTGACGGCCCTGCCTGTGCTGAGAAACGTGATGGCTCATGTGGAGAGGTGGAAGGACAGTGGCCTGGCTCTGCAGCTGGCTGAGAAGCTCCTGCCACTCTTTGACCACGTAAGTGTGCTGCGGGAGCCCGAGCCCTCAGCTGGGCCCCCTGTAACGAGGGCTGCCCTTCAGCCCGGCCCTGTGGGCAGCACTCAGGCAGGGCCTTCCCAGTCTCCTCGTCAGCCCAGGCGCTGGGGAGCTCTGCTTGGGCATGGCTGGTGCGGCTGGTGGTGAAAGTGGGGTGGCTGGCGGGCAGCCTGCGATGGCAACCGATTGCGTTGCCCTTCACGGGCACCAGGCCTTGCAGCTGCCCCTGAGCAGCTCCTCTGGGAAGGATCCAGCGCTGAAGCATCTCACAGTGCTGGGAGCTCCCTTCACATCGGCCACGCTAATGCTGAAATTCCTCCTGTCCTCCTCCCTGCCAGGCGTCCAGCCAGGTGCAGGAGCACTCCATCTGCCTCTTCCAAGCCGTGGTGGAAGCTGTGCTGCGGCAAAGGAAGAAGGAAATGAAGAGGAGAGTGCACAGGAGCCTTCTCCCACTCTACTTTCACATGAGAGACCAGAGTGAGAGCGTAGCAAAGGTACAGATCTCAGAGCTGAGCAGTTATGTGGGCAAGGGTGTGCTGATGCCACAGGGTTGCTGTGGGGGATCTCTGGCCGGCAGCATGAGCTGCCTCCGATGGTGGCTGTCCCGTGGCCTTGCCTTGGCCACTGAACCCAGTGCACGCTGCCCCCCACCACAGCCTCCCATAACGCGCTGGGAAAGGCTCGCAGCCCTGCCAAGAGGAGGGGACAGAGGGTCTCCTTCCCAAGGCTGTGCTGCTACCTCCCAACCTCTGCTGCTCCGCAGGCCTCTGGGGAAGCTCTCGCCGTGGCTGCAGAGTTTCTGCGATGCAAGGAGCTCAAGCGCTTCGTCCAGACAAAACAGACGTGGAGGATTGGAGAGTGCTTGGTAAGGACCCAACTTGGTTTGCCCCAGCTGGGCAAACGCGCCCGGCCAGAGCCCGCTGCCTGCAGCCGCATCCTCGCTCCCTTCCTGCCAGCACAGAGCCCCAGGGGGCTCTTCTGCAGGCCCCTCTGCCCTCCCTGCCCCCAGGATGCTGGAGGAGACCCTGGAGAGGGTGTGCAAGCCCCGTGACCCTGCGTTCTCTCTCTCTCCAGCTGCAGCAGGACAGAGGCAGAGTAGAAGAATACCTGCAGCAGAGCCAGCCCTACCTGAAGGCCACTCAGACCCTTGTGCGACTTGAGGCCGTCAGATTCATTGGTGAGCCCAGCCCCTGGGTCCCTCTTGGGGCAGCCTTTGGCAGCCCCAGGCACTGCCCTGTTGCCCCCAGAGCCCCCCGACTGGGCCCTTGCTCCAGGGTGCAGGAGGGGGCACAGCCTGGCTGGCCAGGCCAGGGGCTGCGCTGCTGGGAGCGTGCTGGGGAGCGGGGCTCTGATGGGGTCTCTGTGTCTAGGTCTTGCTGCGCGCTACTGCGAGGACCAGAGCGAGGAGAAGCTGGAGGAAATCCTCAGAGGTGAGTGAGGGCAGTGGGGGGTGTGCTAGGGCTGGGGGGACAGCGGCAGAGGCCCCCGTGCCTTGCCCTGCTCCAGGGAAATGCTTCGGGGCAGAGGAGCAATGCAGCCATAGGAACGAGGGAGAGGAGACGGGGTAGCCTGTGGTGTCAGGGAATGGCCTCCCAGCCTGGAGCTGGGCAGTGCCGCTGAAAGGGTTGAGTGTCCCTGAGGAAGAGTCAGGGGAAAGGGCAGTAAGGCTGACAGAAGGTGGGAGCCTGTTGTAGAGCACGCAACCAGGACGAAGAGGGAGATGAGACAGCCTACAAGCAGCTAGGAGCAGGGTCACGATTGCTAGCCCTTGCTCTCATGGGGAAGCACAATAGCGAGAGGAAAGAGTCCAGGAGATTCCTGGAGTGTGTGAATCCTCCCAAGGGATGGAGGCAGGTGGTGAGGGAACCAGCTTGTGAAGGTGCCCCACTTGACCTGTGGTGCGCAGGTGGGGAAGGACTGGTGGCTGCATTTGGGACATTGCTGAGCAGCAGCTTTCAACGGATTCCTTTGTCCCTCCTGCTCCTCCTGGCCTGGGGAAGAGTCGAGTGGGGCTGGCATGCTCTGCAGGGGATGCCTGGGGATCTCTGCAAGGAGTGGGTTTTCATCTCTGCTCTTCTTTCTTTTGCAGTCCTCCAGCCTTCATATAAAGACCCGGAACCCATGGTCTGTTCCCTGGCATTTCAAACCACCCTGATCCTGACGTCAAGGCATAACGCAACACCAAGACGGAGATTTCCACTGCTGCGTTGCCGCTAGCCCCGCAGCAGTCCTCAAAAGAGCAATATATATTTTAATAGAACTAGGTTGTTGTCTCGTTATTCCAGCAGCTCCTTCACAGTGACTCGGTGCCATGACGCTGAGCTAACTTGGAGGCCACCAAGGACCCTGAGAAGTTCCCTGTGTTCCCCTGAGAAGGCAACTTCCTTGTGAGGGGAACAGAGGGCCCTATTTGTTAGCCTGACCCTACCCGTAGGGAAGTCTGCTGCCTCCCTGGGGCTAGGGTCATGGACGTTGCCAGAAAGCTTCCCAACCTGGTTTTCCCCTCTGATTACTATCGTCTTTTGATAGTCCAGGCCGGCAGTGATAATACTGAAGACAGAAGCCTGAAGACTATCAAGCGGGACTTTAGGGGACTGGGACGGGTAGTGGATGGAGTGGGAGTTCAGGTGGTGTTTTTGTCCACCCCTACAGTGGCAGGGAGGGGTACAGAGAGGACTCACGACTCACTGGGATCCAGCAACTGCAACTCCTTCTTGCTGTCCTCTGTCAAACCTCTGTTCTCTACCACTAAGCTGTCCTCTGCTGGTCTCCTGTCCTCTGCCAGGCTGCTGTCCTCTACCGGGCTGCTGCCCTTTGACAGCAAGCTGTCCTCTGCTGGGCTTCTGTCCTCTGCCGGCAAAATGTCCTCTACCGGGGTGCTGTCCTCTGCCAGCAAGCTGTCCTCTGCTGGCCGGTTGCTGCCCTCAGAAGACCAGGTCTCCTGCCAGGCCAGCCTGGGCTGCCTGGGGGGCATGCCTCCCTCCTCATCAGATTCAGAAGGAGCCTCTGGAGTGGGAGAGTTCTCAAATAGAAAACGGAGGCTCCTTCGGGCAGGCGTGGGCTATGCTCGGGGACTCCTCGAAGGCCCAGTGCTCCTGCCCTGTCCGTCACTGCCGTGCACCGACGCTGAGGGTCCGAGCCACAGCTGCAGTCATATAAGGCGGACCCCTGGGGTGTCACCAAGGGAGGTCACCAAGGGTCCCATGTGACACGTGCCTGGGCTGGATGGGCCCCACCGGGCGCTGTAAGTTCGTGGGCGACACCAAGCTGGGCAAGGGGATCTGGACAGGCTGGATCAACGGGCCGCATCCAGCTGCATGGCATTCAAGGCCAAATGCTGGGTTCCACACTTGGAATCATAGAATATCCTGAGTTGGAAGGGGGCAGACCTGAAGGGATGAAAGACACGGTCTCCCGATGCCTCTTGAGCAGAAGGCCTTTATTGCCATTTTTCTCTGCTACATATACTTTCCCCGTAACCACATGCGCTGTCCACGCGCCTGAATCAGTCCTACAATTCATTAGAGACCCTCAGCCACGCGCCTCAAGCCAGCCAGCAATTGACCACTGCGCAAAGCTCATCTTTAATGCTGTAGCCAAGTTAATTTATCTCCACCTTGTTCAAGTTTTTGTTACTAATGCCTAGTAAAAAAAGGGGCTTTAGGGCTTTGGGGCGACTACTTAAAGGATCAGGGGCACAGGTTGTGTTTGCCTCTGTCCTTCCGATAGGGGGGATCGATGCTGACAAGCAGACTCATCACATTAACACGTAGCTTCGGGACTGGTGCAACTGGTAGAACTTTGGGCTTGCTGATCATGGGAGGGTCTATGTGACACTGGCCTGCTACCACCAGATGAGATGCGCCTCCCTGTAGTGGTTTTACCTGGCAAGGTTTTGGTAGCACGGGGCCATAGGAGTGGCTTTTGTGAGAAGGATCTGGAAGCTGCCCCATGTTTGCTAAGGGCCCCTCTGCTGACCAGAGCTGAGCCAATAAGTCACAGAATCACAGAATCACAGAATTTCTAGGTTGGAAGAGACCTCAAGATCATCGAGTCCAACCTCTGACCTAACGCCAACAGTCCCCACTAAACCATATCCCTAAGCTCTACATCTAAACGTCTTTTAAAGACTTCCAGGGATGGTGACTCCACCACTTCCCTGGGCAGCCTGTTCCAGTGTCTAACAACCCTTTCGGTAAAGAAGTTCTTCCTAAGATCCAACCTAAAACTCCCCTGGCGCAACTTTAGCCCATTCCCCCTCGTCCTGTCACCAGGCACGTGGGAGAACAGGCCAACCCCCACCTCACTACAGCCTCCTTTAAGGTATCTGTAGAGAGCGATAAGGTCGCCCCTGAGCCTCCTCTTCTCCAGGCTGAACAAGCCCAGCTCCCTCAGCTGCTCCTCGTAGGACTTGTTCTCCAGGCCCCTCACCAGCTTCGTCGCCCTTCTCTGGACCTGCTCAAGCACCTCCATGTCCTTCTTGTAGCGAGGGACCCAAAACTGAACACAGTACTCGAGGTGCAGCCTCACCAGAGCCGAGTACAGGGGGACGATCACCTCCCTAGCCCTGCTGGTCCCACGATTTGCGCCTCTGTGAAAGCATATTTAAGACAGGGAAAAAAAACGCTGCACACAGCAGCTGGGAGAGTGAGAGGAGTGAGGAACGGCCTTGCAGGCGCCAAGGTCAGTGAAGAAGGAGGGGGAGAGGTGCTCCAGGCGCCGGAGCAGAAGTCCCCTGCGGCCTGTGGTGAGGACCCTGGTGAAGCAGGTTGTCTCCCTGCAGCCTCATGGAGTACCACGGTGGAGCAGGGTTCCACGCTGCAGCGCGTGGAGGAGACCACGGTGGAGCAGGTGGCCCTGCACCGATGGAGGCTGCGGCCTGTGGAAGACCCCTGCCGGAGCAGATTCTGGGTCGGACCTGTAGCCCGTGGAGAGGAGCCCACGCAGGAGCAGGGGGTCTGGCAGGAGCTGCTGCCCATGGGGGACCCAGGTTGGAGCAGTCTGCTCCTGAGGGATGGACCCCGTGCTACGGACCCATATCTGGAGCAGTTCTGGAAGAGCTGCTGCCTGTGGGAAGCCCACGCCGGATCAGTTCAGCAAGGACTGCATCCCGTGGGAGGGATCCCACAGCACAGGGGACGAGAGTGACCGAGAAGGAGCGGCAGAGAAGAAGCACTATAGACTGACCATAACCCCCGTTCCTTCGTTCCCCTGCACTGCTCGGGGGGAGGAGGTGGAAGAGGGTAGACGGGGGAGAAGGTGCTTTTGGCTTCTCTCCTTTGTTTCTCACTTCTCTAGCTTGTTAGTAATAAGCAATAAATCTTACCATCTCCCTATGCTGAGTCTGTTTTGTCCGTCACAATAATTACTGTGCCATCTCCTCGTCCTTATCTCAACCCTTGAGCCCTTTTCATCGTATTTTCTCCCCGTTCCTCTTTGAGGAGGGGTGAAGCTCGGCTGCCCACCCAAGTAAAGCCACCACACTCTCTCAGAGAGGGGTAAGGATTTTTGCTCAGGACTTGGCAGGGCTGATAGATAGGGCTTTAAACTAGAGTCGAAGGAGGAAGGGGATAAAACCAGACACACCGCTGATAAGCTGAGGGATGGTGCGCTAGAATCAGAGGGACGGTGTGCTAGTGAGGTCCTGCGGTCAGCTCCACAAGGCGCAGTGTGTAGGGAGGCGCATTTGACGTGCTTCTACACAAACGCAGGCACTATGAGGAATCAAATGGATGAGCCAGAAGTCTTGGCCCTGTCCCACAGCTACGACATCATCGGCATAAGTGAAACCTGGTGGGATGAGTCCTGTGGCTGGTGTGTGGTGGAATTTTCTCCCAACAGAGGCAAACAGCACCTCTGTAGCCCTGCCATGTCACACGACCTCGCTTCCAGTGGCCACACACTTTATTTTTCTGACACGTATTCAACTTGCTGTCGACCAAAACCCCCAGATCCCTTTCTGCAAGGCTGCTCTCCAGCCTCTTCTGCTGGCCCTAAGTGGAACCCTGGGGAACCCCACTAGGGACTGGTCAACAGCCTGATGCAACCCCATTTCTGTAACCCCTTGAGCCCAACCCATCAGCCAACTTTTCACCCTAAACCGCATGTATTTATCTAGCTGTACAATGGACATTTTGTCCAGAAGGATACTGAGAGAAACAGTACTGAAAACTTGATGGAAATCCAAAACCTGGCATCCCTTGCTCAACTAGACGGGTGATGCTGTCATAAAAGGAAATTAAGTTTGTTAAACAGGACTTTCCCCTCATGAACCTGGGTGGGCTGTGATCAACGACTGCGTTGTCTTTCCGGTGTTCTTCAGGAATGCCCAGAAGAGTTTCTCCGTATTTTTACTAGGCTCTGAAGAGAGACTGGCGGGTCTGTAATTATTGGGCTCTTCTTTCTTGCCCTTCTTGAAACCTGTCACAATGATTGCCAGCCTACAGTCAACTTGGACCTCTCTGGCCTCCCAAGACCATTGAAAAATAATTGAGAGAGGTCTCACAAGGACATTAGTCGGCCCTCTGAGAACCCTGGAATGAATCCCCTCAGGCCCCGTAGACTCATATGCATCCAGTGTGGGTTTGGCTAGGAGGTTTTTGTTACCGCACTCATGGCCCCCCAACTCTGGGCCCCTTGGGTCCCAGAGCCCATCATTGCTCTTGAAGACAGAGGCAAAAGAGACATTAAATGGCTCTGCTTCGCCTATGTCTGTGTTTGTGAGGTGACCATCCTCAGCAAGTAACGGACCAATGTTTCCTCTAGCCCTCCTTTAGCAGTTCACATCTTCAATACACATATTAATGTATATATCTGCGTTGTCGCCCACACTACTAGCCAGCTTCACCCCTGAGCTTTGCCTGCACCAATTTTCTCCTGACAGAGGCAAACAGCACCTCCGTAGCCCTGCCATGTCACACGACCTCGCTTCCAGTGGCCACACGCTTTCTTTTCCCACTTAAGCTCTAGAAGAAGATCCCTGCTCAGCCAAGCTGGCCTCCTGCCCCGCCTGCTTGACTTCCAACATTTTGGAATCGCCTGCTCCTGTGCTCTTAGGAGGTCGTGCTTAAAAAGATGGACCCCGATACCTTCCAAAACAGCTTCTCAGGGGATCTTCCGAACTAGTTCCCTGAGCAGCCTGAACTCTGCCCTCCCCGTGTCCAGAGTTCACAGAATTGGAGGGGTTGGAAGGGACCTCAAGAGATCATCGGGTCCAACCCCCCTGCCAAAAGCAGGCGTACTGGCAGTTTTCCTCCAATCGCCAAAGATTTTTAAATGTGAAGTGTCAATAGAGAGCTATTTGTGTTTGTATGTTCTTTCTTTGAAGTCTCTGATGTCTGGGGGTTTCAGAACAACTGCTAACAACTAGTAACTGTTATGACTTCCGAATGGGACACTATGCAAGCCCCTGATATCTGGCCAGGCGGCCAGGAGATTAAGGAGAAGAAAGAAGCTGAAGGATGGCTAGAAGACAAAACTTGCAGGGAACGCTGTGTAAGCTTTTGACATGCTGCCAAGGAGTACAAAGGGGAAGGACAAGAAAAAAAAACTGAGAGGAAGACTACGAGCCTTCAGCATGAAAGACCCCCAGAGACCCCCAGGGGGACCACCAGAGACTGATGCGCATGCTCCAGTAGGAGGGTTTGGATCCCGGAAGCTAATTATAATAACCCATTTTTTTTAGAAGTAGTAATGAATATGTATCAGCCTAGGAGCATAAAAATCAGCTGCTTGATGTAACTGGTGTGCGTCCTGGTGGAGCAGAGACTCCCGGCGCACCCAGCGCTGTTTGCTTACCTCTATTCCTTTAATAAATTGTAAACTTTGATTATAATCCTATTTTGAAGACTGAGCCATTTATAACACAAGCAACAGGTCTAGGATGGCACCTTTCCTTGTTGTCTCCCTCAGTAGCTGTACCAAGGAGTTGTCATCAAGGTGTGTGAGGAATCTCCTGGACCTGCTTGTATCAGCTGTGTGGTCTTCCCAGTTAACGTCTGGCAAGTTGAAGTCCCCCATCAGGACAAGGGCAGTTGAGCTAAGAGAGGTCTCTCTTAGTTCCTTAGCGAATAATTCATTGGTATCGCAAACACCCACTGCAACATCCAAGTGATTGCTTTCTCCCTTAATCCTTACCCAGAAGCTCTCGGCCACGTCCTTGTGCCAGCCCCTTGCCTCGCCTGCCCTGCCTATCCTTCCTGAAGAGCCCATACCTGTCCATCACAGCACACCAAGTCTCGCTTGTTCTGGGATGGAGCTGAAGCTTCCAGCTCCTCCTGCTTGTCCCTCATGCTGGGTGCATCGGTGCAGAAACATTCCAAATGTGCTCCAGTGTACCCAGCGTGGCATGGAGCAGGCCGAAGGATCTCGCTAGCGCACACTCCCTCCCATTTTGGTGTGCCACTTAGAAGATTCTGTCAGGACAGAACAATAATGGATGATGCTCAGAGGGCCTTACGGGGCAAGTGAGCTTTCCAGAAACACCTTTTACCCTGATCTCCTGGGAGGCAGCAGACTTCTCCATGGGTTGGGTCAGGCCGGCATATGCGGCCCTCTGTTCTGCTCAGAAGGGAGTCACGTATGACAGTAACCCTTCTCTTCTTCTTGATGGAGGTGGTCGTGATACTGGGGAAGGCTGACTTGCCCTAGAAAACCCCTCCAACCTGGATGGACCTTCATGCACATCATCGTTTGTGTGTCCATTACTTCCAGAGTCTGTTGTTTCAGGGCACCTGAAAGGAAGGTGAGGTAGGCAAGGAGGGGTTCGCCTGCTGCCCCGAGCAGATCTAAACTTCCATCCCTTCGTCACTGAGATGCACTCCTTCTGCCTGATGGCCAGAGGGTAGGGGATCCTCCATTTCCTCTGCTGTGTCTGCCTGACGCATCTGTCCCAGGGCTGGCAGAGTACAGTTCAACCTTCTCCGACTCCCTGGTGCTCCTCAGCCTGCCCACGTCCTCCCGAAGCTCTGCCAGGAGGCTGAGCAGTTCTTCTACCTGGGCGCACCTACCACAGGTGGACTCACAGGATGGGATGTCAGGAAGAATTTCTTCATGCAAAGGGTGGAACCGGCTGCCCAGGGCACTGCTGGAGTCCCAGGCCTGGAGCTATTAAAGAAATAGCTCCTTTAATAGCTCCTTGCACTTCTTGGTGCAGGTGTTAACGGAGCCAACTAGGAAAGGTGCCCTCCTAGACCTGTTGCTAGAAAACAGAGAGGGTCTGGTGGGAGATGTGGTGATTGGTGGCCGCCTCGGTCATAGCGACCATGAAGTGGTTGAGTTCAAAATGTACGGTGACAGAAGGAAAAGTGCCACCAAAACCTCATCCCTAGATATGGGGAAGGCGGACTTCAGGCTGCTCGGGGAACTAGTCAGCAAGGTCCCCTGGGAAGCTGCTCTTGAAGGCCTTGATGTCCACCAGTGCTGGTCACTCTTTAAGCGATGCCTCCTAGAAGCACAAGATCAGGCAATTCCTAAATATCGCAAGTCAGGCAGGCGTGGCAGGAGGCCGGCGTGGCTGACCAGGAACATTCTAATGGAGATTAGGCGGAAACAGAGAGTGTTTCGCTACTGGAAGGAGGGCCAGGTGACATGGAAAGAATACAGGGATGCTGTTCGTGTCTGTAGGAAGAAAATTCGTGTGGCTAAAGCACACCTAGAGTTGAAGCTGGCTGTGTCTGTGAGAGAAAATAAAAAGGGTTTTTTTAGATATGTGAATGGAAAAAGGAGAACTAAAGAATACATAGGGCCGCTCCTTGATAGGGAAGGTCTTCTCACAGACGATGACATAGGCAAAGCAGAGACGCTTAACGCCTTCTTTGCCTCTGTCTTCAATGCCGATGATGGGCTTCGGGACCCAGGGTGCCCCGAGCTGGAGGACCGGGACGGTGGGGATGACAAACTCCCAACCGACCCTGAACGTGTGCGGGATCTGCTACTCCACCTGGATCCCTACAAGTCCATGGGTCCGGATGGGATTCATCCCCGGGTGCTGAAGGAGCTGGCGGACGTCATCGCGGAACCTCTCTCAATTATTTTTCAACGATCCTGGGAGTCTGGAGAGGTCCCGGTAGACTGGAAGCTGGCAAATGTTGTGCCGATTTTCAAGAAGGGTCAGAAAGAAGACCCTAGCAATTACAGGCCTGTCAGTCTCACATCAGTGCCTGGTAAAATCATGGAGAAGATGGTTCTCGAACGTATTGAGGTGCACCTGGGGGACAATGCAGTCATTGGTCCCAGCCAGCATGGGTTTGTGAAGGGTAGGTCCTGCCTAACTAACCTGATTTCCTTTTATGATAAGATCACCCGTATGGTGGACCAAGGGAAACCAGCTGATGTGATTTTTTTGGACTTCAGCAAGGCTTTTGACACGGTTTCCCATAGGATCCTACTGGACAAAATGTCCACCATACAGCTAAATAAAAACATCCTACGATGGGTGAGCAATTGGCTAACGGGCAGGGCCCAAAGGGTTATGGTGAATGGCGCTGCGTCAGGCTGGCGGGCGGTCACCAGTGGGGTCCCTCAAGGCTCCATTTTAGGGCCGGTACTTTTCAATATTTTTATAAACGATCTGGATGTAGGAATAGAAGGCATTTTGAGCAAGTTTGCTGATGACACCAAACTTGGAGGAGTTGTGGACTCGAATGAGGGTGGAAAGGCCTTGCAGAGGGATCTGGATAGGTTGGAGAGCTGGGCCATCACCAACCGCATGAAGTTCAATAAGAGCAAGTGCCGGGTCCTGCACCTGGGACGGGGAAACCCTGGCTGCACGTACAGACTGGGCGACGAGACGCTGGAGAGCAGCCTAGAAGAGAGGGATCTGGGGGTCGTGGTAGACAACAAGTTGAATATGAGCCGGCAGTGTGCCCTGGCAGCCAGGAGGGCCAACCGTGTCCTGGGGTGCATCAAGCACGGCATCGCTAGTAGGTCGAGGGAGGTGATTGTCCCGCTCTACTCTGCGCTGGTGCGGCCTCACCTCGAGTACTGTGTGCAGTTCTGGGCACCACAGTATAAAAAGGACATGAAACTGTTGGAGAGTGTCCAGAGGAGGGCTACGAAGATGGTGAAAGGCCTGGAGGGGAAGACGTACGAGGAACGGCTGAGGGCACTGGGCCTGTTCAGCCTGGAGAAGAGGAGGCTAAGGGGAGACCTCATCGCAGTCTACAACTTCCTCGTAAGGGGGTGTCGAGAGGCAGGAGACCTTTTCTCCATTAACACCAGCAACAGGACCCGTGGGAACGGAGTTAAGCTGAGGCAGGGGAAGTTTAGGCTGGACATCAGGAAGGGGTTCTTCACAGAGAGAGTGGTTGCACACTGGAACAGGCTCCCCAGGGAAGTGGTCACTGCACTGAGCCTGACTGAATTTAAGAAGAGATTGGACTGTGCACTTAGTCACATGGTCTGCACTTTTGGGTAGACCTGTGCGGTGTCAAGAGTTGGACTTGATGATCCTTAAGGGTCCCTTCCAACTCAGGATATTCTATGATTCTATGATTCTATGAAATGCGTGGACTTGGCGCTAAGGGCCGTGGTTTTGTGGTGGGCCTGGTGGTGTTAGCTGACGCTTGGACTTGAGCTGAAGGCCCTTTTCCAAGCGCAAGGGTTCTGTGACTCTTTCACTGGTTGAGTAGGCGCCATGCAGTCACCGGGCCCAGGGAAAAGACGTCCTTGGTGGCCTCCAAGTTAGCTCAGCGTCATGGCACCGAGTCACTGTGAAGGAGCTGCTGGAATAACGAGACAACAACCTAGTTCTATTAAAATATATATTGCTCTTTTGAGGACTGCTGCGGGGCTAGCGGCACCACAGCAGTGGAAATCTCCGTCCTGACATTGCCTTATGCCTTGACGTCAGGATCAGGGTGGTTTGAACTGCCAGGGAACAGACCATGGGTTCCGGGTCGTTCTCTGAAGGCCGGAGGACTGCAAAAGAAAGAAGAGCAGAGATGAAAACCCACTCCTTGCAGAGATCCCCAGGCATCCCCTGCAGAGCATGCCAGCCCCACTCGACTCTTCCCCAGGCCAGGAGGAGCAGGAGGGACAAAGGAATCCGTTGAAAGCTGCTGCTCAGCAATGTCCCAAATGCAGCCACCAGTCCTTCCCCACCTGCGCACCACAGGTCAAGTGGGGCACCTTCACAAGCTGGTTCCCTCACCACCTGCCTCCATCCCTTGGGAGGATTCACACACTCCAGGAATCTCCTGGACTCTTTCCTCTCGCTATTGTGCTTCCCCATGAGAGCAAGGGCTAGCAATCGTGACCCTGCTCCTAGCTGCTTGTAGGCTGTCTCATCTCCCTCTTCGTCCTGGTTGCATGCTCTACAACAGGCTCCCACCTTCTGTCAGCCTTACTGCCCTTTCCCCTGACTCTTCCTCAGGGACACTCAACCCTTTCAGCGGCACTGCCCAGCTCCAGGCTGGGAGGCCATTCCCTGACACCACAGGCTACCCCGTCTCCTCTCCCTCGTTCCTATGGCTGCATTGCTCCTCCGCCCCGAAGCATTTCCCTGGAGCAGGGCAAGGCACGGGGGCCTCTGCCGCTGTCCCCCCAGCCCTAGCACACCCCCCACTGCCCTCACTCACCGCTGAGGATTTCATTCAGCTTCTCCTCGCTCTGGTCCTTGCAGTAGCGCGCAGCAAGACCTAGACACAGAGATCCCATCAGAGCCCCGCTCCCCAGCACGCTCCCAGCAGCGCAGCCCCTGGCCTGGCCAGCCAGGCTGTGCCCCCTCCTGCACCCTGGAGCAAGGGCCCAGTCGGGGGGCTCTGGGGGCAACAGGGCAGTGCCTGGGGCTGCCAAAGGCTGCCCCAAGAGGGACCCAGGGGCTGGGCTCACCAATGAATCTGACGGCCTCAAGTCGCACAAGGGTCTGAGTGGCCTTCAGGTAGGGCTGGCTCTGCTGCAGGTATTCTTCTACTCTGCCTCTGTCCTGCTGCAGCTGGAGAGAGAGAGAACGCAGGGTCACGGGGCTTGCACACCCTCTCCAGGGTCTCCTCCATCATCCTGGGGGCAGGGAGGGCAGAGGGGCCTGCAGAAGAGCCCCCTGGGGCTCTGTGCTGGCAGGAAGGGAGCGAGGATGCGGCTGCAGGCAGCGGGCTCTGGCCGGGCGCGTTTGCCCAGCTGGGGCAAACCAAGTTGGGTCCTTACCAAGCACTCTCCAATCCTCCATGTCTGTTTTGTCTGGACGAATCGCTTGAGCTCCTTGCATCGCAGAAACTCTGCAGCCACAGCAAGAGCTTCCCCAGAGGCCTGCGGAGCAGCAGAGGTTGGGAGATGGCACCACAGCCTTGGGAAGGAGACCCTCTGTCCCCTCCTCTTGGCAGGGCTGCGAGCCTTTCCCAGCGCGTTATGGGAGGCTGTGGTGGGGGGCAGCGTGCACTGGGTTCAGTGGCCAAGGCAAGGCCACGGGACAGCCACCATCGGAGGCAGCTCATGCTGCCGGCCAGAGATCCCCCACAGCAACCCTGTGGCATCAGCACACCCTTGCCCACATAACTGCTCAGCTCTGAGATCTGTACCTTTGCTACGCTCTCACTCTGGTCTCTCATATGAATGTAGAGTGGGAGAAGGCTCCTGTGAACTGTCCTCTTCATTTTCTTCGTCCTTTGCCGCAGCACAGCTTCCACCACGGTTTGGAAGAGGCAGATGGAGTGCTCCCGCACCTGGCTGGACGCCTGGCAGGGAGGAGGACAGGAGGAATTTCAGCATTAGCGTGGCTGATGTGAAGGGAGCTCCCAGCACTGTGAGATGCTTCAGCGCTGGATCCTTCCCAGAGGAGCTGCTCAGGGGCAGCTGCAAGGCCTGGTGCCCGTGAAGGGCAACGCAATCGGTTGCCATCGCAGGCTGCCCGCCAGCCACCCCACTTTCGCCACCAGCCGCACCAGCCATGCCCAAGCAGAGCTCCCCAGCGCCTGGGCTGACGAGGAGACTGGGAAGGCCCTGCCTGAGTGCTGCCCACAGGGCCGGGCTGAAGGGCAGCCCTCGTTACAGGGGGCCCAGCTGAGGGCTCGGGCTCCCGCAGCACACTTACGTGGCCAAAGAGTGGCAGGAGCTTTTCATCCAGCTGCAGAGCCGGGCCACTGGCCTTCCACCTCTCCACATGAGCCATCACGTTTTTCAGCACAAGCAGGGCCTTCAGCACCACGTCTGTGTTGGTGTCCTGCAGAGCCTCCACAATGTCTGGCAGCACGACCTGAATTTCCCTTGCCTGTAGGAAAGACACCATTTCCCTTCCGTGAGGCAGTGAGAGACCACCCTGGGCAAAGGGCTCTGGTTCCTGAGCACCAGCCTCCTGCCTTGCTTCCTGGCAGCGGGGAGGGACGGGAGGGCAGAAGAGCAAAGCCCCAGGCTGCCAACATGGCTTTGCTTGACGATGGCCCGCTCACCTTCTCAGGGCTCTCTGACACGGTGCAGAGCCCTTTCAGAACCATCAAGCGCATCTCTGGGCTTGGGTGCCTCAGGTAGCTCTGGAGGTGCACTGGGTTAACAAAGTCCTCCTCAGAAATGTCATTCTGGGCCAGCATCTGCAAGAAAGAGCAGTGAGAGCCTGGCAGGGCCTGCAGGGCCCCCTGCAGCCTCTTCTTCTCCCACCTTTGGGCAGGGATGGGGCAGCGCCAGCTGGCACCAAAGAGGCACCAGGCGCGGGGAGCTACGGGGGCTTGCCGGCCCCAGGGACCATGTGTCCGTACGTCCTGCGGGAGCTGGCAATTTGGGGGTAGATGGGCACAGGGCTGTGCCTGTGTGCCTGAAGGGGCACACGTAGCCCTGCTGGGAGCAAGGTTTCATCTGGGAACTCACAGCCAAGCGACGGATGCACGTGTCTTCGGTGACTGCGGTGCACCAGTAGCGCAGCGGCAAGTCTTCCATCATGTCGTTCAAAACCCTCTTCAAGGTCTTCGGCATGGCCAGGATCACCTCCCACATGGCCAGGTCAGTGCTGCAAGCCCAGAAGACTCTGTCAGTGAGGCTGCCTCAGCCGCAGGGCCACAAACTTGGGCCAGCCCCAGAGGACCCAGGCTGTACTGCAGCCCCTGTGACTTGGGGAGCACTGAGGGCCCAGCCTGGGCAGGCAGGAGGGGGCTGAGCTGGTGTTCCCTGGGGGCAGGGGGACTCTGGGCTGCCTTGGACAGCTGGGCTGCTGCAGCCCTGGCTGGCCCAGTAGGGCTGGAACACATTGGTGGGAAGGAGGGCTGTGCTCCTTGGGGATGTCCTGCCCTTTGCCATTGGTGTGGCAAGCAGAGAGTCTCCAGGTGCATCTCCCGACGCGGAACAAGCCCTCAAGGATGTTAAGGCCAGGACCTGTCACGTGGCGGAGAGAACTGCAGCAGGTTCATGACTTCTCTCCAGGGCATCATGTTGGTCAGCTGGAGAAGCAGGGAGTCCAGGCACTGCCGCGCCGATGCCGTGTGGATGCTGCCCAGGTTTCTCCTGATGCACTCCATGATCGTTGGCACCTTGGGGGACAAAGTGGGAATGGTGTTGCCAGCAGACCGCAGCCATTGCCACAGCTGCCACTCAAACTTTGGCCCCTTCCATTGCTCTCTGCTGGCTTCAGGTGGCTTCTGGAGCCCAAGAGACACCGATGTGCGAGGGAGGCAGGGAGGGAGGCAGGGAAGGAGAGAGGAACCATGCCTGGAAGAGCTCAAGGGCAGGGCCATGGCCACAGGCCACTTACATCTGTCAGCCAGTAGTCAGGGACCTCCAAGGCTGCGTCCAGCACGCTGCAGGCCCCCTGCTTGTCATGGGTGCTGGAGTCTTGTAAAGCTTCCAGGGCTGTGAGGACGATGTCCAGCCTCTCATCAGGGAAGAGATGTCCTCCAAACCACTGTGGGAAGAAGGAGGAGCGAAGACATGCCTCACTGAGTGTCCCAAGGGTGCTGCTTAGCTGAGCAGCAAGGGCAGCTCTGGAGAGAGGGCCCTCGGGGGAAGGGGTGAGGATGGGGCATATGGGGCCAGAGTGCTGGCCCTGCAGGTAACCAGGGCTTGCTGGTGGCCAGGAGGGCTGGAGCTGCTGCCGGGACACAGGGGAGCAGCCTTCGCATAGCCCCAGCCTGGGGACAAGAGGAACCCTCTCAGCAGGGCGAGTGAGGCCGTGCCAGCCCCACCGGTTCTGGACCCCTTTGCTCACACGAGATGCCTGCTGATGCTGCGGACAAGATCCCCAGCAAGGCCAGAGCTCATTACCTTGGCAATTTCACAGGGAGTTGATGGTATAGAAAATGGAGGTTTTGAATCCTTCGATATCATGCGGAGCAGCCCATAATTTTTCATGTCCTCTGTCTGTGAGCTTTCTAAACAGGGGGAAACACCAAAGAGTCAGTAGGGAAGCGCATCTTTGCCAACAAGCTTGCCAAATGGTGAAAAGCACTTTCACTAGGAATGGCTGAGGAGGGAGGCTCAGACCCACGGCGAGGAGAGTGGTGGGCAGGGATGTAAAGCACAAGGTGAGGAGTGCTGGGAGCAAGAGGGACCTCAGGGATGATGCAGAAGGAGGAGAAGCAATGGCGTTGGGTGCCGTGGGGGTAGCAGCGTGTCACAGACCCCCTTCTGCTCGGGGTCAGGATGTGCAGGAAGCCCCCTGACACCTGCCTTTAAGACGGCAGGGAGCAAACAGTCAGGGAGCATTCTGGAGGGCGTCACCATCCCTGGTGATGCACGGCTGGCTCTGCTGTTCACTCCTCGGGGAAGATGCGGTTTGGGAAGTGCTCATCGATCGATGGCTTAGACTGGGGGACACCACAAAACAGCGTGGTAGGTGATCTGGGGAGGGTTGGGAAGGACAGCAGCAGAGAACTGCTCCTGGACGGCAGGTGAGCGTCTAGCTTCTGCGGAAAACGATAGCCAGAATGCTGCGGGAAGCTGCTGTGAGGAGCAGAGGAGGCCAGGGAACCTGGCAGAATTCCGTGGGCAGCCTCCACCAAGCACAAAAGCAATCCTTCACAATACTCAGGAGAACAAGCAGACATACCAGGAGATGTCTGTGTGCGGACAGACGCTGCCCACCACACCTTCTTACCTCTTGTTTCCTTTAAGATTTTGAGGAAGCGAAAAAGAGTATCCAAAGCTGCGTGTCTCATGGATTCATCGCCACTGAAGAAAATGAAGAGGTGGCCCAGCAGCTTTCCCAGGATGGGGATGTAGAGCTCTCTGGAATTATCGTAGCTGTGCTTGTATTTTTCATAGTCATCTGAGTTCTGGGTGAGGAAGGGAGGAGAGACAAAGGGCTTAGTGGAGGCAGAGCCGGTCCCTGAGATAGCAGGGCCTGGGGAGGGAAGAGCAGGGGCGAAGGAGGGACGAAGACCCTCGATTCACGGTTCTGAGGCACTCACGTGCATCGAGGCTTGCCTCACAGGCACCCCTGAGTGGCAGGATGCTCTGGGATGCAGGAAAGGGTGGAGGGTTCCTTGTGCCTTACCTCGCTCAAAAAATAACTGATGATGAAATCACCCAGCCTCTCAATCCTCCTCACAGCTCTCTCACACACAGCTGGGTCTTTGGAGAGGGCAAAGTCCAGCAGCGCCTGTGAGAAGAGAAGTTGCTGGGTTGACAGTGGTCTGCAAATGTGACCTGAGAGGATTCTTTGGAAATTCTTTGCAAATGCCAAACCTCCAAGATATTCTCCAACTCTATGCTGACACTGGTGTTGGGACAGTTGAGTACGAAGCCCTCCAGCATGGTGTCCATGGCTTTCATAGTCTGCAGGGAGGACAGAAGAGCATCGAATTATTTCTGTGGCCCTCCTCACCCCCAGGAGCTGGCTCTGAGCCCCTCGGGAGTTCAGGGGTGGCTTTGGGGCTAAAAAGCTGCTGTGTGCAGACCTCCTGCAGCACAAGATCAGGTCGGGGAAGGGGAAGGGGTGAGGCTGGGAAAGCAAATCTGGGCCCCGGCCCTGCACTGGTCTCTGGTTGTGTCAGCACGGGGAAGCAAGGCAGCAGCTCAGCAGGACTGGGGGTGCCGGTACCTCACCCAGCACATACCTTGGTGTAGAGCGCTCCTTCTGTCTCTGGCATGTCCGACTTGGGAGGCAGAAAGAAGACGCTCTTGCAGCACACACGCAGGAGTCTCTCCTTTTCGCCACACAGTGCTGTCGGTACGGTCTTGCTGAAGAAGAGAGAGAGAGGAGCCTGTTGGACGCAGTGCCTCGAGGCTTATGAAGGAGGACACGGACCTTGGCCAGGCATCCCTGGGAGGGACGGGCAGCCTCCCTGCCAGCTTCAGGGCCACCAGGACATTGCCACCAGGGGCTGGGCACGCACCTGAGGAGGGCGACAGTCTCCATGGCCTTCTGCCGGAATGCTGTGCGCAAGCTGTCCACGGGCTCCTTTTCCAGCAGCGCCTGCAGAGCACAAGCAGGATGAGACCTTGGAGCCGCCGGCACCCAGCAGCAGCAGAGCCAGCGCTGCCCCAGCCCTCGCCTCCCAGGGGGCTGGTGCCGGGGGGCCTTGCCCCTTCCCCAACCCGCTGCGCATCCTCTCACCATGATGTTCTCCACCAGGTTAGTTTGGCAGCAGAAGCCATGCAAGTTCATTGGCACACCCCTCTCTGTGACACATCTGCACAGATCGCAGATTTTGCTGAGGAACAGCATCTTCTGCTCCTCGTCGTCCTGGCAGCCACAAAGACACCAACAGAGCATTAGGGGGACACCCACGGCCAGCAGGACCAAAGCCTTGAGGGGTCTGGGGCTGTGTGGGACCCCTGGAGGGCAGCGCCAGGAGCACAGCTGTGATGCAAGCGGCTGCCATTACCTTTTCTGTGCCTCTGACATACGCCCTGATGAATTCCACGGCTGAGTATTTGCACAGTTTCCATATATTACCTGGAAAGGAGGAAAGCAAAGAGTGCTGCAGAGAGGGGCTGAATGCAGGGGAGAGGAGAGGAAGGGCCCCAGCCCCAGAAGGCCGTGGGGAGGCCGCGGGGATGCCCAGAGGCTGCAGCAGCTCCGCTGGGAAGAGAGGCTGAGGGAGCTGGGCTTGTGGAGCCTGGAGAAGGCTGCGGGGGGACCTCGCTGCGGCCTCCCCGTGCCCAAAGGGGCCTCCAGGAAAGCTGGGGGGGGATCTTCATCATGGACTGCAGCGACAGGACAAGGGGTGACACCTTTAACCTCAAAGAGGGCAGGTTTCTTTCGGACAGGCAGGGATTTCTCCCTGGCACAGCCTCCCCATGGGTGCCTCTCGCTGCCCGGCCCCACCGCAGGTAGATGGGATGGGATGGGATGGGATGGGATGGGATGGGATGGGATGGGATGGGATGGGATGGGATGGGGCCCCCCAGCTCTCTCCCACACTGGGCCCCCACCTTGTCTCACAGGGACCCTCACTTACCAGCATCCTCCAGCAACTGGGCCGTATTGGTGGGCTCTGACAGGGCCGTGTCCTCTGGCAGGCTGCGTTCCACATCCAGCAGGTCGTCCAGGCTCCCCTCGCTGTCCTCAGACAGGATGCTGTCCTCATCTGCGATGTAGCCTTCTTCCAGCAAGCTGTCCTCTGCTGGCTGGTCGCTGCCCTCAGAAGACCAGGTCTCCTGCCAGACCAGGCTGGGCTGCCTGGGGGGCATGTCTCCCTCCTCATCCCATTCAGAAGCCTCCTCTGGAGTGGGAGAGCTCGTAAGGAGGAACTGGTGGCTCCTCCGCGTGGGTGTCAGCGGCATTGTGGGACTTGGACTGCGCTCAGGGTCTCCTTGAGGCTCCTGTGCTCCTTCCATATCCATCGCTGCCGTGCACCAACACTGAGGGTCCGAGCCACGGCTGCGCTCTTATAAAGCGGAGCCCTGGGGTGTCACCAAGTGACGTCACAATGGGTGCCACTGTGACACGCGCCTGGGCTGGGTGGGCCCCGCATGAGGGCAGGAAGGCTGTGCAGAGGGCCGCATCCAGCTGCGTGGCATTCGAGGCCAAATGCTGGGCGTCACGCTTAGAATCACAAAATATCCCCAGCTGGGAGGGACCCATAAGGATCATGGAGTCCAAAGTTTAAGTTGGGGGCTGGCCTGCCGGAGGGCAGGGAAGGGGAGAGGGACCTGGGGGTCCTGGTGGACCACGAGCCATCCCCTTGGGGCCAAGAAGGCCAACAGCATCCTGGGGTACCTTCTTTAAGGTACTTACGTTATATATGGAGTGGTAATTCGTGGAGAGATGCTGGTTGATATTAATAAAGAAGGGAGAGATGTGGGAGTGTGGCCATGGGGGTCGGCAAGCCCCGTGGTTGATGAGAACACACCCAGCACTGTTTACTTGCCTTTTCTACCTTTTATAGCTTTTATGCCTTTTCTACCTTTTAGAAATATTTGTTTTATAAATATTACAAAATTCAGATTGAGTTGAGACCTCATTTATAACAAATTGGTGACCCCGACGTGATCTTCTTGGACTTTGGATCTGTGACCGGCAAAGGGAGGCGCCCCACACAGTGGCCCTTGCCGATAGCGGTGCTAGAGTCCAACAAGATTTCGAACATAAGAAGCAAGTAAAGAACCAAGAACTCTTATTTTGTGACCCGTAATTCTAGATATGGGAGTCCAACAATTGTTAAAAACTGGTTTATAAATCTTGCAGGGAATATTGTGAAAGCATTCTCTTGTGGTTCAGTTGGCCTTGGCCAAATCTGAAAACAAGACACGGATTAATGATATTCAAAAGAAAATGAGGGATTGTGATATATGGAGTGGTAATTCGTGTGGAGAAAATGGTTGATATTAATAAAGAAGGGGGAGATTTGGGAGTGTGGCCATGGGGCTTGAAAAGCCCTGTGGTTGAGATAAAATTAGACTCTTAACGAGGAGGCCATCAGGAATGTAAAAGCGTTTAGAGGGAACCAAGAAGGGTGATTCAGGAGACTCCATGCAGGCTCGGGTTTCTTGTTCTCCAGCCAGTAAGGCATGGAAGTTTCTGGGTGTTTGCTGTTGTTGTTACATTCAAAGTTGTCTGAGCAATGAAAAGTTGTTTTGAAAAGAACTGCTGTGGGGAGAAGGGGATAAGAGGGGAGCCTGCCCTCAAGAGAAAGGCAACGCGATGAAGTTCTGTCACCGATAAAGAAGCAGAAAGAAGGAGTGAAGAGGAACAGGCTGGCAGAATGGAGACCAGGATGGGAACAGGCACTTTGATCGCCTCATGGAGATGGGTTCAGCCAGAGTCAGCTCAAAGAAGCTCTACAGAAAGTTCTGGAAATAGGCACTGGAGCTGGGCAGAAGCTTGAGCTGAGAGAAGCGGAGCCAGCACACAACTCTGAGGCCTTACAGAGCCGTGTGGGGCCACAGTCAGAAACGTGTGATTTGCCAGACTGTGAGGGAGCTGCGGGTTCCTTTCCTGCTCCTTCTGCCACGCCATCGGCCCCTCTGCTGCTACAGCCATCAAAGGCCTTTGCTGTTACGCCCATGGTGACCTTGACGTGCCTTTTGGCCCAGGCCCTACGGCCTTGAGAAGGAGCTGGATATGCTTGTCTTCGATTTGGGAAGAACGGGATCCATAAGGCCCGAAGGCCGAGTTGCTTGACAACTTCAAGCGAGACATATTGTTCAAAAGGAATGGAAAATGGAGACTGTTAAGTCATGGAAGATATGGGAGCACTTCAGCCAGGCCAACTCTGCTCCCCCAGTCACGGACATTGATAGTAATAGACTTAAAGGATTGTTTATTGCCTTTTCTGATTGTACAAATGTTTTGGTGTACTCGGGTTTAGTATTTAAAAGCAATATTCTGTGTATTTAGAATGTTTGATGTCGGTGAGTGTGTGTTGGTGGAGCGTAGACTCCCCGCACACCCAGCGCTGTTTACTTGCCTTTTATAAATATTCTTTTATAAATATTATTTTATAAATATTCTTTTTTAATATTACCAAATTCAGGTTGAGTTGAGACTTCATTTATAACATTTGGGTTAATTTTCAGGTGATTGGTCCCATATGGAGCCAGGAGTTGGTCTCGGTGATCGTTGTGGGATTCCACAAGGATCAATGGGACCTCAATATCCCTTCCAGCTCGGGATATTTGAGGATTTTAGGGTTCTAGACACGGTTGAGGGATTTATTCTTAGAGATTTGGGTTAATTTTTAGGTGATTGGTCCCATATGGAGCCAGGAATTGGTCTCGGTGATCCCTATGGGTCCCTTGTGGGGATATTCGGGGATTCTCGGATTCATGACACACTTGAGGGATTCGTTCTCAGGCATTTGGGTTAATTTGGGGGTATTTGGTCCCATGTGGAGCCAGGATTTGCACTGTGGGTTCTGGGAGGACCCCGGAGGGGGGCACCAGATGCCCCTTTTAACTCCTCCCTGGAGGTGGGCCCCACTCGGGGCGTCGCCATTTTAAGGAAGCCGCTGCCTTTAGAGCGGGGGGCCGGGCCGACCGGAGGGGGCGTGGCCTAGCGGTGGGGGCGTGGTCTGCGGAAAGGGGCGTGGCCAGGTGGAACGAGCTGTGCATAGCGAAGGGGCGTGGTCAAGCGAAGGGGGCGTGGCCTCACGTAGGGGGCGTGGCCTAAACGAATGGGTTGTGGCGGGGAAATGGGCGTGGCCAGGAAAAAGGGGGCGTGGCTTAGAGCCGGGTCGCGGCCGCCGGGTCCTTCGCCCCCCCCCCCACCTTCCCCGGTCCCGCCCCGCCGCTGCCGCCGCCGCCGCTACCGGAAGGGCCCGGCCCGGCCCCAGCCGCCGCCGCCAGCATGAGGTGAGCGGCCAGGCCCGGGCACAGCCCCCCCCGAACCGGGAACGGGGCCGGAAGCACCGGGAATTGGCTCTGGGGGGGGGGGCTGGGGGGGCTCCGGTAGCACCGGGGGGGTCCCGGTAGCACCGGAGGGGCTCAGAAGCACCTGGGGTGGGGGGGGCGGTGGCACCGGGGGGGGGGTCAGTGACACCGGGGGGGTTCTGGTAGTACTGGGCAAGGGGACCCGGAGTAGCGGGGGGGGGCCCGGTAGCACCGGAGGGGCTCAAAAGACCCGGGGGGGGGGCCGGGAGGTGCACCGGGGGGGGTTCCGGTAGTACCGAGGGGGGGGACCCGAAGTACCGGGAGGGGTCCCGGTAGCACCGGAGGGGCTCGGAAGCACCGGGGGGGGGTCAGTGGCACCGGGGGGGCTCCGGTATTACCGGGACGGGTCCCGGTAGCACCGGGGAGGGGGCTTGGAAGCACCTGGGGGGGGTCAATGGCACCGGGGGGGGGCCCGGAAACCCCCCGGGGGGGGGGGGGGGGCCGGTAGCAGTGAGGGTACCGAGGGCTTTACCGGGGGAGGGGGGGCACCGGGGGGGTCCCGCGGTGTTTGGGTAGGGCCGCTACAAACACTGCCCCCCCCCTCCCTTCGTGTCCCCCCCCCCCTCCAGGATGTGCCCGCCCAGGGGCGGGGCCGCGGCCGGAGCCGTTGGGAAGAGGAAGGAAAAAGGGGGGGGGGGGGCGGGGGGGGGCAGCACCCCGCGGGGAACCCCAAGTGTTGGGGTGCCCCCACCCATGGGTGCCGGTGCCCTGAGGGGGGGCTCACCCCTAGGGGGTGGTGCTGAGGGGGGGGGCTGGTACGGGGGCGGGGGCTTGTTTTGGGGTGGAAGCACCCATGGGTGTCTGTATTGGGGGGCTGCCCCCACCCATGGGTGCTGGGGGGGTGCTGGGGGGTCCCATAGCCATGCCCCCCCCCCCCCCCACCCATGGGTGCTGGGAGGGGAGGGGGGGGTCACACCTGTGGGTATTGGTTCTGGGGGGGGTCCCTTTCTGGGGTGTCAGCACCCATAGGTGCCCGTATTGTGGGGCTGCCCCCACCCATGGGTGCTGGGTGGGTGCTGGAGGGTCCCATAGCCATGCCCCCCCCCCCACCCATGGGTGCTAGTGGAGAGGGTGTTGGGGGAGGGGGGGGGTTCCTCATTTGTGGGTACCGGTTCTTGGGGGGTCCGTTTCTGGGGTGGAAGCACCCATGGGTGCCCATATTGGGGGGATCCCCCCACCCATGGGTGCTGGGGGGTCCCATACCCGTGGCCCCCCACCCTTGGGTGCTAGTGGAGGGAGTGCTGGGGGAGGGGGGGGGTTCCTCATTTGTGGGTACCGGTACTGGGGAGGTTCCCATTTTGGGGTGCCAGCACCCATGGGTGCCCCCTGGTGTCGTGCATGTCCTGGGGGGTCCCATACCCATGGCCCCCCACCCTTGGGTGCTAGTTGGGAGGGGGGGGATCCCCTTCTGCGTGTACAGCTGGGGGGGGGTCCCATGATGGGTGCTGGTGCTGCTGCCATGCCCCCCGCACCCATGGGTGCCCATATTGGGGGTGCTACCCCCACCCATGGGTGCTGGGCGTGTGCTGGGGGGGTCCCATACCCATGGGTGCTGTGGGGGGGTGGGATCCCCATCCACATGTACAGCAAGGGGGGGGTCCCATACTGGCTGCTGGTGCTGATATCCTGCCCCCCCCACCCATGGGTGCCCCCACCCATGGGTGCCCCCACCCATGGGTGCCCCCTGCAGCGAGACGGTGCTGTGCAGCGCCCGCGCCACGGTGCTGCTCTACGACGAGGCCCAGAAGCAGTGGGTGGCGGCGGGGGGGGGCCCCCAGACCCCCAGCTGCGTCCAGCTCTACCACCACCCTGGCAACCACGCCTTCCGCCTGGTGGGGCGCAAGATGCAGCCCGACCAGCAGGTGGGGGCACCCATGGGTGCTGGGGGGGGGGGGGGGGGGGAAAGCAAGGGGGCACCTGTGGGTGTAGGGGTTAATGGGGTTTTGAGGGATGCGGGGGAGCTACGGGGCACCCATGGGTGCTGGGGGAGGTTATAGGGCATGTGGGGGTGTGGGGTAACTTCAGGTATGGGCACCCATGGGTGCTGGGGGGGGCGGGCACCTGTGGGTGTAGGGGTTAATGGGGTTTTGAGGGATGCAGGGGGGGCTAGGGGGCACCTATGGGTGCAGGGGGGGGTTATAGGGCATGTGGAGGGGTGCAATAGTGCACCCATGGGGGGGAGGTGGGGATATGGGGGCACCCATGGGTGCTGGGAGGGGTGGGGGAGGCAAGGGGGCACCTGTGGGTGTAGGGGTTAATGGGGTTTTGAGGGATGCGGGGGGGCTAGGGGGCACCCATGGGTGCAGGGGGGTGTTGTAGGATCCTTGGGTGCTGGGGGGGGGGGTTATTATGGGGTACCCATGCGGGGGGGGGAGGAGGAGGAACTACGGGGCACCCATGGGTGCAGGGGGGGTTATAGGGCATGTGGGGGGGTGCAATAGTGCACCCATGGGGGGAGGTGGGGGTATGGGGGCACCCATGGGTGCTGGGGGGGGGGGTGGGGGAGGCAAGGGGGCACCTGTGGGTGTAGGGGTTAATGGGGTTTTGAGGGATGCGGGGGGGCTAGGGGGCACCCATGGGTGCAGGGGGGTGTTGTAGGATCCTTGGGTGCTGGGGGGGGGGGTTATTATGGGGTACCCATGCGGGGGGGGGAGGAGGAGGAACTACGGGGCACCCATGGGTGCACAGGGGGCTGTGGTGCACCCATGGGTGCTGGGGGGGGATGCTACAGGACCCCTGGGTGCTTGGAGGGGGGATTACGGGACACCCATTAACATGGGGGGGGCGTTACGGGACCCTCATGGGCGCAGAGAGGGAGGCTTAAGGAGCACCCATGGGTGCTGGGGTGCACCCATGGGTGCTGGGCAGGGTGCTATTGGGTCCCTGGGTGCTTGGGGGGGGGATTATGGGACACCCATTAACATGGGGGGGGCGTTACGGGACCCCCATGGGCGCAGAGAGGGAGGCTTAAGTAGCACCCATGGGTGCTGGGGTGCACCCATGGGTGCTGGGGGGGATGGTACAGGACCCCTGGGTGCTTGGGGGGGGGATTAGGGGACACCCATTAACGTAGGGAGGGGGGGCGTTACGGGACCCCCATGGGCGCAGGGAGGGAGGCTTAAGGAGCACCCATGGGTGCTAGGGTGCACCCATGGGTGCTGGGGGGGTGCTATAGGGTCCCTGGGTGCTTGGGGGCGGGAATATGGGACACCTATTAACATGGGGGGGGTTACGGGACCCTCATGGGCGCAGAGAGGGAGGCTTAAGGAGCACCCATGGGTGCTGGGGTGCACCCATGGGTGCTGGGGGGGTGCTATAGGGTCCCTGGGTGCTTGGGGGCGGGAATATGGGACACCCATTAACATGGGGGGGGGTTACGGGACCCTCATGGGCGCAGAGAGGGAGGCTTAAGGAGCACCCATGGGTGCTGGGGTGCACCCATGGGTGCTGGGGGGGGGTGCTATAGGGTCCCTGGGTGCTTGGGGGAGGGGGGGCGTAATATGGGACACCCATTAACATGGGGTGGGGGTTACGGGACCCCTGTGGGCGCAGGGAGGGAGGCTTAAGGAGCACCCATGGGTGCTGGGGTGCACCCATGGGTGCTGGGGGGGGGTGCTATAGGGTCCCTGGGTGCTTGGGGGGGGGATTACGGGAAACCCATTAACATGGGAGGGAGGTTACAGGACCCTCATGGGCGCAGGGAGGGAGGCTTAAGGAGCACCCGTGGGTGCTGGGGTGCACCCATGGGTGCTGGGGGGGGATGCTACAGGACCTCTGGCTGCTTGGGGGGGGGATTACGGGACACCCATTAACATGGGGGGGGCGTTACGGGACCCTCATGGGCGCAGAGAGGGAGGCTTAAGGAGCACCCATGGGTGCTGGGGTGCACCCATGGGTGCTGGGGGGGGGGGTGCTATAGGGTCCCTGGGTGCTTGGGGGGGGGATTACGGGAAACCCATTAACATGGGAGGGGGGTTACAGGACCCTCATGGGCGCAGGGAGGGAGGCTTAAGGAGCACCCATGGGTGCCGGGGTGCACCCATGGGTGCTCACTAGCCCCCCCCCCCCCCAGGTGGTGCTGAACTGCCCGCTGGGGCGGGGGCTGCGCTACAGCCAGGCCACCCCCCAGTTCCACCAGTGGCGGGGGCCCCGTTGGGTCTGGGGGCTCAGCTTCAGCGCCCCCCGCGAGGCCGCCCTCTTCGCCGACGCCGTCCTGCGGGCGCTGCGGGCGCTGGAGGAGGGTGAGCACCCTTGGGTGGGGCCGGGGGGGGGCACCCCTGAATGCCCCCCCCCCCCTTATAAACACACCCTGTGATGCCCCCCCCCCCCCTCCTCTCAATAGGACCCTCGCAGCCCTGGCCGGAGCCGGAGCCCCCCGAGGAGAGCCAGGAGAGGTGGGTGCCACCCCCCCCCAAAAAAAAAATTTGGGGGGGGGGCCATGGGTGCTGAGGGGGGGCTATGGGTGCTGGGGGGGCCCATGGGTGCTGGGGGGGGCAGCGTATTTGGGGGGGACACCCTGTGCTGGGGGGGTTTGGGGGGTGTTTTTGGGGGTGTCTCTGGTCTATAGGGGATTGGGGGGGGTCCCATGTTTTGGGGGGGGTCCCATGTCGGGGGGGGCATCTGTGGGTGCCCCCCCCACACACAGGGTGGGGTCTGTGGGTGCCCTGGGGGGGTGTTTAACCCTATAGGGGGTTGGGGGGGGTGCTGGGGGTCTGTGTGTTATGGGGGGGGGGTCCTATTCCTATTGGGGGGGGTCCCATCCCTACTGGGGGGGGTCCCTGTGCTTTGGGGGGGGGGTCCTTGTGCCTTTGGGGGGGGGCCAGATCTGACCCTCTACCCCCCCCCCAGGCAGGCACCGGAGGAGCCAGAGCGGCGTGTGGCGGCTACAGGTGGGTGACGGGGGGGGTCCCAAGCCCCCCCCCCCCCCCCCAAAAAAAAAACACACCAGTGGGGGCTCACCCCTGAGCCCCCCCCCAATAAAAACCCTTCTCCCCCCAATTCCAGCTGCTCCGGCCGGACCCCCAGGGGGACCCCCACCACCACCCGGCCCCCCCCCACCTCCGGGCCCCCCCCCACCACCAGGACCCCCCCCCACCGCTGGGGTCCCGCCAGCCCCCCCTTTACCTGGGGGTGCGGGGGCTGCCGGGGGGGGCTCGGGGGGGGGCTCCGGCTTCGCTGCTGCCATTGCAGGGGCTAAACTCAGGAAAGTCGGCAAGGTAAGGGGGTGAAAAATTTGGGGGGGGGGGGAGGTTAAAAATTTGGGGGGGGGGGCTCAGCTCACCCCATTTCTCCCCGCAGGATGAGGCACCCAGTGGGGGGCCCCCCCCTGCCGCCCCCCCCAAGGGTGGGGGGGGCGGGGGGGGCTTGATGGAGGAGATGAGCGCTATGCTGGCCCGACGGTGAGGGGAAATTCGGGGGGGGGGGGCTTTTTTTTTTTTTTGGGGGGGCGGGGGGGCATCTTTTTTCCATGCTGACCCCCCCCTCCCCCAAAATCCCCCCCCCCAGGAGGAAGGCCACCCTGCAGGGGGACAAGCCAGCACCAAAGAGGGACGAGGACGGCACCAACGTGAGGGTCGCCCCCCCCCCCGTGCCCCCCCCGGGTCGCTTTTGGGGTGCCCCCCCCCCCCCAGCCCCAATTCAAGACCCCACCCCCCCACCCCTTTAGGACGACGCGGAGCCGGGCGCTAGGACCGCAGCGCAGCCCGCGGGTGAGTGCGGGGACCACAACTCCCAGCATGCCCCGCTGCTGCCCCAGCATGCACGGCCATGGGGGGGCAGCAGCGGGGCATGCTGGGAGTTGTAGTCCTGCAGGTGCGGGCGGGTTTAGGGGGCTTTTTTTGGGGGGTGGGGGTCGCGCCCCCCCCCCCCCCAACTCGCTGCTCTCTCCCCGCAGAGCCTGTGAGGAGGCCGTGGGAGAAGGCGAGCAGCACGTTGCCAAGGTGGGGGCCTGTTTGGGGGGCTGTGAGGGGTTGGGGGGGGGTTATTTGGGGGAGGGGATGGGTATAGAGGCAGGATTTTTTTTGGGGGGGGTGCAGGAGATCTGGGGGTGCCCACGAGGTAGGGTTGGGGGGAGATGTGTGTGTGGGGGGGTGCTTGGGAAAGGATTTGGGGGTGCTGAGGATTTGGGGGGGTGGGTTGGGGGTGTCCAGGAAGGGAATATGGGGGGGCTGGGAATAACCTGGGGGGGCCCAGGTGAGGTTGGGGGGTCCCCAACCTGCCCCCTTCCCCCATCAGGATGAAGTCGGCTGCCCTACCGAGCCCCCCAGTGCTGCGGATGAGCCCGACCTGGAACGGCTCAAACAGGTATTGAGGGGGGGGGCACAACGTTTGGGGGTGTCATGGGGGGGGGATTTGGGGGACACCCCCACACCCCAACCTGTTTCCTGTGCAGGAGCTGCTGGAGGAGGTGCGGCGGGAGCTGCAGAAGATGAAGGAGGAGATCATTGAGGGTGGGTGCTGGGGGGGGAAATGGGGGGGCCAATATGGTAATGGGGGGGGTCATAAGGAAATGGGGGGGGCATAGGGAAAAGGGGAGGGCTATGAGATAAATGAGGGGCATAGACAAATGGGCGGGGGAGCATGGGGTGATGGGGGGGCAGAGAAGAAAATGGGGGGGCAAGGGGGACGGTAAGGGCCATAGGAAAATGGGGGGGCACCTTAAGGACCCCCCCCAAATGACACCGCCTTTCCCCCCCCCCCAGCATTCGTGGTGGAGCTGCGGAAGCGGGGTGCCCCCTAGCACCCCCCAGCCCCCCCCACCCTGCACTCCCCCTCCCCTCCACCTCCCAGCCCTCAGCCCAGTGGAGGGGTGGGGGGGTCACTGGGCTGGACCCCCCCACCCCAGGCTGTGCCTTACCGGCCGAGGGGGGGGGCTGCTCCCCCCCTACACTGTGCCCCTCCCCCCAGCACACACACACGCATTCAGGCTCTTTTTTTACGCCACTTTTGTTGATTTTTTCCACCTTTTTTTTAAAAAGAAAAATAGGGGGGGGGTGTAAATGGGGGCCCACCCCCATTTGCTCCCCCCCCACCACCCACGCCCCCAAAAGTCCCCAATAAAGGCGGTTCTTTTCTATGGGACACCCCCTCCTGTGTCACTCGGTGTCACCCGACCCCGTGGGGGGGGGGGGCTGCGACCCCCGCGTGTCCTCCCCCGATGACAGCAAGGACAGGGGACGGCGGCTGCGGCATCGCTTTAATGTCACTTGTCACTGGGGGGGGGGGGACAGGGGGTCACAACGCCTCCCCCCCCCCAAAATGGGGCGTCCCATTCAGCCACGTGGACCCTAGGAGGGGCTGAGGGCTCCGCCCACTGCCTGTGGCCACGCCCCCTTCTTCGAAGCCCCGCCCCCAACCCTTGGCCCCCCCCGCGCGAAGGGACCAGCCCCGCCCCCATCCTGCTAAGGCTGAGCGAGGCCCCGCCCCCACAGGGCCAACGCCCCGCCCACTTCGCTCAGCTCCTCCAATCCGGGCCCGCATTCCCTTATAAGGCTGGGAGGCCACGCCCACTCTCACCTACCCCGCCCCCTTTCCGCCCCCGCGCTGCGGCCCCGCCCCCCGAGGGGGCCGCCGGCGGGAAGAGCGCGAGGGCGCTTTAATGGGCGGGGCCGGGGGCGGGGCCGTGCGCAGCGCCGGGGGTAGGGCCGTGTGCAGAGCCCGGGGCGGGGCCGTGCGCAGAGCTCACCTCGGCCCCGCCCCCTCCGCTGGCCGCCGCCTTCAGCTCGTCGAGCTCGGCGCGCATGCGCTCTAGGCCGGCCGCCATTTCGCGCAAGGCCGCGGCCTGCTCCTCCTCGCGGCGCCGGGCCTGCCCCGCCTGCCGCGCGTACTCCAGGTAGATACAGAGCCCGCCCACGCCGAACACGATCGCTTCGCCCAGCAGCTCGGCGCCCAGCTCCGCCGCCGCCTCCTCGTTGAGCGGCTTCACGGCGGCGCCGCGGAAGCCCATGATCCGCATCTTGGCGCGCATCTCCACCCAGTGGTACACTGCGGGGGCCGCCGCTCAATGTCACCCCCCTTCCGCTCCGCCTCCTCCTCCCATTGGCCGCCCCACCCCGCGGCGCCTCCCCCATTGGGCCGCGCGGCCGTCAATCCACCCCCTTCGCCCCGCCCTCCCTGCGCCCGCCTTCTCCGCCTTCCCATTGGCTGCCCGCCCTCCGCGGCGCCTCCCCCCATTGGGCCGCGCTGCCATCACTCCCCCTCTTTCCCCCGCCCACCCTCCGCGCCCTCCCATTGGCCTCCACCCTCTCCCATCCCCTCTCCCCATTGGCCCACTCCGCCGTCACTCCCCCGCTTCCCCCCGCCCTCCCTAATCCCGCCCCCCTCTCCCTCCCATTGGCCAACGTTCGCCCCGCCGCGCCCTCCCATTGGCCGCCGCTCACCCGCCTCGCCCTCCCATTGGCCGCCCCGCGGAGCCCCCCCTTTCCGCCTCACTCACGCTGGGCCGGCGGCAGGCAGATGTAGGCGCGGAAGAAGGGGCTGGCGCGGGCCCCGGCCTTGATGCGGGCGGCCAGGGGGCGGCTGAGCTGGCGGGCGCCCAGCGTCAGCAGCTTGGCGATCGGGAACGCGCCCGCCACCATCCTCGGCGCGCGCCGTGACCTCAGCGCCGCGCGCCGAGGGGGGGGGGGGGGGCAAGCCACGCCCCCCGACGTGGCCACGCCCCCCGACGTAGCCACGCCCCCCCCCGACGTAGCCACGCCCACCCTCCAGGCCTCGGTCCTCCCGCCGTGGCCACGCCCACCTCCTGGCCACGCCCCCCTCTGGGCTCGGCCCGGCCGCCGTGGCCACGCCCACCCCCGGCCTGGCCACGCCCACCTCTCCCCCCCTGCCGGGTTTAACCCGTTGTGTGCCGCACGGGAGTGAATGGAAACGGAGGGGGGCGTGGTTTATGCAAATCGAGGGGGTTGTGATTGGCTGGGGAGGGGAGGGTGGGGGGGGTGGGGGGGGTTATGGGGTGGGGGGTAATGGGGTGGGGGGGTTAATTGGAGGGTAATGGGGTGATGGGGGTAATGGGGGGGGCATTGGGGTCATAGGGGACAATGGGGGTAATGGGGGGGTAATGGGGTGGGGGGGGGCATTGGGGGGTAATAAGATGATGGGGGGTAATGGGGGCCAATGGGGCAATAGGGAGGCATTGGGATAACAGGGGATAATTGGGGGCTAGGGGGGGTAATGGGGTGATGGGGGGGGTAATGGGGTGATAGGGGGTAATGGGGGCCAATGGGGCAATAGGGGGGCATTGGGGTCACAGGGGACAATGGGGGACTGGGGGGGTAATGGGGTGATGGGGGTAATGGGGTGGTGGGGTTAATTGGGGGGTAATGGGGTCGAGGGGGGTGACGGGGTAATGGGGTAATAGGGGGGCACTGGGGTCACAGGGGACAATGGGGGCAGAGGGGGTAATGGGGTGATGGGGGGTAATGGGGCAATAAGGGGCATTGGGGTCACAGGGGACAATGGGGGAGGTAATGGGGTGGGGGGGGGAATGGGGGCCAATGGGGCAATAGGGAGGCATTGGGATAACAGGGGATAATTGGGGGCTAGGGGGGGCATTGGGGTGATGGGGGGGTAATGGGGTATTGGGGGTAATGGGGTGATAGGGGATAATGGGGGCCAATGGGGCAATAGGGAGGTATTGGGGTCACGGGGATAATTGGGGGCTAGGGGGGGCAATGGGGTGATGGGGGGGTAATGGGGTGATTGATAGGGGGTAATGGGGTGGGGGGGGGCATTGGGGGGTGATGGGGAGTAATGGGGGCCAATGGGACAATAGGGGGGCATTGGGGTCACAGGGGACAATGGGGGACTGGGGGGTAATGGGGTGATGGGGGTAATGGGGTGGTGGGGTTAATTGGGGGGTAATGGGGTCGAGGGGGTGATGGGGTAATGGGGTAATAGGGGGGCACTGGGGTCACAGGGGACAATGGGGGGCAGAGGGGGTAATGGGGTGGTGGGGGGGTAATGGGGCAATAAGGGGCATCGGGGTCACAGGGGACAATGGGGGAGGTAATGGGGTGGGGGGGTAATGGGGGCCAAAGGGGCAATAGGGAGGCATTGGGATAACGGGATAATTGGGGGCTAGGGGGGGGCTATGGGGTGATGGGGGGGGTAATGGGGTGATGGGGGTAATGGGGTGATGGGGGGTAATGGGGTGTGGGGTTAATGGGGTGGGGGGGTTAATGGGGGGGTAATGGGGTGATGGGGTGGGGGGTAATGAGGTAATGGGGTTAATGGGGGGGTAATGGGGTGGGGGGGTATTGGGGTGATGGGGGCTAATGGGGTGGGGAGGGTAGGGGGAGTAATGGGGTGATGAGGGGGTAATGGGTGTGGAGGGGCATTGGGGTGATGGGGTTACTGGGGGGGTAATGGGGTGGGGAGAGGTAATGGGGTGGGGGGGATAACGGGGTGATGGAGGGCAATGGGGACAGGAGGTAATGGGGGGGCAATAGGGGGGCATTAGGATAATGGGGGGGCAATGGGGTAATGGGGGTGTTGGGGGGCAATAGGGGGCAATGGGATAATGGGGGGGCAATGGGGTAAATGGGGGGGGCAATGGGATAATGGGGGGGTAATGGGATAATGGGGGGCAATGGGGTAAATGGGGGGGGCAATGGGATAATGGGGGGGCAATGGGATAATGGGGGCAAGGGGTAAATGGGGGGGGCAATGGGGTAATGGGGGGGGCAATGGGGTAAATGGGGGGGCAATGGGGTAATGGGGGTGTTGGGGGGCAATGGGGGGGCAATGGGTAAATGGGGGGGCAATAGGGTAATGGGGGGGCAATGGGGTAAATGGGGGGGTAATGGGATAATGGGGGGGCAATGGGATAATGGGGGGCAATGGGGTAATGGGGGGGCAATGGGGTAAATGGGGGGGACAATAGGGTAATGGGGGGGCAATGGGGTAAATGGGGGGATAATGGGATAATGGGGGGGCAATGGGATAATGGGGGGCAATGGGGTAAATGGGGGGGCAATGGGGTAATGGGGGGGCAATGGGATAATGGGGGGCAATGGGGTAAATGGGGGGCAATGGGGGGTCACACACACATGGGGGGGGTCCCACGAAGGGGGGGGGGTCCCACGAGGAGGGGGGGGGTCCCACGAGGAGGGGGGGGGTCCCACGGGGTGGGGGTGGGGGGCGTGGGGACACTTCGGGGGGGGGGGGGCAGGTGGCAAGAGCGGGGTACGGGGCAATGGGGGGGTAATAACGGGGGCTGGGGGGGGGGGGATTTTGGGGATGGCACCGGTGACCCCCCCCCACCTCGGTGTGCCCCCCCCCACGGCCCCCGCCCCGCCTCTCCCGGGGGCGGTGCCGCCGGAGCCGGTGCCGGTGCCCCGAGGGCGGCGGAGCCCCCGCGCCGAGCCGGTACCGGGAGAACCGGGGGGGGGGGCACCGGGATGAGGAGGGGGGGGCACACCGGGAAACGGCTTTTTTGGTGGGGGGGCTACGGGAACCCGAGGGGGGGCGCCTCGGGGTGAAGCGGAGGGGAACGGGGCCACCGGGAGGGCACCGGGGGGGCGCAACCGGGGGGCACAGGGGGACCGGAGGGGGGGGGGGGGGGATGTGTGGGAACCGGGGGGGGGGGGCTCGGGACACCGGGGGGGGGGGACGAAGGGGGCAGGAGGCTGCTGGAGCCCCCCCCCCCCCCGACGGCTGCCACCTCTCCGGTGTCCCACGGGGCTCCGGTGCGACGGGACGGGGGTGGCACCGGGAGGGGGGGGGCTGGGTTTAAAGGGGGGGGGGTTCAGGTAGTGGGGGGGGGTCCCGGTGGGGAAATGGGGGGGGTCCCGGACCCCCCCGTCGGGCCCCGTGCCGGCCGGGCGCCTCCCGCGGCTCCCTGGAAACGAGCGCGTCAAAGCGGGGGGGGGCGGCGCCGGTAAAAGGGGGCCTGGGGGGGGGAAAAAAAAGGTGGGGGGGGGGCACGGGACCGATCCCCTCCGGTGCCCCCCCCCCCTCCCCCGTTCCCTTTCCCTCCATCCCCCCCCCCACAGCCCCAGGAGCTGCTGTTGCCGTCATGGGGCGCCGGGCAAACGCCCCCCCCCCTGCTCACCAGGGTCCTGCGTGGGGCAGAGGTGAGGCCCCCCCGGACCCCCCAGCACCACCAGGACCCCCCCAGGACCCCATCACCCCCGGACCCCCCCATCACCCCCAGGTCCCCCCAGGACCCTGTTACCCCCAGGTCCCCCCCATCACCCCTGGGACCCCCCCATCACCACCAGGACCCCCCATCACCCCATGTCCCCCCCCAGGACCCCATCACCCCTGGGACCCCCCCAACACCCCCAGGTCCCCCCCAGGACCCCACCACCACCAGGACCCCCTCATCACCACCAGGACCCCCCCCAGGATCCCATCACCCCTCGGACCCCCCCCATTACCACCAGGACCCCCCCGTCACCCCATGTCCCCCCCCAGGACCCCATTGCCCCCCAGGTCCCTCCCATCACCCCCAGGACCCCCCCATCACCCCATGTCCCCCCCCAGGAGCTCATCGCCCCCAGGTCCCCCCATTACCACCAGGACCCTCCCCAGGTGGTGCCCCCCATGGTGGGTGGCCCCATGGCAGTGTCCCCAAGCTGGTGGCCTTGTGGTGGCCCCATGGTGGTGGCCCCCACGATGATGTCCCCATGGCATTGTCCCCATGGTGGTGGCCCCGTAGTGGTGCCCCCCATGGTGGTGTCCCCATGCTGGTGTCCCCCATGGTGATGTCCCATGGCATTGTCCCCATGGTGGTGCCCCCATGTCATCCCCACAGTGGTGTCCCCATGGTGATGTCCCCATAGTGGTGTCCCCGTGGTGGTGTCCCCATGCTGGTGTCCCCCATGGTGATGTCCCCATGGCATTGTCCCCGTAGTGGTGTCCCCCATGGTGGTGTCCCCATGGCATTGTCCTCATGGTGGTGGCCCCATAGTGGTGCCCCCATGGTGGTGGCCCATGGCATTGTCCCCATAGTGGTGTCCCCCATGGTGGTGTCCCCACGATGGTGTCCCCATGCTGATGTCCCCATGGCATTGTCCCCGTAGTGGTATCCCCATAGTGGTGTCCCTGTGTTGGTGTCCCCCATGGCAATGTCCCCATGCTAGTGGTCCCCATGCTGATGTCCCCATGGCATTGTCCCCACGGTGGTGTCCCCAAAGTGATGTCCCCATAGTGGTGTCCCCATGGTGGTGCCCCCCGTGCTGGTGTCCCCCATGGTGGTGTCCCCACGATGGTGTCCCCATGCTGATGTCCCCATGGCATTGTCCCCACGGTGGTGTCCCCATAGTGATGTCCCCATGGTGGTGCCCCCATGCTGGTGTCCCCCATGGTGATGTCCCCATGGCATTATCCCCATGGTGGTGGCCCCATAGTGGTGACCCCACAGTGGTGTCCCCATGCTGGTGGTCCCATGCTGGTGTCCCCATGGCATTGTCCCCACGGTGGTGGCCCTGGGGGTGACATCGTTCCCCTTGCAGGGCGAGCGCTCTGCCCAGGCGACGCTGGCGGCGTGGCAGCAGTACCGGCACGCCTGCGAGCTGCGCCTGCGCCTCGACCCCCGGCACCCGGTGAGCACGGGGACACGGGGTGGGGACAACGTTTGGGGACACCTCGGGGAGGGTGGGGGGACACACAAACACCCACCCCCCACCCCCCCCCATCCAGGTCCCGTCTGCAACCGCAGCTTTGACATGTACGTGTGCTGGGGGGACGCGCCCCCCAACAGCACCGCCACCGTGCCCTGCCCCTGGTACCTGCCCTGGCACCACCGAGGTAAGGGACGCTGCAGGGGGGTGGGGGGACACGGGGGACTTGGTGGTGGCCCCCCCCCGGTGACGCGGTGGTGGCCGTGGTGGCCAGTGCAGGGCGGGGTGGTGGCCCGGCGCTGCGGCCCCGATGGGCAGTGGGTGACCGATGGCACCGGGCGGCCCTGGAGGGACCACTCGCAGTGCGAGGACCTGGAGCAGGAGCAGCCGCTGCAGGTGGGTGGCGATGGCAGCGTGACGTGTCACGATATGGCATGCTATGTCGTGACATGCCACGCTGTGACGTGCTGTTTTATGTCACGCCGTTGTACGTCGCGCCGTGCCGTGCCGTTCTGTGTCACGCCGTGCCATGCCGTGCCATGCGGTGACACGCTCTGCCATGTCACACCTTGCTATGTCGTGACATGTCACGCCGTGGCCGTGCCGTGTCACGCCATGCCGTGCCATTTTATGTCATGCTATCACATGTCACACCATGCCGTGATGTTCTGTGTCACGCTGTGCCGTGCTGTGCCATGCGGTGACACGCTGTGCCATGTCACACCTTGCTATGTCGTGACATGTCACACCGTGTCGTGCCGTGTCACGCCATGCCGTGCCATTTTATGTCATGCTATCACATGTCACACCATGCCGTGATGTTCTGTGTCACACCGTGCCATGCCATGCGGTGACACGCTGTGCCATGTCACACCTTGCTATGTCGTGACATGTCACGCCATGCCGTGTCATGCCGTGCTGTGCCATTTTATGTCACACCATTGCATGTTGTGCCATGCCATGACATTCTTTGTCACGCCGTGCCGTGCCATGCCGTGCTGTGACACACTGTGCCATGTCACACCATGTCGTGCCATGTCGTGCCATGTCATGCTATGGCATTCCGTGCTGTGCCATGTCACATTGTGCCATGTCATGCCGTGCATTTCATGCCGTGTCATTCCGTGCCATGCTGTGCCATGTCACTGTGACCACTGTCCCGTGTCACGCTGTGCTGTGCCACGTCACACCGTGCCATTCTGTGCCGTGCTGTGCCATGTCACACTGTGACCACTGTCCCTTGTCACACCGTGCTGTGCCACATCACGCTGTGCCATCCCGTGCCATGCTGTGCCATCCTGTGCCACGCTGTGCCATCTTGTGCTGTGTCACACCATGCTGCGTCACGCCGTGCTGTGCCATTCCGTGCCGTGCCACGCTGCGAGGTGCCGCGACATGATGGACGCAGCCTGGGCGGTGCCAAAATACGTGCACGAAGCTGGGGGGGGGAGCAAAGGGGGGGCTGCATCGCAGTGAGCTGTGCTGCAGCGTGCCGTGCCGTGCCGTGCTGTGCCATAAAATGTGCTGTTATCCCGTGCCAGGATGTGCCGTGCTGTGTTGCAGTGACGTGCGCCGTGCCGTGTTGCACCGTGACATGAAGCGTGCCGTGCCGTGCTGAGCTGCACCATTCCGTGCTTGTGACATGCACCGTGCTGTGCTGCACCGTGCCGTACTGTACCACGCCGTGCCGTGATGCACCGTGACATGCTGCACCGTGTTGCACCATGCCATGCTGCACCATGCCATGCCGTGCTGCACCATGCTGTGCTGCATCGTACCGTGCTGTGCTGCACCGTGCCATGCTGTGCCGTGCCATGCTGCACTGTGCCATGCTGCACCGTGCTGTGCCGTGCTGCACCATGCCATGCTGCACCGTGCTGTACCATGCTGCACCGTGCCGTGCCGTGCCGCACCGTGCCATGCTGCACCGTGCCATGCTGCACCGTGCCGTACCATGCTGCACCGTGCCGTGCCATGCTGCACCGTACCATGCCGTGCTGCACTGTGCCATGCCATGCTGCACCGTGCCGTACCATGCTGCACCGTGCCGTGCCGTGCTGCACCGTACTATGCCGTTGCTGCACTGTGCCATGCCGTGCTGCACCATGCTGTGCTGCATCGTACGGTGCTGTGCCGTGCTGCACCGTGCCATGCTGCACTGTGCTGCACCTTACCATGCTGTGCTGCACCGTACCGTGCCGTGCTGCACCGTGCCATGCTGTGCTGCATGGTGCCGTGCTGCACCATGCCATGCCATGCTGCGCCGTGCCATGCCATGTTGCAGCATGCTGTGCTGCACCGTGCCATGCTGCACCGTGCCGTGCTGCACCGTGCCATGCTTCGTGCCCCATCCCGGTGTGCCACCACATCCCAGCACCCCTCAGCGTGTGTCCCGAGCTGGTCCCCGTGGCATCCTTGTGTCCCCCACCTTGTCCCCATGTCCCCCTGCTGTCCCGGTGTCTCCATGCTGCCCCCACATCCCCACGCCATCCCAGTGTCCCCACCCCATCCTGGTGTCCCCACGCAGTCTCCCCATGTCCCCTGCTGTCCCCACGTCCCCACGCTGCCCCCACATCCCGACACCATCCCGGTGTCCCCACGCCATCCCAGTGTCCCCACGCTGTCCCAGTGTCCCCACGCTGTCCCCGCGTCCCCACAGCAGCACGCCTGGCTGCTGGAGCAGTTCCGCCTGGTCTACACCGTGGGCTACTCCCTGTCCCTCATCTCCCTCCTCCTGGCGCTGCTGCTGCTGCTGCTCTTCAGGTACCGGGGGGGGGGATCGGGCGCTGCCAGCGGCACCCACGGGTGCTGCCGGGCACCCTTGGGTGCTACCCCTCGCCCCCCCCCCAGGCGCCTGCGTTGCACCCGCAACTACATCCACGCCAACCTCTTCCTCTCCTTCGTGCTGCGGGCGGGCACCATCCTGACGCGGGACCGCTGCTGCACCGCCACCTGCGCCCCGGCCTCGGTGACCCCCTGCAGCTGCTGAGCCAGCAGGTGGGGGCACCCATGGGTGGGGGGCACCCTTGGGTGGGGGGTGGGGAGGGGGCACACGTGGGTTGGGGGACGCCCGCTGGGGGGGAATTCATGGGGGGAGAACGCAAAAGTTTGGGGGTTCTGAGGTGGGTGCCGGTGCCACCACGGGGCTGGTGCCACCACGGTGGCGCTGCCATCGTGATGTTGGTTCTCCCGGTGTCACCGTGATGGGGGGACCACGGTGACATTAGTGACAGCACGGTGGCGGTGCCACCACGCTGCTGGTGCCACCACGGTGGCGGTGCCGTCATCATCTTGGTTCTGCTGGTGTCACTATGATGGCAGTGCCACCATGGTGCCACAAGGACAATGCCACCACGGTGCTGCTGCCACCGTGCCACCAGGTGCCACCACGATGGCAATGCCACCACGCTGCCGGTGCTACCACAATGGCAATGCCAATGCCACTGTGCTACTGGTGCCACCATGCCACCAGGTGCCACCAGGTGCCACCACGATGGCAATGCCACCACAGTGCCACAAGGACAATGCCACCACGGTGCTGGTGCCACCACGGTGCTGGTGCCACCGTGCTGCTGGTGCCACTGTGCCACCAGGTGCCACCAGGTGCCAGCACGATGGCAATGTCACCACAATTCCACAAGGACAATGCCACCACGGTGCTGGTGCCACCATGCTGCTGGTGCCACCAGGATGGCAATGCCACCATGCTGCTGGTGCCACCGTGCCACCAGGTGCCACCATGATGGCAATGCCACCGTGCTGCTGGTGCCACCACGCTGCTGGTGCCACCACAATGGCAATGCCACCACAGTGCCACAAGGACAATGCCACCACGGTGCTGGTGCCACCATGCTGCTGGTGCCACCATGCCACCAGGTGCCACCAGGTGCCACCACGCTGGCAATGCCACCATGCTGCTGGTGCCATCGTACTGCTGGTGCCACCACAATGGCAATGCCACCACAGTGCCACAAGGACAATGCCACCACGGTGCTGGTGCCACCACGGTGCTGGTGCCACCGTGCTGCTGGTGCCACTGTGCCACCAGGTGCCACCAGGTGCCAGGCACGATGGCAATGTCACCACAATTCCACAAGGACAATGCCACCACGGTGCTGGTGCCACCATGCTGCTGGTGCCACCAGGATGGCAATGCCACCATGCTGCTGGTGCCACCGTGCCACCAGGTGCCACCATGATGGCAATGCCACGTGCTGCTGGTGCCACCACGCTGCTGGTGCCACCACAATGGCAATGCCACCACAGTGCCACAAGGACAATGCCACCACGGTGCTGGTGCCACCATGCTGCTGGTGCCACCATGCCACCAGGTGCCACCAGGTGCCACCACGCTGGCAATGCCACCATGCTGCTGGTGCCATCGTACTGCTGGTGCCACCACGATGGCAATGCCACCACGCTGCTAGTGTCACCATGCTGCTGGTGCCACCACAATGGCAATGCCACCACGCTGCTGGTGCCACCATGCCACCAGGTGCCACCATGATGGCAATGTCACCACAGTGCCACAAGAACAATGCCACCACAGTGCTGGTGCCACTGTGCCACTAGGTGCCACCAGGTGCCACCACACTGGCAATGCCACCACGCTGCTGGTGCCACCACGCTGCTGGTGCCACCACGATGGCAATGCCACCATGGTGCCACAAGGACAATGCCACCATGGTTCTGGTGCCACTGTGCCACCAGGTGCCACCAGGTGCCACCACGCTGGCAATGCCACCACGCTGCTGGTGCCACCACAATGGCAACGCCACCGTGCCACTGGTGCTGCCACCATGCCACTGGTGCCACCGGTGCCACCCCGGTGTCCCCGTGGTGTCCCCCGGCAGGCGGTGGCGGGGTGCCGGCTGGCGCAGGCGTTGACCCAGTACTGCGTGGGTGCCAACTACGGGTGGCTGCTGGCCGAGGGGCTCTTCCTGCACAAGCTGCTGGTCCTGGCCACTTTTTCGGGTGACCGCTGCCTCCCCGCCTTCCTCCTCCTCGGCTGGGGTGAGCCACATGTCCCCCCCGTGTCCCCAATTGTCCCCACGCCGCGGTCCCCAACCCCCCGTCCCCAACCCCGTCCCCGCAGGCGCCCCCGTGCTCTTCGTGGTGCCGTGGGTGGTGGTGCGCTACCTCTACGAGAACGAGGGTGAGTCCCTTTGTGCCCCCCCCCTTTTTGTCACCCGGAGGGGACACCACTGTCCCCAAGGCGGTGTCCCCCAAGGGGGGGACAGCGCCGAGCTCCGTCCCCGCTCCAGGTGCTGGGAGAGGAACGAGAAGGCGGCCGTGTGGTGGATCATCCGCTGCCCCATCCTGATGGCCGTGGCGGTGGGTGACACGGGGACGGGGACGGTGACACGGGGACGGTGACACGGGGACAGGGGGGTGACACGGGGACGGGGGGGGTGACACGGGCACGGGGATGTCACCGCCTGTCCCTGTCCCCTCCCCTCGCCGCAGGTGAACTTCGTGGTGTTCGTGCGCATCGTCCGCATCCTGGTGGCCAAAGTGCGGGCGCATCAGGTGGCCCGCGGGGACTGCAGGGTCAGGTGGGGACACGCGGGGACACGGGGACACCGGGGGGGTGTGGGGACACCGGGGTGTGTATGAGGACAAGGGGACACTGGGGTGTGTATGGGGACACCTGAGCCTGTCCCTGTAATGTCCCCAGGTGTGTCCCCATCAGGGTAATGTCCCCAAATGTGTCCCTATGAGTGTCCCCATCTGTGTAACGTCCCCAAGTGTGTCCCCAAATGTGTCCCCATGTGTGTCCCCATCCCTGTAATGTCCCCAGGCGTGTCCCAAGATCTGTCCCCATCAGGGTAATGTCCCAATAAGTGTCCCCACATGTGTCCCCATGCCTGTCCCCATCAGGATAACGTCCCCAGGTGTGTCCCCAAGTGTCCCCACGCGTGTCCCCATCCACATAATGTCCCCAAATGTGTCCCTATGAGTGTCCTCATCTGTGTAATGTCCCCAGAAGTGTCCCCAGGTGTGTCCCCATCCCTGTAATGTCCCAAGAAGTGTCCCCAAGTGTGTCCCCATGCCTGTCCCCATCAGGATAATGTCCCCAGGTGTGTCCCCATGTGTCCCCACGCTTGTCCCCATCCACATATCGTCCCCAAATGTGTCCCTATGAGTGTCCCCATCTGTGTAGTGTCCCAAGAAGTGTCCCCACATGTGTCCCCATGCCTGTCCCCATCAGGGTAATGTCCCCAAATGTGTCCCTATGAGTGTCCCCATCCACATAATGTCCCCAAGTGTGTCCCCACATGTGTCCCCAACCCTGTAGTGTCCCCAGAAGCGTCCCCAGGTGTGTCCCCACGTGTGTCCCCGTCCACATAACGTCCCCAGATGTGTCCCTATGAGTGTCCCCATCTGTGTAATGTCCCCAGAAGTGTCCCCACGTGTGTCCCCATGCCTGTCCCCATCCACGTAACATCCCCAGGCGCATTCCCCGTGCCCATAAGCTCCCCGAGCGCATCCCCACCCATGTCCCCACGCGTGTCCCCGTCCCCGAGCGTGTCCCCACGCGTGTCCCCATCCCCGAGCGTGTCCCCCGGTGTCCCCACAGGCTGGCCAAGTCGACGCTGACGCTGATCCCGCTGCTGGGGGTGCACGAGGTGGCCTTCGCGCTGGTGCGGAGGAGCAGGCGGGCGGCACCGTGCGCCTCGTGCGCCTCTTCCTGCAGCTGCTGCTCTCCTCCAGCCAGGTTGGGGGGGTCGTGGGGGGGGGCAATTGGGGTCGTGCGGGGGCAACTGGGGTCGTGGGAGGGCAATTGAGGTCGTGGGGAGGGGTGTGGGGGAGAATGGGGGGGTGGAAGGGGTAGGGAGGGCCCAATGGGGGGCGTGGGGGGGCGCAGGGGGGGCAATAGGGGGGTAATGGGGGGGCAACTGGGGTAGTGGGGGGGGCAACTGGGGTCGTGGGGGGGCAATTGAGGTCGTGGGGAGGGGTGTGGGGGAGAATGGGGGAGGTGGGAGGGGCAGGGAGGGCGCAATGGGGGGCGTGATGGGGAATGGGGGGCAATAGGGGGGCAATGGGGGGGTTATGGGGGCGTGGGGGGGGCAGGGTGGACCGGGGGGGGGGCAATTGGGGTCGTGGGGTGGGGTGTGGGGGGGAATGGGGGGGTGGAAGGGGCAGGGAGGGCGCAATGGGGGGCGTGGGGGGGCGCAGGGGGTGCAGTGGGGGGGCGTGGGGGGGCAATGGGGGGGTTATTGGGGCGTGGGGGGGTCGGGGGGGGGCCGGGGGGGGGCAATTGGGGTTGTGGGGGGGCAATTGAGGTCGTGGGGAGGGTGTGGGGGAGAATGGGGGAGGTGGGAGGGGCAGGGAGGGCGCAATGGGGGGCGTGGGGGGCGCAGGGGGGCAATAGGGGGGTAATGGGGGGGTTATGGGGGCGTGGGGGGGCGTGGGGGGGACCGGGGGGGGCAATTGGGGTCGTGGGGGGGCAACTGGGGTCGTGGGGTGGGGTGTGGGGGGAAATGGGGGGGTGGGAGGGGCAGGGAGGGCGCAATGGGGGGCGTGGGGGGGCGCAGGGGGGCAATGGGGGGGTAATGGGGGGCAAGGGGTGCAGGGGGGCAATGGGGGGGGCAATGGGGGGGCAATGGGGGGGGGCAGAGAGGTCAGGCAGGGGGGTGCCCCCCCCCCCCCCAAGCCCCAGGTGCCTCCCCCCCAGGGCCTCATCGTCAGCATCCTCTACTGCTTCGTCAACAAGGAGGTGCGTGTCACGACATGTCGCGACACGGGGGGGGGGGGGACACGACATATATCGCGACATATCGCGACATATCGCGCCGCCTCGGGCTGTGCCGCGCCCTGTCGTGACATACCAGACCCTGTCACGACTCGTCGGGCGTAATATCGCGATATGTCGTGACCTGTCGCCGTGCCCTCCCCCCTCCAGGTGCAGGCGGAGGTGCGGCGCGGGTGGCAGCGGTGCCGCCTGGGTGCCCCCTGCCCCCCAAGACCCCACCGGGGACCCCCCCGGGGACCCCCCCGGGGTCCCCGCCGCTATGTGGCCGTGGGGGGGTCTCGCCCGGTGCCCCGCGACTCCGGGGGGGCACCCCCTGGCTGAGAGCTGCTGCTGAGGGTGGGGGGGGGCTGACACCTTTGGGTGCTGGGGGGGGGTCCCTGACACCTTTGGGTGCTGGGGGTCTGGGGGGGGGTCCCCAACACCTTTGGGTGCTGGGGTCCTGACACTGTAAGGTGCTGGGGGAGGGGTCTGGGGGGGCCCTGACACCTTTGGGTGCTGGGGGGGGGTCTGGGGGGGGTCCTGGACACCTTTGGGTGCTGGGGGTCTGGGGGGGTCCCTACCACCTTTGGGTGCTGGGGGGGTCCCTGACACCCTGAGGTGCTGGGGGGGGGTCTGGGGGGGGGGGTCCTTGACACCCTGAGGTGCTGGGGGGGGGGGGGGTCTGGAGGGGGGGTCCCTAACACCTGTGGGTGCTGGGGGGGGTGGGGGTGGTCCCAGGGTACCCCGGGCTGCTTGGCCCCAGCTTTGTACCCCCAAAGAAAGCTGTGACGTAATGCAGTGGCTCGTGTGACGTCATATCTTCGCCGAGGGGGGGGGGAGGGGAGAACACACTGGGGGGGGGTGGCACCACCCTAAGGTTACCCCCAGCTGGGGACTACATCTCCCAGCATGCATCTGTGCGCATGCGCAGTGGCGCCAGGTAACTCGCCTTTCGCACTGCGCATGCGCAGAGTCAGCCGCTGGGCAGGGAACTACAATTCCCATCAGCCCCTTCCCCGCGGCGCATGCGCAGAGCGCGGCGGCCGTGCGCATGCGTGAGGCACCCCGGAAGCGGCGCGGAGAGGCGGAGCGGCCGCGCCCGGCACCTGCCCGGTGAGCGGGGGAGGGGCGGCGGGGCCGGGCGGGGCCGGGCGGGGCCCGGAGCCGGGGGCGGCGGCGGGGTAACGGCGGCGGGGAGCGGAGGGACCGGGGCTGCGGCCTGCGGGGCCGGCCGAGGCCTGCTTCGGCGGCGGGGCCCGGTAGCGGCGGTGGGGGCGGCTCCGGGCCCGGGGCCCGCAGCGGAGGCTCGGGGCGAGGACCCGGGGCCGGGCCCGGGGCGGGGGCGCGCGGGGGCCGCGGCGCGGGTTCGTCCCCGGGGCCCTGGGGAGGGCGGGGGGGAGGAGGCCCCGCCCCCTCCCGCTTGGCCCCGCCCCCTTTCTCCTGAGGCCACGCCCCCGCGCCCAGCTCCCGCCCCCCCGCCCGCCGCCGCGCTGCCGCCGTCCATATATGGGCATGGCCCGAGCGCGGCCCCCTGATTGGCTGCGGGCCGCGCGCAGCCCCCGCCGACAAACGGCCGGCGGTTAAAAGGGCCGCGCGGCGCGAGCCGGACGGGGCCCACCCCCCGCGCGGCCACCGCGGCCGCTTTAAGAGCCGGGCCCCCTCCTCCCTCTCCTCCCCCGGCCGGAGCCGGCGGCGCCGGTGAGGGGGCGGGGCGAGAGCGCGCGGGGGGCGGGGCTTCGGGCAGGTGCGCGGGGGGCGGGGCTTAGGGGTTGGGGGCGGGGTTTAGGGGTTGGGGGCGGGGCCTGGGGCAGGTGCGCGCGGGGGCGGAGCTTGAGGTGGGCGTGGCTTAAGGGGGCGGGGCCTGGGTTGGGCCCATTCATGGCCCCCTCCCAGCCCCATTCATGGCCCCCTCCCAGCCCCATTCATGGCCCCCTCCCAGCCCCATTCATGGCCCCGGCCCAGCCCCATTCATGGCCCCCTCCCAGCCCCATTCATGGCCCCGGCCCAGCCCCATTCATGGCCCCCTCCCAGCCCCATTCATGGCCCCCTCCCAGCCCCATTCATGGCCCCATCCCAGCCCCATTCATGGCCCCGTGCGCCCCAGTGACCCCAGTAACGCCCCCACCGGCCCCATAGCGGCCCCAGACTGGCCCCAGGAGCCTTGCCCTGTCCCCATACATCCTCCCCAGCCCCATATTGTCACCTTCCTGTCCGCCCCCCAGCCCCATATTGTCCCCTTCCTGTCCCCCCCAGCCCCATACTGACCCCCTGCACCCCCAACCTCACATTATCCCCTTCCTGGTCCCCCCCAGCCCCATATTGTCCCCCACCTGTCCCCCCCAGCCCCATATTGCCCCCCCGTTCCTCCCAACCCCATATTGACCCCTTCCCGTCCCCCCCAGCCCCATATTGTCCCCCACCTGTACCCCCCAGCCCCATATTGTCCCCACCCAACCCCCCCCAGCCCCATATTATCCTCTTCCCGTCCCCACCAGCCCCATAGTGTCCCCTTGCTGTCCCCCCCCAACCCGATATTGTCCCACTCTCTCCCCCCAACCCCATATTATCCCCCTTCCTGTCCCCCCCAGCCCCATATTGCCCCCCCATTCCTCCCAACCCCATATTGTCCCCTTCCTGACCCCCCCACCCCATATTATCTCACCCTGTCCCTCCCATATTGTCCCTTGCTGTCCCCCCCCAGCCCCATATTGTCCCCACCCCGTCCCCTCCGACCCCATACTGTCCCCCCCAACCCCATATTGTCCCCTTCCTGTCCCCCCCCAGCCCCATATTGTCCCCTTGCTGTCCCCCCAGCCCCATACCGTCTCTGCCAGCCCCATACTGTGCCCACCCCTTCCCCCCCAACCCCGTATTGTCCCCTTCCTGTCCCCCCAGCCCCATATCACCCCCTTCCTATCCCCCCTCGCCCCATATCACCCCCTTCCTCTCCCCCCCCGCCCCATATTCCCCCGTCCTGCCCCCCCCAGCCCCACACCGTCCCCTCCAGCCCCGTCTCATCCCCCCCCATCCCCGCCGACCCCGCTAACGTCCCCGTTTCTCTCCGCAGGCCTGGGCGCGGGCGCCGGCAGCTCGGCGACGCAGCGGCCGTGCCATGCAGCCCTGATGGAGCCCAACGCCTTCCCCCAGCTCCAGCTCTGGTGCCCGCGTCCTTTCGGCACCTACACCCAAAACAAGCCATGCCCGGTCCCCGGCCCCACCAAAAAACCTTGCCGTGCCCCCGAAGAACCCGTCGGGCCCCGAGCCCCTTCGGAAAACACCCCGCCGCCCCCCGCCGCCCCGCCGGACGAGGGCAGGGTGCTGCTGGACACTTGGTACGTCATCAAACCCGGCAACACCAAGGAGAAGGTGGCTTTTTTCGTGGCCCACCAGTGCGGCGGCACCGGCCGCGCCAGCACCATGAAGGTGAAAGGCAACTGGGGCAGCGAAAGCTCCAAAGCCAAGCGGCGCCGGCGCTGCCACCACCCCGGCAAAAGCAAAAACGGGGCTGACGGCGAGGGGGGCGGCGAGCCCCCCGACCTCCTCTCGGTGGCCGAGATGGTGGCGCTGGTGGAGCAGCGCACGGCGCTGGCCCTGCAAGGTTTCCAACCCCCGGCGGCGCCCGTGGTTTTCATGGAGGCGGCCGGCGAGGCCAAAACCCCCGCGGCGAGCGCCGACTGCAGCCGGGTGGCCGAGGCCGTGGCTCACTTCGAGTCGCGGCAGCGCGGTGGCGCGCGGCACAACGGGCTCTGCCACCCCGGCGCCGAGTGCGCCGCCGCCACCGCGGCCACCACGGCCACCGCCGCGGTGGCACCGGCGCCCGGCGAGGTGCGCATCGCCTTCCGCATCTCCAGCGGGCGTGAAAACCGCCCCGGAGCCACCCCGGCTGAGCCGGCGGCGAGCGGTGGGCGCCCCAATTGCGTTTTCGTGGGGTGCGGGGCCGCCGGTGGCACCCGCGCCAAGGACAAGATCACCTGCGACCTCTACCAGCTCATCAGCCCGTCCCGCGACGCCTTGCCCAACAACGTGGAGTTCCTCCTGGCCAGCGCCGCGCCCAAAGGGGACGGGGACGGCCCCGACGTGGACATGGGGTGCGGCGAGGGGACGGCGCCCCCCGGGAAGCCGGACGCCACCGAAGGAGCCGGTGGAGAGGCGTCGGCGGCATCGGCATCACGGGACTGCGTGTCCGGCTTCCACGTGGACGTGGTGGTGACGGGGGTGGTGGACCAGTGCGTCTTTTTCGGCAAGGACAGCGCCAAAAAGATGAAGGAGGAGACGGTGAGGCTGCCGGCGCCGCAGGACGACCCGCCGCCGGGACAGCTTTTCCTCCTACCGGGCGCCGAGGAGGCGGCCGAGGTGGGACCGGGAGCGGCGGAGGCGGCCGAGGAAACGGCGGCGACGGCGGCAACGCCACCGGACCCGTCGCTGTGCCGCTTGTACCGCCACGTCTCGCACGATTTTTTGGAGATCCGCTTCAAAATCCAGCGGCTGCTGGAGCCGCGGCAGTACATGCTGCTGCTGCCCGAGCACGTGATGGTGAAAATTTTCAGCTACCTGCCCACCCAAGCTTTGGCCGCCCTCAAATGCTCCTGCCACTACTTCAAATCCATCATCGAGACCTTCGGGGTGCAGGCCACCGACTCGCGCTGGAACCGCGACCCCCTGTACCGCGACGACCCCTGCAAGCAGTGCAAGAAGCACTACGAGAAGGGGGACGTGTCCCTGTGCCGCTGGCACCCCAAACCCTACCACCACGACCTGCCTTACGGCCGCTCCTACTGGATGTGCTGCCGGCGCCCCGATAAAGAGGCGCCCGGCTGCCGCGTGGGGCTGCACGACAACAACTGGGTGCACCCGGCCGCCCGGCGCGACGACGGGAGGTGAAGGGACAAGGACGGAGGGGACACGGAGAGGGACACGGAGGGGGGAGGGGGCGCAGGAGGAGGTGGGAAAAAAGAAAAATGTGGAAAAAAAAAAAAGGAAAAGAAATGAAAGAAGGAGGAAAGGTGTGGAGGGCGTGGGGGGAAAGGGGTCGCGGGGTGGGGGCGTCGTGGGGACATCATGCCGGTGTGGCACCGTGGGGACACTGTGGGGTGGTGGCACTTCGGGGTGGGAGCTCCATGGGGTGGTGGCACCATGAGGACATCACATTGGTGGTGGCACTTTGGGGTGGTGGCACCGTGGGGACATTCTGCCAGTGGTGGCACCATGGGGTGGTGGCACTTTGGGGTGGTGGCTCTGCAGGGTGGTGGCATCATGGGGACATCATGCCGGTGGTGGCACCATGGGGTCTTGGCACTTTGTGGTGGTGGCACCGTGGGGACATTCTGCCAGTGGTGGCACTTTGGAGTGGTGGCTCCACGGGGTGGTGGCATCATGGGGACATCATGCCAGTGTGGCACCGTGGGGACATGGTGGTGGTGGCACTGTGGGGTGGTGGCACTGTGGGGTGGGAGCTCTATGGGGTGGTGGCACCATGGGGACATCACGGTGGTGGTGGCACTTTGAGGTGGTGGCACTTTGGGGTGGGGGTATAATGGGGACATCACATCGGTGGTGGCACTTTGGGGTGGTGGCTCCACGGGGTGGTGGCATCATGGGGACATCACGTTGGTGGTGGCATCGTGGGGACATCATGTCAGTGGTGGCACTTTGGGGTGGTGGTTCCATGGGGTGGTGGCACCATGGGGACATCATGCCGGTGGTGGCACTTTGGGGTGGTGGCATCATCGGGACATCATGCCGGTGGTGGCACCATGGGGTCTTGGCACTTTGGGGTGGTGGCACCGTGGGGACATCCCACCAGTGGTGGCACTTTGGGGTGGTGGCTCCACGGGGTGGTGGAACCATAGGGACATCATGCCGGTGGTGGCACTTTGGGGTGGTGGCATCATGGGGACATCACGGCAGCGGTGGCACCATGGGGTGGTGGCACTATGGGGTGGTGGTTCCATGGGGTGGTGGCTCCGCAGGGTGGTGGCATCATGGGGACATCACGCCGGTGTGGCACCGTGGGGACATGGTGGTGGTGGCACTGTGGGGTGATGGCACTGTGGGGTGGGAGCTCCATGGGGTGGTGGCACCATGGGGACATCACGTTGGTGGTGGCACTTTGTGGTGGTGGCTCCACGGGGTGGTGGAACCATAGGGACATCATGCCGGTGGTGGCACTTTGGGGTGGTGGCACCATGGGGACATCACATCGGCGGTGGCACTGTGGGGTGGTGGCACTTTGGAGTGGTGGTTCCATGGGGTGCTGGCTCCACGGGATGGTGGCATCATGGGGACATCACGCCGGTGTGGCACCGTGGGGACACTGTGGGGTGGTGGCACTGTGGGGTGGTGGCTCCACGGGGTGGTGGCACCATGGGGACATCACATTGGTGGTGGCACTTTGGGGTGGTGGCACCGTGGGGACATTCTGCCAGTGGTGGCACTTTGGAGTGGTGGCTCCACGGGGTGGTGGCATCATGGGGACATCACGTTGGTGGTGGCACTTTGGGGTGGTGGCATCATGGGGACATCATGCCAGTGTGGCACCGTGGGGACATGGTGGTGGTGGCACTGTGGGGTGGTGGCACTGTGGGGTGGGAGCTCTATGGGGTGGTGGCACCATGGGGACATCACGTTGGTGGTGGCACTTTGGGGTGGTGGCTCCACAGGGTGGTGGCATCATGGGGACATCACATCGGTGGTGGCACTTTGGGGTGGTGGCTCCACGGGGTGGTCGAACCATAGGGACATCATGCCGGTGGTGGCACTTTGGGGTGGTGGCGTCATGGGGACATCACGGCGGTGGTGGCACCGTGGGGACATCCCAGCAGTGGTGGAAGTGCAGGTTGGTGGCTCCTCAGGGTGCTGGCATCATGGGGACATCATGTCGGTGGTGGCACCGCGGGGTGGTGGCATCATGAGGACATCACATCAGTGGTGGCACTTTGGGGTGCTGGCACTTTGGGGTGGTGGTTCCATGGGGTGCTGGCTCCACGGGGTGGTGGCATCATGGGGACATCACATTGGTGGTGCCACTTTTGGGTTGGTGGCACCGTGGGGACATCCCAGCAGTGGTGGAACTGCAGGTTGGTGGCTCCTCAGGGTGCTGGCATCATGGGGACATCACATCGGTGGTGGCACTTTGGGTTGGTGGCACTTTGGGGTGGTGGCTCTGCAGGGTGGTGGCACCATGAAGACATCACATTGGTGGGGGCACCGTGGGGTGGTGGCATCATGGGGACATCATGCTGGTGGTGGCACTTTGGGGTGGTGGCTCTGAGGTGACATCCCACCAGCGGTGGCACTGTGGGGTGGTTTGGTGGCCCTCTGGGGTGGTGGCTTCATGGGGTGGTGGCACTGTGGGGACATCCCACCAGTGATGGCTCCATGGGGTGGTGGCACTTTGAGTGTGACAGCCCGTCCAGGGACATGTCCTGGCCACGGTGACATCCTCAGCGATGGTGGGGGTGCCATCCCAGTGCGGGGTGACACCCAGAGGCCGGGCGGTGTCCTGCCTGGGACAATGTCCCCACTGGGGACATCCCATGGGAGGTGACATCCCCAACCATGAAGATGTCCCGGTGCAGGGTAATGTCCTCTCTGGGGTGACGTCCCCAGCTGGGGTGACATCCTAGTCCGAGGGGACATCCCAGTAGGAAATGATGACCCCATCTCAGGTGACATCCCATGGGGGTGACATCAAACCAGGGTGATGTCCCTCCAAGGAGGTGACATCCCATCGAGGTGACGTCCTACCAGGGTGACATCCATCCCAGGTAACATCTCATGGGGGTGACATCCCACAGGGGTGATGTCCCACCAGGGTGACGTCCCATGGGGGTGACATGTCACCAAGGTGACATCCTATGGGTGATGTCCCACCAGGGTGACATCCCCCTCAGGTGACATGCAACAGGGGTGACATCCCCTCAAGGTGACATCCCATGGGGGTGACGTCCTATAGGGGTGATCTCCCACCAGGGTGACATCCCTCCAAGGTGACATCCCATGGGGATGATGTCCCATCAGGGTGACATCCCATGGGGGTGACATGTCACCAAGGTGACATCCTATGGGGGTGACATCCAACAGGGGTGACGTCCTATGGGGGTGACATCCCCCTAAGGTGACATGCAAGAGGGGTGACATCCCATGGGGGTGGTGTCCCACCAAGGTGACATCCCATGGAGCTGACATCCCATAGGGGTGACATCCAACAGGGGTGATGTCCCACCAAGGTGACATCCCATCAGGGTGACAACTCCCCGGGGTGACATCCCATGGGGGTGACATCCCATGGGTGACATCCCTCCAGGGGGGTGACAACCCCTCAAGCTGACATCCCAAGGGGGTGACATCCTATGGGGGTGATGTCCCACCAGGGTGCCATCCCCCAGGGCTGCCATCCCATGGGGGTGCCATCCCCGGCGGTGCCACCCCCCCGCAGGTGCCCCGAGGACGGCGCCACCACCACGTCCCCATCCCTGTCCCCATCCTTGTCCCCATCCCCACTGCGCATGCGCCCCTCCCTCCTCTCCCCCGCCCTTCGGAAAAAGGGGCGTGTCCCAGCGAGCAAGCCACGCCCCCTCCGTATCCAAGACCACGCCCCCTCCGCTAAACCACGCCGTACACTAAGCCACGCCCCCTCTTCGAAACCACACCCCCTTTGGCGAAACCACACCCCCTTTCTCGAGGCCACGCCCCCTTTTCCAAGACCACGCCCCCCTCCCGGGTGGCCCCGCCCCCGCGCCATGCGGAAGGGCGCCGGAGGCTCCCGGAGGCCCCGGGCCGCGGGTTCGGGTCCCGGGCCCGGCCCGGTGGCGGTGCCGCTGCCGCTGCCGGTGCCCGGGCTCTGCCCCCGCCTCCGGGGCTGCCCCCGGCCGCTGCCGCCGCTGCTCCTGGCTCTGGCGGCGGCCGCTGTCATCCTCTACGCGGCCTGGCCCGCAGGGGAGAGGGGAACCGGAGGAGGACCGGTAAAATGGGGAGGGGGGCGACCGGGATTGGGGGGGGGAACCGGGATTGAGGGGGGGTGCCCGGATTTTGGGGGGGGTCCCGGGATTAGGGGGGGGAACCGGGACTAGGGGGGGGTCCCCGAATTAGGGGGGTTCCCGGGATTGAGGGAGGGTGCCCGGATTTTGGGGGGGGTCTCGGGATTATTGGGGGGGTCCCAGGATTTGGGGAGGGGGTCCCGGGATTAGGGGGGGTCCCCGGATTTGGGGAGGGGGTCCCGGATTTAGGGGGAGGTCCCGGGATTAGGGGGGGGTCTCGGGATTTGGGGAGGGGGTCCCGGGATTAGGGGGAGGTCCTGGGATTGAGGGAGGGTGCCCGGATTTTGGGGGGGGGTCCTGGGATTGGGGGGGGTCCCGGGATTTGGGGAGGGGGTCCCGGATTAGGGGGGGGGTCCCCGGATTAGTGGGGGTCCCGAGATTCAGGGAGGGTGTCCGGATTTTGGGGGGGGTCCTGGGATTGAGGGGGGGGGTCCTGGGATTTGGGGGGTCCCAGGATTTGGGGAGGGGGTACCGGGATTAGGGCTGGTTCTGGGAATTGGGGGAATTGCCCCCCCCCAGGACACCCCCACCCCATGGGAGCCCCCAGACCCCCCCTTGCCCCCCCCATATCCCCAGACGCCCCCCCCCAACCCCATACCCCCAAAACCCCTCCCAGCATCCCCACCCCCTATCTCTAACCCCCCCCCCCGGACCCCAAACAGCCCCCCCCGGCCCCCCCCTCGGAGCAGGACCTCCGTTCCCTCCTGGGGGGGCTGCACCCCCCCCGCCTCCGCGACGCCTTCCTGCGCCCCCTCCTACGGGAACGACCCCCGGGCAGCGCCGGGAGCCTCGCCGCCCGCCAGGTAAGCCCCCCCCCAATGCCACCTTTGCCCCCCCCCCCCAAAAAAAAATAACACCATATCACCATGTGTGTCCCCCCCCCAGCACATCGCGGACCGGCTTTCGGCGCTGCCGGCGGGCTGGCACCTGGAGCTCGACGCCTTCGAGGCCACCACGCCGCGGGGGCCGGTGGCCTTCGCCAGTTTGGTGGCCACGCTGGCCCCCGCCGCCCCCCGCCGCCTGGCTCTGGCTTGTCACTACGACACCAAGGTGCTGCCGCCGGGCCCCCCCCCGGCTCGCCTCCCCTTTTTGGGGGCCACCGATTCGGCCGTGCCCTGTGCCATGCTGCTGGAGCTGGCGGCCGCCCTCGACCGGCCCCTGCGGAGGGCGAAGGATAGGGTGGGTGCTGAGCCCCCCCCATCTCACCCCCCCCAACCCCAAACAGGGTGCTCTGGTGTCCCCCAGGTCACCCCCAGCCATGTGGGTCCCCTGCCGGACACCCCCAGGACGCTTGGGTCCCTCCCAAATTTCCCCCCAGGACAGATGGGTCCCTTCTGGGACCCCCCCAGGACACTTGGGACCCCCCCCAGAAACCCCCAGGACATTTGGGACCCCCTCCAGGGACACCTGGGTTCCCCCTCAGACACCCCCAGGACATTTGGGTGCCCCCCCGGGACATCTGGGTCCCCTCCAAGACACTTGGGACCCCCCCCAGGACACCTGGGTGTTCCCCCCAGACACCCCAGGACACTTGGGACCCCCCCCAGATACCTGGGTCCCCCCCAGACACCCCCAGGACACTTGGGACCCCCCCCCAGATACCTGGGTCCCCCTCTAGACACCCCCAAGACACTTGGGACCCCCCCCAGATACCTGGGTCCCCTCCAAGACACCCCCAGGACACTTAGGTCCCCCCCTGAGATACCTGGGTCCCCCCCCAGGCACCCCCAGGACGCTTGGGACCCCCCCCAGGACACCTGGGTCCCCCCCTAGATACCCCCAGGACACTTGGGACCCCCCCCAGATACCTGGGTCCCCCCCCCAGACACCCCCAGGACACTTGGGACCCCCACCAGGATACCTGGGTCCCCCCCTGGACACCCCCAGGACACTTGGGACCCCCCCAGGACACCTGGGTCCCCCCCTAGATACCCCCAGGACACTTGGGACCCCCCCCAGATACCTGGGTCCCCCCCAGACACCCCCAGGACACTTGGGACCCCCCCCAGATACCTGGGTCCCCCCCCCAGACACCCCCAGGACACTTGGGACCACCCCCAGATACCTGTGTCCTCCCCCAGACACCCCCAGGACACTTGGGACCCCCCCCAGGATACCTGGGTCCCCCCCTGGACACCCCCAGGACACTTGGGACCCCCCCCAGATACCTGGGTCCCCCCCAGACACCCCCAGGACACTTGGGACCCCCCCCAGATACCTGGGTCCACCCCCCCGGACACCCCCAGGACACTTGGGACCCCCCCCCAGATACCTGGGTCCCCCCCTAGATACCCCCAGGACACTTAGGTCCCCCCCTGAGATACCTGGGTCACCCCCCAGGCACCCCCAGGACACTTGGGACCCCCCCAGGACACCTGGGTCCCCCCCTAGATACCCCCAGGACACTTGGGACCCCCCCCAGACACCTGGGTCCCCCCCAGACACCCCCAGGACACTTGGGACCCCCACCAGGATACCTGGGTCCCCCCCCCAGACACCCCCAGGACACTTGGGACCCCCCCCCCCAGATACCTGGGTCCCCTCCAAGACACCCCCAGGACACTTAGGTCCCCCCCTGAGATACCTGGGCCCCCCCCAGGCACCCCCAGGACACTCGGGACCCCCCCCAGATACCTGTGTCCTCCCCCAGACACCCCCAGGACACTTGGGACCCCCCCCAGGACACCTGGGTCCCCTCCAAGACACCCCCAGGACACTTAGGTCCCCCCCCAGGATACCTGGGTCCTCTCCAAGACACCCCCAGGACACCTAGGTCCCCCCCCGAGATACCTGGGTCCCCCCCCCAGACACCCCCAGGACACTTGGGACCCCCCCCCCAGATACCTGGGTCCCCCCCCAGACACCCCCAGGACACTTGGGTCCCTCCTGGACCCCCCCTGGGACACCTGGGTCCCCCCCCAAGCCCACCATAGGACACTTTCCCCCCACCCCAACCCTCCACGGAGCCCCTTGGGTCCCTCCCAGCCCACCCGGCTCCCTCCCAGCCCCCTCCTCGGGACCCCAGGGTGCCCCCGAGGGCCCCCCCAGGAACATTTTGGTCCCCACAGGGCGCGGAGGTGACGCTGCAGCTGCTTTTCCTCGACGGCGAGGAGGCCTTCGAGGAGTGGAGCGCCACCGACTCGCTCTACGGCGCCCGGCACCTGGCGGCACGCATGGCTGCCACCCGCCACGGCCCCCACGGCACCCAGATCACCGCCATGGTGAGTGTGGCCCACCCCCCCGGCACCCAAGGGTGCTGGCAGGGTGGTGTGGTGGCACCCAAGGGTGGTGGTGGCCCAGCTGGGACAGTCCCATGGCACCCAAGGGTGGTGGCAGCATGGTGTGGTGGCACCCAAGGGTGGTTTTGACCCAGCTGGGACAGCCCCATGGCACCCAAGGGTGGTGGTGACCCCACTGGGACAGTCCCATGACACCCAAGGGTGGTGGCAGGGTGGTGGCATGGCACCCAAGGGTGATGGTGACCCCATTGAGACAGTCCCATGGCACCCAAGGGTGGTGGCAGCATGGTGTGGTGGCACCCAAGGGTGGTGGTGGCCCAGCTGGGACAGTCCTGTGGCACCCAAGGGTGGTGGCAGGGTGGTGGGATGGCACCCAAGGGTGGTGGTGACCCCACTGGGACAGTCCCATGACACCCAAGGGTGGTGGCAGGGTGGTGGGATGGCACCCAAGGGTGGTGGTGACCCCGCTGGGACAGTCCCATGGCACCCAAGGGTGGTGGGATGGCACCCAAGGGTGGTGGTGACCCCACTGGGACAGTTCCATGGCACCCAAAGGTGGTGGCAGCATGGTGTGGTGGCACCCAAGGGTGGTGGCAGGGTGGTGGCACTGCCAGGTTGTCCCCCCCACCACCGTGGCCCAACCGGGATGGACCTGGAGCACCCAAGGGTGGTGTCCCTATGGCCACGTGGTGTCCCCGTGGCCGTGCTGATGTCCCTGCGCCGTGTCCCCAGAGCCTGCTGGTGCTGCTGGACCTGCTGGGCACCCAGCACCCCGCCATCCACAGCCACTTCCCCCGCACCCACCACTGGTTCCTGCGCCTCGTGGCCATCGGTGCGCCCTGGGGACATGGGGACATGGGGACACGGGGACGTGGGGACATGGGGACGGGTGTGGGGTCAGGGCGTGGATGGGCCCTGCGGACGTGCAAAGGGTTGGGGAGGTGGCTTGGGGACACGATGGGGGGCAAGGGGATGGGGACAGGGCGTGGGTGGCACCTGGGGACACCCGTGGGTTTGGGGACAAGCATGGGGTCGGTGTGGGGTGGGGTGAGGTGGGGACGGGGACAGGGTGGGTGCTGGGTTTAGGGATGGGAATGGGGACACGGATGGGACGAGGAGGCTGGGATGGGGACAGAGATGGACACGGGGTGGGGACGGGGGTGTCACAGAGCCACCAAATCCTGTGTTCCCCCCCCCCGTGTCCCCAACGTGCAGAGAAACGACTGCGAAACCTGGGGCTGCTGCACGCCTCCCCCAAGGACCAGCCCTTTTTCCGTCTCAGCCCACCCCCGGGGCCCGTCGAGGACGACCACGTCCCCTTCCTACAACGCGGTAACGTCCCCGTGTCCCCCACGCTGTCCCCAAATCCCCCCCCCCGAGCTCCACGTCCCCTTGCCGTGTCCCCGCAGGTGTCCCCGTGCTGCATCTCATCCCCATGCCCTTCCCCTGGGTCTGGCACACCACCGAGGACAACGAGGACAACCTCCACCTGCCCACCGTGGACGACCTCTGCAAAATCCTCGCCGCCTTCGTGGCCGAATTCCTGCAGCTCTGAGCCCCCCCGACGCCCCCCGGGGCATCGGGGCAGCCCCTGGCCGCGCTGGGAGCCCCCCCAAATTAAATCCTTGGTGCCTGGTGGCGTGTCCCGTGCTGTCACCCACCCATGGGGACACGTTTCGGAACAGGCTCACGGGGTGGCAGGACCCAAAAGGGGGGAACCCAGCTGGAAAAGGCAACGGGGGGGCTTCTCGACCCTATTTTCAACCGGGGAGGGTCCAACCCGATCTCCAAAAGTCCCATCCGGACCCCAAAGTGCTGCTGGATGCTTCATCGTGGGGGTCTTCCTCGTTTTAATTCGGTCAGCGGTCCCCTTGTGTTTTATTTCTGCGCCCCCCCCCGTTGCCGCAGCCCCACGGAAGAGCAAACTTACGTAAAAAAAGCGTTAAAAAGAGGTGTTTAAATATTAATTAAACAGCGAGGGAGCACCGGAATGATCAAGGAAGCGAGCTGTTGGTTCTCATAATGTTTCTCCTTCATCTGCCTGTCGCTGTGGTGTTCTGGATTTCTACTGCAATCTCTCTTTAAAAAAAAAAAAAAAGAAGAAAAAAACAAAAAAACACAAAACCCACTTTTCTGGGGGTCTGTTTTGGCCCCATTTCCATTGATGCGTCTGTCCCCATCAGCCCAGTTCTTGACCTCGGAGTCGTCCTCTTGCACGCGTCTACTTGGGAACGCTTCACTGCAGAAATGTAATTGGGTTTAAAAAGTGTTTTTGTTATTTATTTTTATTTTTTTTCCCCCAATCTTCTGGGATGTTGAAGCATCTAAGCCTGGAGATACGGGAAGGGACCAGATGACGAGACTCAAAGCACTTAAAAGCAGCAGTTGTCTAGGTTTTTGGAAGGAAATGACCTACAAAGAGGCTGTTACTAGAAATATTTCCTTATTTTTGTGTTTTTCTGCTCCCATAGCCCCCTAATACCATCCCCTACAGAACTTAGAGCCACCCAGTGTGATCCCAGTGCCCCCAGTACCCCCCCAGAGCCTCGCTGTACATCCTGGAGCCCACCAGGATCCTCCCAGTAACCCCAAGACCCTCCCAGATTATTCCAAGTTCCTTAAGAGCCCCCCTCAGAAACACCCAGGACCCTCACAGCACCCCTAAAACCTACTAAAAATCCTCCAGGACTAACCCAGACCCTCAGGAACCCCCCCAGTACCCCCATATACACCTCTGGTCACACAAAAACCTCCAGAAAGAAGGTTTTTGAGGCCCACGAGGTCCTCAGAAATAATCCTGAGAAATCCGCGGAGATGCTGAGGGAACCACTATGGGAAAAAAATACGGTTTTTGGAGCTTAAGGAGCACCTCAGGAGGGATTTTGAGGGGAATAGAGAGGGTTTAAGGGGGGTGAAGAGGCACCAGAAGGTTCTGGAACATAATTAATGCCTGCAGAGGGGGCCCAGGTGGTATTGTGGAGGCCACGGGGCCAGGTGTGGGGTTTTTAGGGGTACTTTGAAAGCCAGCGGGGGGTTTTGGGGTGCAAGGAGGACCAAATGAGGGGGTCCTGAGGGTCTGAGGGTGCTGAAGGGGGCTGAAAGGGCAAATGGAGGCCTCTGGAGCGCCTCAGAGGGCACATTGGGGTGCAGGTGGGTTCCTGGGGAGCCAAGCGGGTGAAAAGTGGAAATTGGAGACGCCTTGAGGGGATTTGGTGGCCAATTAGCGTTGTGGGGTGAAATACACGCAGAAAAAAAAAGAAGAAAGAGGGCTCTGAGTGTAAAAAATGCAAACAGAGGGGGGGGGGCCTGGAGGCCAGGAGGACTACAACTCCCAGCATGCCTGGGGGGGGAAGCGCATGCGCACGGGGGGGCTGCGTGCAGCGCCGCCTCGTGGCGGCAGGGAGCTGAGGCGCTGAACCGCGCATGCGCAAGGAGGGCAGGACCATAGAGTTGCGGAGTGGCCTGAGCAGGAAGGGACCCCCTGGAGGACCAGCGAGGCCTACTCATGGCGCCCCCCCGGTCCTCCAAACAGGCCCAGCTGAGGCCTGGTCGCCATGAGCCTTTGTGAGCACCCACAGGTGTGGGGCTTGCGCCTCAAATGTGACTTGTCCCAAATGTCCTCACACAGCTTCCGCCATTCCCTCACCTTTTACCACCATTTGTCCCCTCATGGAGGCTCCACAGGCACCCCCAGTTGCACAACCCAAGCCCCTCAGCTGCTCCTCACACACCATGGCCACCGGTCCTTACACCACCTTCATGGCCCTCCTCAGGGCACGTCCATGTAGCGTTGCCTCCTTCTGATCTACCACGATCTCCCTGTAAAGCCTCTACAACCCCCAAGAAAACCACTGGCTCCTGATTCAACATCACCCATAAACTTAGCGTGCACTCAACTCCTGTGTCCAGGTCATTGCTATCAATATTAAAGAAAAATTGATTTAAAATAAGCCTTGGGAGCACCACCAGTGATGGGCCACCAAGCTGATGTCACCCCAGTTACAACACTTTCAGCCCAACCCTTCAGCTAATTGTTCCCCCATCCTATGGTGCCCATGCCCAGCTGATAGTGAGGGAGCACCACAAGCTTTGCTAAAATCCAAAAATAACAACAAAAGACTAAAAAAACGAACCCAAACTCACTACCTTCCCTTTATCCACCAGGTGGGTAACCTTGTCCTAGAAAGATCATGAGTTTACATGGCAGGACTTTCCCTTTGTGAACCCATACTGGCTTTGTCTAATGACTGCATTGTCTGTCATTTCTTTTTTATATATATATAATTACTAGAATAATCTGTTCCCTAACTTTATATAGAGTAATTGTAGAGGGTTCATCAGTGGGCTCTGGCTTTCTGCTGCTTTCCACACTTTTCTGCTTGTATAACAGAGACATCAGGAGCTCAGAGTCACTTCCAACCTCGAGCTCCTAAAACAACCTGGAGAGAATCACCAAACCTCAATTCTATTTAAGGGAGTAATAGTTAAAACAAATCCAGTTTGCTGCTGCTGTCACAGGCAAGCAAGGATGATGCCAGCACAACTCACACCAGTTTGAAGATAAGATGGACAGCCTGAGTACACACCGCAAATTGTCAAAATACAGCATTTCCAGCTCCAGCCCCTGAATCCCACGAGATGCTGCTCAGCAACAGAAGAGTTTTCATACTTAGCATGTAGGTACCAAATAAAAGGGCATGACAGAAATTGCTACTGGCAGAAAATGGCAGGATGTCACCAATAAATTGATTTAATGTGCAGGTGGGCTGAGCCACTCATGATACTCGTAGCAGTCAGGTTGCAGTAATTCAGAAAAGCATGTTCAAATTCCAGCACTGAATTTTGTGAGTGGGAAAAGATATATATATATTAAATAAAAGAAAACTGATATGAGTGTAGCTGCACAACCTTATCTCACTTTCACAAATATACCTGATAACAGACATCCCCCTCCCCTCCCTTCTCCCAATTACTTCTTTCTCAATTTATGTTTGGGAATCAGAACAAAACACGGACCTCACCAAATCTGGGCATCATAGAGACCTCAAGAAAATGCCTTCTACTTAGGCAATTAGTGAGACTAACTGTATTAAAATATAGTATTTAATTTTAGTGGAGTTAAACAGCTTCCAGCTGTCCACCAGGTAACTTTTCTTGAGCATTCTTTCATATTCAAACAGGAGAAATATTTATAGACAGTTAAAGGGACAACGTTAGGAGAAATACTTTTCTTTGCTAAATTAGATCTCAATCACCTGAAAAGATGTAAAGTCACTCAGCTCGCAAGCCTCTCCTGTCAATTGCTTTTTCGTTCCGTTTCTTGAGCTTCAATAAATAAAAGGTATCCTTGGTTTCTCTTGTTTTGTTTACAGAGCTAGGTACTTTGCAAAGGATCAGCGACCAATGAGGATGGCAGAGATGACATTTTGTTTGGTCGAGGTCACCAATTCCTCTTGTGCATATTTCAAAACCTAAACTTTGGGTCCATCTCGATTTGCCAGTATCCCTTGAAACAAAAGGAACATTTCATTCCATATGATGCGTTAAAATGACTTGACCGGACACATTCACATAATTCATCTATCAGCCAGTTACATTACACTTCATGCAGCATTACAGAAAGAAGAGACTGGTATAAAAGCCATCGGAAGATGAGGTGTCACAGTGAGATTGTGCAGTGTGCCTCAGGACACGGGAGCTTTCATCTGCGGGTCCTCGCTCAGCAAATTTACCACCGAAATAAAAAGAGAGAAAAATACCTTCAGCTTTCGGAGCGGGAGACTATGGCATGGGTTTCAGCATAGCAAAAACGTGCACAGTGGAACACACCTGATTTCAACCGGTTCGTGAAGTTTTACAATTTAGGAAGAACAAAAAGCGGGGGCTTCGTCCTGCCCAGAGGTAAATCTGACTTCCAAGAACAAGAGGAGGTTTCTCGAAGGCACAGCCTAGACAGATAACAGCTGTTACAAAGCAAACAATACGAGTCCATATTTCTGTGCCAGCGAATAATTCCAAGAGAATATGGTAAAGTACTTAAAGTACTTTCAATTTTCTTTATTTCTTTTCTTTTTAAAGTAGTGCTTATATTTTTATTTATTTTTTTTCCATAGGGAACCTCTACTAATTTTACTTCTTTTGTGAGCAGCATGTATACAACATACCTATGGCAATAAATAACTCCGCATTGAGACTTTCTATAACACATCATTCCTTGAAGAGATGAGTAGTTTGGTGACTCTGCTGTGAGAAAAGAAGTCTGAAGATCCTGAGAGTACGTCTTTGCTGCTGGTCAGTAACCAAATGAAAAAATAGTGCATTTCACTACAGACAAACCTAGTCAGAATTTAGCTATGTTGCTGCCTTGATACCAGAGGTGTATGCTATAAAAGAACCAGTAAAAAAATCTTGTAAATCACACACTTATATTTAATATATTGAAACAAAATAGTTAAGAATGCAAGAACTGTTTACAGATTAAAAAAATATTTTTTAAACCATCTGATCTTAAAAATAGACAATAGTAGTGAAGCTTAAAATACAACCACTCGCATTAAAATGTTTCAAGCAATACCACCTTGGTGTGTCCTGTCAAATGGCCATTAAGATAACGCATCGGTTGTTAAAAAGGTTGTGTTGGTTGGAGTCACTTTTTCACAATCCAAGTCTACAACAGTTTTTCCTTTGCTGGAAGATCCCGAGCACTCCTGGTGCAAACTTTCCCGCCTCTCTGCCAGTTTAGAAGTGGATCGAGCCATCGAGCCACTTTGACTTCCATTGGTTTGAGAGCAGACGTTATTAACTTTAGTAGTTTTGTTTTTGTGGTGATTGTTGTAGACTTTGTATTTCATGAGGAGGATGAAAATGAAGACAAGAACCGAAGCCACAATGATGCCCCCAATAATGATGATCATGGTTCCTCCAAGAAACTGCGCGTGAAGGGATCGGCACTGCTTGTATTCCTCCTGGGTTGTGAACTGCACGCATCCGATCACTCTGGTTGCAGTCAAAGATGTCAAGCCATCATCATAAACAGCAAGGACACAGAGGTCGTACTCACGTCCTGCAACCAGATCAGTCAAGAAGAAGGATTTACTAGCAGCAGGGATCATCCTGGAAAAGAAAATAAGTACAGTAAACATCCAAGCTGATCGAACCTAAGGAGACCAATTCAAGCTATCAGTGCCTGCTGCAAGGAAACCAGCAGAGCAGAAGACAAGCATGGCAATCGGAACAAGCAGAAACAGCTAACATTCCCTGGGTTACTCGGTAGGGACGGAAAATACAGATTTTAGCAGCGAAAATGTCTTTACCTCGGCCAGTTCAAACAAACATGGACTGGAATGCACAAGCTTGTGGTGGCTGGAGGAGAAGTCAGACCTGATTTATTGTTCTGATCTGCATTATCTTCAATTTCTGCAGTTTCAGCCTAAAAGGGGGCATTATGTGCCCCATGCGGAATGGAATACTGTCAACGTTTGAAAATCTATAAAGGAACATACTTAAGGGCTTAAACAGCAGAACAGGATCAACTGCAACACTCGGTAATTAAAATGTATTCCAGTAATCTTACACCCACAGGAAGCACATTGCGAAGACGAAAGGAAAAAAGGCAAATTCCAACCTTTGGTCCACAGATTAACCTCATTCCCACCTTCCAGCAGCTCCATGGTGCTCAGTGTCTCGTAATCAGGCAGCCAGTAAGAACAATTAGAGCAAAACATGTGCACTCACAGCTACGTGGCATCTTCTCCACTCAAATAACAGCACAGACCGACCTCCTCCCCTTGATCCAGCCCTAAACCTTGGGATTGTTCTGCGTGAATTCCAATTATTCATTTACCACAAAGAAGCATGAATGGGCACTAAACCAACAGATGAAAAGGATCCCAGGATCCCAGCTGTGTGCTATGTTAACACATTCCCACAGACCACGGTAATGACCGTATGAATCCCAATATATCTCACGGCAGATCAGCTCTCTGTATATTTGGCTCAGATATCTCGCTGGAGCGAAGCGGGGCTGTTGCAGAGGAGTCAGTTTAAACAAACTACATTTGTTCAAAGTGAGTGGGAACGTGGCCTTCTCCTGGCCACCAAGCCTTTTAAAAGAAGAAGAAAAAACAGAAGAATCATAAGCTGTGTTTCCAATTAAAAGAGGGAAAAAAAACACCCAAACTTTCTGCTTGTCATACATTTTTTTTTCACGTAGTCATCCATTGGACTATGTGTATTTAGACTGGAAAGAAAGAAGAGCTACACCTTCAAAGGAATGATCTCCAGACGCATGCCTACTTCATGTAGAACCACCAATTTTCTGTAAATATGGAAAAAAAAAAATGCCCATGTACCATCATTCATAGAAATCCCCCGAGATCTCCAGCCCAGCATCCCACTCAGAGCCTACCCCCAACAGAAGTTCAGGTCAACCACACGTCTACCTTGCCAACCCTTGAAAACCTTCCACGAGCTCTCCAGGCACCGTTCCAGCACTGAACTACCCTCCTAGTAGATATTTTCCCCCTTATCTCCAATCTGAATTTCCCAAACCTCGACTCTTCATTTCTAACAGCAGCTTCATGACCTGCAAAGAATGTGGCCACGGGCTGGGCTTTAGGGCTAATGAGATTATTTTTTTATTATTATTTTGCAGGAAAGGCAGGGTTGGAGAGGAAGCTGCGCAAAGACCCATTTGTCAACCTGAAACACCCAAACGGCATTAATAAGTCCTAGTGTGTGCATAATGAGAAATAAATTTGAGATAAATAAGATAAACGAGAAAAAAAATCCAGCATTAATGCATGGGAAAATGTACAAGGTTAGCAACTGCTGCAGACCAGCAGAACAAGCCCTCGGAATTATTCATGGCCTGACCTTCACCATCCCAAAACGCACACCAATGGCCAATTATCAGATAAATAGCTAATTAACATTTCAGGCTTCCGCTTAGCCCTGTTTTATAGTGACCAACCACCCCAAGAGATGGACTGGGGAACTAACTTCATGGCCTATTCTGGCCAGCAGCCCTGCCTCATCCTTAAAGCTTGCTGGGGTTTGGGCATCCCAGCATGAGCACGGAGTCAGTTCAAATACCAAACTGCACGAAAATTAAGCATAAGAGAAGATCTTTGCTTGTCACACTGACGAGGCGGAGATTTTTGTTCGTCTGCCTTCACCGCTAAAAATCAGCCGTGCCCCCTGGAAAAATACCACTGGCGACTGCATCCGATCGCGGCACAACGTCTAAAATTGCTTGACATCAACAAAACCGTCACCCGACCTCAGGGCACAACACGCCAAAAAAAAATTAAGGGATGTCAGAGAGAACGGCTGCAGGAGGCACTGCCTAGAAGACCAGCTGAGCAACGAGAAGCAATCGATAGCAAACACCCCGCAGAAAGCATCTTGTAGTGTTTAGGAGCCTGCCCATCTGTGAGAGGGAGGTGTAATTGCCAAAAATTATGCAAAGTACCGTTTTCCTAATGTCCGCATTATCTGGCTTATTCAGCAGCCTTTGATGCTCATTTTTCTTCTTTCAAACAACTTTCTGCAATACGTTATTGTCGGGATTATTCAGTGAAGGGCTTGGTATTGAAATTTGGCTAATTACCATGGGAAGCTATGTACAGCATGCGCTGAAATACTTCTACAGTCATCATCATCCCAAAAAGAGGAGGTTCTAAATCCTCAGCACAAACGTTGAATAAGGCCAAATATGTATTTGAATTTTATCGTTTTTTTCTGGTAACGCGAGGCTATTTTCAACCACATGGAGAAGGAGAAGCGTGAAGTCCTGATAAGGCAGCAGATAAGGATTCATCAGTGGCTAAGCAGTTCTGGCCAGGCATGTCTCCAGGGAAAGGCAGCTATTTTGGCATATTTAGGAAGTTTCAAGGAAATCTCTACAAATTCGGAAGGACAGCTCAGAACTGCGTATGCAGGCAGTCAGGGCTGAATCTCTGCGTGTGCTCGTGCTTTTGCCTGCAGAGCATTTACTTCTGTCCTCCCTGCAGCTGATTTACCTTATGTAGTAAGGCTAAAAAGGATCAAATCAGCTTGACAATTAGCACGGGCTTGCCTGTAATGGTTATAACGAACCTGGCAGACCTTTAGGGCCAGGCAGGGATGAGGAGGAACCACCCTAAAGCACACAGGTAGGTTTGGGGAGCAAATGTGTCACCTGAGAGCTTTCTCGTTCCACTAAAACCCATGGTCTAGGGTTTACAAAGCAGAACAAACATTCCCAGGAACACTTAATTTGACCTAATAACAGCTTAAGTGGAGTGGACTATGTAGGTCCAGGCCTATCGAGGGTGCTGGAGGACCTGTGACAACCCAAGAGACTGGATTTGGGGACACCGTGGGTCTCAGCAGGATAAAAACTCATCGGTCTCTCCATGACCCGTGGCTCCGTCTCCAACTTGGAGCTCTCAGCAATCAAAATCTGCTGAAATAATGACTTTGAATGAAAGACATTTCACAATAGTGATGCAAAAAATGAAAGAGTTTTATCTGCCACGAAATTCCCAAGGGGGATGCAAAAAACTTTTCCTTGGTTATTCTTTCTGGGGCTTTTGCTTTTTTTTTTTTTTTTTTTTTTTTTTTTTGTCTTTTAATTCCTCAAGAAATGTTCGCATCTGTATTCCACCATAACTACCAATAATTAGACTTTTATCAAAAAATCTTAATTCACATTTCAGCCTTCTGTTACCTCTAGACACTGCTGAAGCCACAATTTTAGGTGCAAATCCGTCAAATCGTTTTCCTGTAAGTGGTTTAAGAGCAACAGCCTCCATCCCATAATCCACGCCAGAGTTTCCCCTGCCATCTGCAGTCAGCCAGGAACAAGTAAAGCCCTTTGGTGAAAGCTCAACTGTGAAATCTGCTCACAAAAAAATTTGACAAAACACCGTTTTCTGGGATTGGAAATATTTCCTAGCAACACTGTCAACAACAACAACAAAAAAGCAAACCCCAAACCCAAAATAAACCGAGCAGCTTGAAACAGAGATGGAGCTTTTTTTTTTTTTTGGTTTGTTTAGACTCTAATTAACGGTAATATAAGAAAATATAATACGATTTGCAAAACTGAACTTCTTTCCTGCCCTTTCAGTGGTTCCAGTCGGAGGGGAAGGTGCAGGGGGGGAAGGAAGGGATGGGGAGGCTGAGGTGTTGGAGGGACCCCACCTTTTGGAAACTTTTTGAACCAATTCTGTCTTTTTGAACCAGTTCTGTCGTTTTGAACCAATTCTGTCTTTTTGAACCAATTCTGTCAACAAGCTCCCGAGCACCCAGTTTACTCAACTGATTAAAGGGATTAAAAAGCAATCAGTGTAGAGTCTGTTTATCTCGCAGAAACATCCACGGAGATCTGAATGTGATCTATGGCATCTGTGGAGGTAAAAACAACAACAAGACTGTTCTCAGCATAAAATCCTCGTCTCTTCCTGAACCCGGGCTGCTGGCTGCATCTTTCAGCAGAATTATATTCACGTGGTTGATGCTACAGGCTGGAGACGAAATGACCACGCACCGAAAGATGGAGTTATGAAGCTTTCACACGCATCATGCCAAAATTTTCGATAGAAGCAACCATCGATTCTCACGTGGGCTATTAAAAAACCATACTTCGGAAACAGCTGGGGCGACACGGGAAGGTTTTCCCCCTTCAAAAACTTGAAATGTTTGGGAAAAAAAAAAAAAAAAAAGACATTGATTTTTCACGCTTGGATGTTCTGCTCCATCGTGCAACAACTGCCAGCCAATATTTGAATCTGCGAGGGCTGCTTAATTTATAAGCCATGGTGAAGCTCCAGCAGCGGTCAGTGCCTGGGCAGCCTCTTTAACGAAGACCAAAGGGACGTGGGGAGGACAATGGAGAAACGTCTCCCGTGCTGCGAGGAATCCAGCTGCGGAAGGGAAATCCTCATTAACTCGGCGCACACCAGCTACGAGCCCAGAAGGCTTTTTTCCAATCAAGGGAAACCTGCGGAGGTTTCCAAGGAGAAATTCCCTAAAGAAGCCTGGGAACTGCCATGACAACAGCTACGTCGCAAGATAAGGAAAAAAAAAAAGCTACCAAAACGCAACCCAAAGAGCGACCGTCACGCGATCCCTCCGATTTCCAGACACCAGTGGCTCCCGCATTTCCCAACTTCTTTTTGCTCCCTCCTCTTTTCTTGAGGTCATCTAGGTGAAGAAACCCAACCGTGACCATTAGACCAGGATTTCTTCGAGCCCCGATGAGCCGCCGGCACACAGATAGGACGGACAGCCCCGAAAATCGCCACGCACACCAAAATCACCGCATCGTCCCCAACGCATCTCCTCCAACCCACACGCATCCCTCCAACCATGCGGGGCACGTGCAAGGTCTTCGAAATCTGGCATCGTCCTGCTGCTTCTCCATCGCACCGCGCTGAACTAATTTAAGGATTTATTTATTTTTTTGAGCAGACGTAGCGTGGCTGATTCCAACTGCTTTTCACGCAACAGATGTAATCATTGCTATATCGATCTGGCAATATATCACCTTTTCCCCGAGAGTGACAGCTCTGCCCTTTAAACAACAGTACTTTGTACTCCCTATTAAAAGTGATCTGCCTCTCAATTTCTAATTTTTTTTCCTCTCAACAGCGAAAACAAGGACATATTATCGTCTGGTTTATGCAATATACAGTCTCTCAATTATCTATAGAGAAGCATCACTGCTAAATACTGATCTTCTAATTTATAGCCTGTAGTTGTGGCTAATTAAAGTTAGATGATCACCAGCTATAAAAGAATAAATTCAATGCTTCGGAGACTATTGCCTTTGATGTTATGAGAGCCAGCTCCTAATTGACTCGGGCATCAATCAGGTTGTTATGAAGCATTAGTAATCTGCTGCTTCGATCAGCGGCGGTACAAATTGAAGTTCATCTCAGAAAGGCAGCGTCACGGGTTTGAGTTTGCTGGCCATTTGAGGAAACACCGGCAGACAAAACGGGAGCCCCTGCAGGGGGTTGGGTTCGTGTCACCGCTCCCCTGCGCTCCTTTTTGTGTTCCGATGAGCCTCCTCCTGCGACCTAAAAGGAGTTATTTTCATAAATATGTATACGGGCTCATTTAACAGGCAGAAGAAATGGAATCTCTATATGTACACACAAATACACCTCATGACAAAGCAGCCAAAATAAAAATAGGGTGGTTTCACTCTCGGATTAATTATCACCTCACAAAGCTTGTGTAAGGTTTGGCACAATGACTGTTTTGGTATCGGAAGGCAGTTCTGCTGCTATCTCTTCCCCGAGGCTAACGTTGGAAACCTGGGCAGGCCACTTGAGCAGTGACAGTTAAACTAAAATTACAGCATTGTGAAAGTCCAAGCCGCGCGGGGACTGTAATCAGCATCAGGATTGGAAGCTGGTTAAAGAATACAGACCCATTTATATCCCCGAGAAGAAAGTGGCTATTACGATTCTTGATTCACTCCGTACAACGGCAGCACGGGGCCACTTCCTGACCTTTCTCCTGCAAACAAACAAAGCTCTTGCTTTCAATATTGATGCTTGCCACAAATTGCTACCTGCGCCTTAATTTACTGATTCGGGATCATTGCTACTCACCGTGCCCGATGCTTCACTCGGATGCAATTTTCTTGCTCCCTAACTAGCACCTACCCTTGGTTTTGCTAACCAAACCTCACCTCCTTCCCAGGAGGCAGGTCAGTGCCGTGGTCACTCCAGAGGGAATTTAAGTGACTCACCCGAGACGAGCAGAGCCAGATGCACAACTCCTAATTTTTTGGGGTCCCCTTTCCGTATTCAGCACTGGGGAAAATGCTGTGGGGCTGCAAGGTGGGAGCAGCAAGGGGAATTATGGTGCATTTACATGCACATAGGGTCCATACGTTATTCTCGTCCAGAAATATTGGTGGCAGTCCAGAAGGAAAATTAGGAAAAACATCACCTTTACTCTCACAGCATCCTAACGCAGACACAGACAGGCGTGCACTTACCCCGAAATACCTACCCAGAGGGTGAAGGCAACGGGAAGGTGAGGAAAAATAAGGGAGTCAAAGGAGCAGCTAAAATTCGCAAGATAAAGCAGAGTTACCATAGAAACTGCTCACCCGTGGTACCACTCAACTTGACGGAAGGGACGGCTCTCTGCTGCATCCTGCACCGTTTAATGCTTTTCCCAGGCGTTGCCTGCCAGAAATAAATTACACGGCGCCAGAGCTCCACCTGTGCTGGAGGTGGAAGGCAGCTCGCCATCCAGCTCCTCTGGCAGGGCTGAATTCCTGTGGATCCTGCACATCTCCACACCTCTGCTGGGAATCTCCGCATCCTTTGCATCCCCAGCCACCACCAGGTTGATGCCGCGGAACAGATTTTATACACCGGTGCCACGGGCTGGGCTTAACCACACGAGAGGGGCAGCGAGCAAGCAGAGGGCTCCTGGCTCCCCAGTCACACGGTGTGCAGTGCTTAATTGCTTAATTGCTACTGCGCTCAGCTTAAATCGCTCTGACATTTACAGCGGGGCTTGAAGAAGGAGCAGTGCAGATAACTGCACATGCAGAATTGCCGCCCAATTACCACTCCCATCACTTTAGCACGAAAACTTCCTTTAAGGATCTCTAGCTGATGATTGCTCGCTGTGGGAACTGAAGAAGAACACGCAAATTTTCATCTCGGAGAGGCCCATTACACTAGGGTGTATTACATTACTTGAAATCGCTGCTCTGTGACTTAAAGCATCAAGTGTTTTATCTGTTGGTCATCAACCTGGGCCTCTCACTTAACGGGAATTTAGGCTGAGAAAGGGACATGCAGATGGAGCACTCTTCCCCATCTCTTCCACATGGCTCTTCTTTCGGCACAAGAGCATTCAGCAGCAAGAGCATTCGATTCAGCTCTTTGCAGACTGACTAATTAACGAGCTGTCGCATGAGTCGGAGGCTTTGGGAAGGTAAAATTCGCCAAGAGCAAATCACTGCGATTGCACCAAGGCTGCCAAGTCATCCGACCAGTCTTATGGGAAAGGATGCACGAATGTCACCAAACAACCCTTATCCTGCACCCACTGCACCCCACTGCCTGCCCAGCCCCAGCCGCTGCTCGCCGTGCTTGGATTTACTTTGAGATTTACTCCAAAAATTGAATCAACGCCCCTTAAAAGCCCCGGCCACCACTATTGAGACATCTCCGCTCCGTGTTTCCCTGCGTTTCACAACTTTGCAGATCCCTCCAGCAGCAGTGTCACAAATGTGCTTGCAGATGACAATTAAATGAGGCTTCAGCTCCCAGCCAGCTCCTCGCCCTCCATCAGATACCAACAACCACCCTCCCACCACTTCCTCAGAGGTCCTTGCTTATCCTCGCCCAGTCTTTCCGCATCCTTTCCAGCCCGTAGCCATGGCAACGCCAGGATGGCATCCTTCCCCACAGGGACTCTGAGGATGGGCATTTTAAGATGAGGCTTTTAAAAATCCCAAGCGACTGCAAAGTGAAAGTCTCTTTCAAGGACTTCAACATTTTTCATATGCAGTTCCTTTTTATTTTTTATTTTTTTTTTATCTTTTTTAACAAGAATTTGCCTGCAAAGGTAGGCATTTGAAATATGAATCCCAGGGGAACAACTACCCTACATTCCCTTCCTTAGGGGACTGCTTACTAAAGCAGTATATTTGAACCCAGCCTTTCAGCTGTTAGATGCAATTCCCCTTTTGCTTATTCCTCCCCATACCTTAGTGCAACCAGCAGCATTACATTAGGTAAATCATCATGGCTTGGTTTAGAGAAGTTGATGAAATGCACAACTCTGGAATATTAACTCCGTATCAAATGCTGGCTCCTGCTTTAATGTCACTCTACCCCTCTTTCCCCCCCCCCAAGCTAATCACAAACAAAAGCCTATAAGCAGCAAGGCATGTAATCAGAAACTCAACCGCCCTGCCCAGGGAGCAACTATAAAAATCTGCACAACATCCACTGAAGCTGAGCAGCAAATAGTTATTCCCGAGTAAATTTTACCAAATAAACTCCAGCCGATGAATCAGCGCCTTTAAAAGTGAAACCCACACAAAATTTATCACCTAAAGCTTCCCGGGCAATGTCCAATTCCCTCCGTGAGCTTTGTCCCTGTGACAGCATGGAAGTGGAATAGAGGAATTGCGTGAGGACTTTTAGGGGCTGAAGGTTTGGCATAATACACAAGAGACATAGTATGGCCACGCATATTTGCCATACAGGCAAAATGTGGCCTTGGGGCATCTCTGGACATCTCACAGATTTGGGCATCTCGATTTCTTTCCTATATATTTAGGTAAAGCAATTACACTTAATCAGCACGAAAGGTAACTAAACTTTCCATCTTAATTTCCCTGGCTGTATTAACTGAGATAATGCTCATCAGCCTCGCTCCGTCCATTAAACTGGACTCTGAAGATTAATTATGGCTGTAAAGGGCTTAGAGATCCTCGAGAGGCAGCAGAGAAGCGGGTGCATTATGAGTTTTTACAGCACAACTCCTCAACGATGGGAATTTAACGAGCAAAGTTGTCCCCTCGTTCGCAGCCACCGCCTGCAATTAGCTGCCGTCGCAGGGAATAATTCAACCCACGCTCTCATCACCTCTTTCTTGCTTCCACCTCCACGAGGGAGGAGGTGCGGGGTTACCTGTAGACGAGGATGTCATCAGAGGAGCTGTTGTACTGGATCTGGTACATGCGGATCCCGGGGAGGTGGTGCTGAGAAGGCCACTGGATGAGAGCAGAGGACGAGGTCAGCTCGGCGACCACCACCACCTTCTCTTGCTGAGCCTTCGTTTCGTTCGGAAAGCTCGACTTGGCAGATATCAGAATATCCGAGGGGCCTGGCTCCGCGTCTTTATCGCAGTTGGTGCTGTTAGCGAGGTTGGGGTACGGGGTAACGAGGAGCTCCACCGGAGCCGTCGACTCTCCCGCGGCATTTGATGCGATGCAGGTGAACGTGCCCTTCTCCGTCAGAGACGTCACCAAAATATCCAGGGTCCCGTTCTCGTAAGAAATCGTCCTCGAGGTGTTAGAGACCAGCTTCCCGTCGGGTGCAATCCAGCGAACGTAGGGGTCCGGATCGCCCACGGCTTTACACTTCAAAGAGACGCTTTGGCCCTCCGTTACGGTTAGCTTGGGGGTTCGGTGCGTTATCATCGGGGGCTCGCAGACAAATTCCTCCTCTTTGATGGACCAGAAGTATTTGCCCATCAGCTCCGGCGGGGAGGCGCAGGTTTCCAGGTCGTCTTCTCTGGTGAGGCGCCTCAGCCACACCAGCTCGCAGTTGCAGTGCAAAGGGTTGCCCCCAAAACTCAGCACCAAAGATGACAGCGGAGATCCTTTGGACTTGGCGTACACGGGGATCCTGGAGAACAACGGATCGGGAGGGATCTTCTTCAGCTTGTTGGAGGTCATGTCCAGACGGGCAAGCTTGTGAAGATTGGAGAAGATTCCCTCCGGCACGAACTCGATGAGGTTATGATCCAAGCTGACCGTGTTGACGTTGGAAAGTTTGGCGATTGTTTCCCAGGGAACGTTCACAAGGTTGTTGTAGGACAGATCCAGGTCTTCGATGGTTTCAATAAAGTCATCCAACGACCCGGGAGAGATATAGCTTAGCTGATTGTTACTGAGTATTAAATGCCGAAGGTTGATCAGACCTTTGAAATGATCTTCGTTGATATAGGTCAGTCGGTTACTATCCAAGTGTAAAGCGTGAAGGCCTTTCAGATCAAAAAATGCGTAAGGCATGATTTGACTTATTGTATTCCTCGACAGCGTCAAGTGAATGAGATTGGTCATGTTCGCAAAATCCTTTCTCCTGAGTGTCGTGATGAAGTTGTCCATCAGCCTCAGCTCTGCCGTTCTCCTGTCGATGCTGGGGGGCACGAAGAGGAGCCCCGTCTTCGTACAGAGGATGGTGAAGGACGGAGACAGGTTTTGACACATGCATCTTTTGGGGCACATCATGGCCTTCACGGCTGTGCTAATAACCAGTAGGTAGACAACCAGCCTTTCCATCGTAAGAAAAATAGCAGACCTAAAAGGGGGGAAAGAAGAAATCCATGTAAATATATTTTAATTGAGCGTTAGAAATAGGTTTACACTGCCGTTGTCGTTATTCTTTGCGTGGGTCAGAACCTCATTTCGAACTGTGCAGCGCTTCATTACTCTGTGGTAATGCTCGCCTCATTTTTTTTTTATTTTTTTTTTGCCATTATGGATTTCTAGCAGCTTTCTTTGGCTTTCCCCAGCTCATCTATGCCCTGCCTATACCAAGCAGGGAGCTCCTTGGAGAGCGCACATTTCAAGGCCAGGGATTTTTCCCAGGCGGTGGCAGAGAACTAAAACTTTTCCAGCAAATAAAGAAGGAGAAACACCTTCAAAGGCATTGCTGAAAAGCAAGCTTGTGTTTAATCGGAGAAGCAGGTATATGTTTTCTGATTTTTTTTTTTTTTCTGTGCAGCTTTAGAAACTAAATTTCATAATTACACATGGTTTTGGTCAATGAAATGATCTCCGTGCAATCTTGTGCGTGCCAAGTTATTTCCCATTGTACCTGAAGTGCTTGGCTGCTATACCAAGGGTTGATTTTCGTTTCGACTTCACCTCCAGCTGGCTGGCAAATTGCTAAGCATTAAGTGTGGTGACTCAAGCGACCACGAAGGCTCCCCATCTGCAATGTAAAGGACTCAAACTCCGTGTTTCGCCCAAGTGTCCTGGTACAACCCTCCTCTAGAAGAACCTTGTCGTCTTTCTGCAAACAGCACACGTAGTTTGACTTCACATTCAAGCCCTGGCACACTAGAGACCACCAATTAAAGTTAATTCCACGTGCAAGCCCTCTTGTATGGTGGGTAAATGCAGAATGCTGTAAAATAACAAGCTATTGCCTCTGAGAACGAGCCATGCAACACAAGACTTAATCCTCAGTTCAGCACAAAGCTGGGACAACAATAACCTGCTGAGTCACAAGGGCACAATTTGAGGTGTCAGCAGAGTCCCATGCTATGTTTGTATATATATATTATATTTTCATGTATATATATTTTATTTATTCAGGGTTACCAGGATCTAGAGCTCCTTTACAGGGAAGCAGATCTTTAAAGTACAGAATTACGGTAGTACAGTTGGTCTAGAAATCAGATTTTCCACAGAGGAAAAAAAAATATTAAAACCAACTGATCACTTATAAAGTATTATCACTTTTTTTTTTTTTTTTCTAATAAGCATCTTCTTCATGTCTTGCTTCCTAATCATTTATCTCAACAGTTTTCCTACTGTCACTCCATCCTGCGCCCTGAACCCTTCTTGCCTCTAACGGCTCCAGCTTTTCACTCCTGCGAGGTACCAGTGATTAACAGATGCGTAATTATCCAAAAAAATGGACTGCTGTGCAATATTGTAATTCCCTTGTTTTGTCATTAACAAATATTAATGCAACTTTAATGGATTAACTGCCATCTGGGCTGTAAGAATCCAGTTCAAAACCATCTCACTTCAACCATTATTCTGTTAAAAAATAATTAAACGTTGCTAATGTGAAACCGTGGCACTAAAATTAATGATTTTTAGAGCCAACAATAAGCATAGTGCAATTACCCTTACAAACTATATGACAGTCACAAGGAAATTGCGACTTGTAAAAGGAAAGCTGCAAAGAAGTGAATTACTGCTATTGCCCTGGGTTCTAGTTAAAAGCAGCTTTGGTACTAGCACCTAAAAACTGCACTGGGAATATACCTGATTGCCTGGTAACACAATAGTATTTTTCAAGATGGTTTAATCCACAGCATCTTAACAGAAGGAGGTAAAAGAAATAAATTTGTGTTTATAGGACTGTGCACAAATCTAGGGCATAAGCAAAAAGAACTTTTTTTCCTGAACTGTTGCTTTCAACTCATTGCCCTGGTTTGCTTCTGCATGGTTGCAGTTTAAAATTCATACCAAAAAAAATTGTTTTAGTCATGTAATTCCGAAATAATAAAGATTTTGCTGGCAGATGAATGGCAGTACATCCACATCTCAGATTTTTTTGCTGAGATTTTTTGGTTCGAGATACGCGACAGGAGATCAGTAGCAGGAAAACATTATTAAAAAAAAAACAACATTGGCTATCGCTTCAAGTCTAAGCGATGTTAAAAGAAAGGGATATTTAATTCCCACAATTTGCAGCTATTGGGCTATTAACTTTGCTCCGTCGGAAAGAGTTTGGATTGCCTTGGCTGTAAATGTAACACATTTTAACAGCTTTAAATTGGTACTGTGGTATGGAGATTGCTTACACTCTGCAAAACACACGCACATGCTTCAGGGCGGATAATAAATGCTGTTTTACCAGCCTCAAGGAATAATTCCCGTCCTCCAAAAAATAAAAAATGAAAGGCCCTATTTAAATAGGAACTCGAAGTCAGCTTGTGGGCTTGGTCCAAAAAAGCCCAAAGCGATTCTGTTTCTAGCAGTGCTGCCGAGCTGCCCCACGATGAAAAAAACCCAGCACGCTATCCTAAATGCAGCAGACCTTGGCTCCTTGCAGCGCAGAAATAGCAATGTATAGGCGGTGGCTAATATCTATTTCATGCCCTCATCACGTAGAAACACGTCCCGAGATGTTTCATCCGTAAAATATTGCTTTTCCAGCAAACAAAACCCCAAACCCATTGTACAAGGCATTCCTGCAGCAGATATCCTGGCCAAGGGTAGTAGGCTGAGCCCCTTCATCTCCCAAATATTATTTTTTTGCCATCCCACCGCCATGCCAACCTGCTCATTGCCCCAACCAGGTGCTCACCATCTGCATCTTTAGACATAACATCAGAAAAAAGCTTTATTTTTTTCTCGGGGGAAGCATCATTATTACTCTTCTCTGGTCCAGCATTAACCACCACATTGGAAAAGTCTCTTTAATTTCCCAACAATAAATAATGTGCTTAATTTACTGTTGCTCGCTCCACCTGGCACCGGGCGAGAAGCGCTTCCAGTAAATGTTTAAAAAGCATATTGCTAATTTCCCATTTTTTTTCCCCAAGACCAACACACTGGGAGTGCATCTCTTGATACACTTGGGCATGGAGCAGATTTGCTGCAAACGCTTCATTTGGAATATTTAGTCTGAAGCCAAATTACTGTAATTGATGTTAATACAACTTCTTGTTTTATAAATCTAGATCACGGCAGAATAAGAACCCCCAACTATTTAATACTAAATGACATCAAAATGCAGAATGTTTATTCTTTTTTCTCACGTTCTTTAGCGTTCAGACAGGCCAACTATGCAAATGAACTCATTTGCATTTTCCCAATGCCCACATTTGCATGGCGATCGCCTGCTGCCTGGGGGAAGTGCATTGGTCACACAAGAAAAAGTCACATTTGCTTCACCTAATGCCTCAATCATCTGTCAAGCCCATCAACAGCTCTGAAAATCTTTTTTTTTTTTCTTTTTAATTATTTGTTATTTTTATTTTTCAAAAAAAATGCTGGTTCCTGTTCCATTTCCTAAAGCCTACCGTGTACCACCTCCTGTGGGAGGAGGAGCAGGATCTAAGTGACGATTGCCACCAAAAGGTTAAGCACTTTATGGATTTACTGCGTGCATACCTGCGCTCCATCACTCTCTCTTTCCCTGTATTAAGCTGTTTTCTCTACCAAAAATCCTGACCTGAAACCATTCAATCCTTGGTTGAGGTAGCCAGGAGACCAGCGTCAATTAGGAAACCGAAGCAGCTCCTGTGGGTTTTAATGAATGGTCCAAGGTCTGCTGAAGATGAAAAGCAGCAAGTGAATTATATATTGATGTTTTATTTAAGGACAGAACAGGTAATGCTGCTTCAGAGCTTCCGCGCTCATAAACGAGCTATTCTTAGCCTTGCTGTATGTCTTTCGTGGAGGCTACACTTAAGCACAGCCAATATCAGCAATTAGGAGCTTTCATTCTTTATTGGAAGACCCATTAAGGACTGCGACACATCCACCACCCCGTTTCTCGTAGAGCAGCCTTAATGAAAGAGTGGAAGAAAGCAGGAGGTCAAGAGAAGGCAAAAACCCTGTTAGAAGCTCCCTGCCTAATATTCAGAGGATGAGTAATTCCTCCAGCCACGAGAAGCCAGCCACTTGGTAAAACAAATGGAATAATGGGTTTATTGTTCACCCAAGCACAGTCGGTGTCTGACAAACCGCGGGATTTCGGTAGCGCTTCGCTCTTCCACGAGCTCTTCAAGAGGGACTGATTTCAGCGCACCGGGTCTGTTTGGTTATTTTCCCCATCCAGGAAATTCCCTTCCCCTTCTGAACGTTATTTCCTCTTGCGTGTTTGATGCTGACTTGAAGGCTGGAAGCAGTCAGAAAACGGCAGTTTTCTCTGCGGAAAAAAAAAAAAAGCCGGAGTTCCGCCCAATTACCCACTAACTTTGTGAATTAAAAAAGCCAACCTCCTACATGGGAAAAACGTGCCGAATTAGTTTGTTTTTAGCATGGCAATAGGAAGGGATGGTGCACTGAGTGAGCGTTGCGAGGCTGTGAAATGAAATCACAGTCGTACAACGACACGCGCCCGATCCCTGGTGGGAACGGCTGCTGGACAGGGCACAAATCCCAGCACTTGGCTTTGCTTCAACCACTTCATGGCGTGCAGATAACACCAAGCTAGTTAAAGGTAAACTAAAAGCTAATGTCAAAACCCACCAAAAATACCATAGCAAATTCCCTCCGTTCAATCCAATGTTCTGAACCAACTGCTGTGGGTTCTCCCAGTATGACCACTAAGACCAGTGCTAACCAGGCCACAGTTGTTACTTGGAAGTGCATTCATCTGAGACTTATTTTTCAGAAATGAAACATCAAGAAATGAAGTGTCCACCTACTACTACTACGAGGCGTTTGCTACGAGGAGGTGTTCAATGCCGAATGCTACCAACTCTACCGCTTCCACATTTTAACCAGCCCCAAATGTTTTACAATTGATGACAGCTAATGACACTTCTAACAAAGCTGGCAGACAATAATTTCATTACAAATCCCATGCCACCACCGTTCCCACCATTCAAAGTCTAACAAGCATAAAATTGCACGCTCGGTATGTATGCAGGCAGGTGTGTCATTACTCTGACAAAGAAATGATAGTATTTGTAGACAGTGCTTTAACAAAAGAACAATATTCATGCGAAAAATCACCTTTAGTTGGATATGAAGAAAGTGGGCTGCATGGAAAAACGCATCTCTTTCTACAGACTTATTTTAATCTCTCCAAAGTTCCCTAAATTCCCTTCTGCTCATCCCTGTCCTTGTGGTTAGTAGGATGAAGACAAATTGTGAGCAGGGCATTGCAAAGCTGATCACTCCATCCTTCCAGCTCATACTCAGGGATCCAAGACCAGCATAACACCAGGATTTATTTCTTTGTTTATTTGTGCTTTATGCAATTCTGTTTTTATGCAATTCTATTTTTATGCAATTCTGTTTTTATGCAATTCTGTTTTTATGCAATTCTAATTTTATGCCATCCTAATTTTATGTAAACTGCATTACACTTTGGAAGCGAAGTGAGTTGCCCCTCTGTGGGACAGCCAAAATGTGATCTGTAAGAATAAGGAGGCTGCTTTAAACCACGTTGAGCAAGCCTCTAAATCCGTTTCTTCACTGAAAAGGAAATATAATCTTTACACTTAATCTACACGTCTGCTCATTAGCATGTGAGGAATTAACGGGAATACTCAGAGCAGTTCAGCGTTAATGCATTCCAACAACTCACTGCTGGCACCGACGGGGCTATGCTGGAGAAAAATCAGTCTATGGGATGTAGAAGCTCTGCTGTAACCCAGCAGAGCGTGCTTTATCGGCCGACCTCTGCCGAAAGCCATTTTGTCAGCTGCTGGGAAGTGTCTTGCCGAAAATTGTTGCTATCGCTGCCTTGCCTCCCCGTTGCGAGGGTGCGCAGATGCCTTTGCCCGACAGCTCTCAGCATTTCCAAGGCGTCTGGACCCTAGGGAATAACTCCTCTGGGCTGCACTGGGAACCCGCTGGGAACCAGGGAAAAATTAAATGGGGTCCTTCCAACGGTGTGCCCACACCTCAGCATCTGAATACTTTGCAAAACCGCAGCCCTTTCTCTTAAAAAAGAAACAGAAATTCAAAAAAACAAAAACACCCAATAATGGCTTTATCCTAGCACCACCACACATCCCAACTCCTTTTGGAAGCCCCACTGCTGTCACAAAGAGTCAATCTTGCCTGCAGATACCTTGGCAAGACAGAGAATGACCAACAAAACGCAAGCAGCACATGGCAGGGCTCTTTTTTGCAAGAGAAATGCAAAACTCAGGGTTTGTTCAATGTCCCCATCGCCCTACCTGCCTTCCACCCTGCTGCCGTCACCCAAAGCAATGACATTTTCACGAGGCTTGCCCAGCATGAAGCTGTTCCCAAAGAGACTTGTGAAGCCCCTCGACATCAGGATTAACAACGTCTTTTTTAAATTGCAATTGCTCAGAACAATTCCGCAATGCATACGGCTTGTTCCTGGCTCGCAATTTCTTCTCCTAGCTTGGAGCAGATTCTCTCTCTCTCTCCCTCCTTCCCTGATTAAAGCATTAAATCAGAAAACTGCGGGTGCCATGAAAGCAGAAGTTTGTAGGAATGAATCCTCCTTGTCAGGAGACGCCAGATCAGTCATCATGGCAAGAAGGAACACAGCAGCTACAAAGACCAGCAATTGATTGTGCCCTACCCAAAACGCTTAAAATTACACTTAAAATCACAGTGTTCCCGAGTTCTTGTGATATCTACTCGCTCACCTATTTTATCCTTGACTGCCAAGTGATTTGCCCAAAAATACAGAGGGTCAGTAAAGGGCTTCCCGCAGCCATCCTGGGCTTGCCAAAATGGGACCTTTTTGGTTCCCCAAGCCCACATTCCTGCTCTTCTCTTCATGGAATCATCTGGGTTAGAAAAGACCTCCAAAATCATCATATCCAAGACCTCCAAAATCACCACGTCCAGCCGTCAGCCTGACCCCCCAAGTCCCGTCACTACACCACATCCCTTGGGGCCACGTCCACACATCTCCCAAATACCTCCAGGGGTGGGGACGCCACCGTTTTATTAACACAAAGCCATAGACACCCCTCAAAATTCAGTATTAACCTGACCACGCTTAATGGAATTTATTCAACAAGCTCTACTGTCATTCCTAATTAGCCTTAAGAACTGGGATGCTGTCCCAGAAGCGTATTTGGGCTCCTGATATAAAATTCTTCTAACAAGGCTGCTATGGAGGATAAAGAGAAGCGTGTTGGCTGCATCTTCTAAGATGACACAGCAGTTCAAAAACTCACCCAGATAATTAACACGCACGTCAGCCAACCAAAGGCTTACGAGCAGGTCATTACCGTGCCTCCACGTGGTGGTGTGCGCGAGGTTTATTCCTAATTCCCATGTTTGTCACTGGCCAGAGGATGTCGAGAGGCTGACACGCCGCCTTCGAGCACAAAAAGCATGCAGAAAGTTAATCCCAACTGGCGTTTTCATTCAAAAAAAAAAAAATGAAACAAAAGGTGCAGCAGAGAGGGGGAACAAAAGAAAGCAGCGTGTTAGCTACACTTTGACCTTCATGGGTAAAGGATTCAGAAGCATTTAGGGGAGGAAAAAAAAAAATCAAGCTCCTCAAAGGCTTGTAGCAAACTGAGCATCAAAAACTACCACCGTTCCCTTCAGAAACAAACGCTAAATATTTAATAAGACAATAAGCCGGCACACAAGGCTTAAAAGGCTATTTTACTCCTCTTTGAATTATGAATCCCATGCAAGCGACCCCTCCACCGCAAAAGATGCGGTACGTGCGTGTAACAATTAATTTCTGACCGCTAAGCATCCCTCGGATTATAGCACTGATTTCAGCTTTGCTGTTGAGAAGCAGAAGTGAAGAGGATTATTATTTTTTTATTTTTTTTTGTGGTCTTACTACAGAGAAAGAGTTGAGTGCTCTGGTGAGACAGATGGACAGACATTTGGCAAGACCTGCAGCCTTCAACAGAAAGGGAATGCGTCTCTATAATCGTACAAGCATCTGCTACACACGAGAGGAAATCCAATACCAGCTAGAAAATGAGCCCTCTCGGGGTCCCCGGGGAGCAGCTCCTTTGTGAAATGCTCGTAATCCTCGGAAAAAGGCTGGAGTGGAGAGTGGTGCACGTAGAGCCGAGATCACAAGTTTGTGCCTCGTCCTTTCATGTACCCTGCAAGTAGGACGAGGAGTCCTCCAACATCATCAACAGCAAGAGAGAATCAGCGGAATGTGCGAATTTACACCAGGAAGGACTGATAAAGTGTGATTCCTCAAAAAAATCTGGCTCCATCTGACTCCCTAAGGAGACAAACCAACCGCGAGGGTTGATGAACCTTCAGAGCTTTGCTTACCACTAAAAGTTAAACGAAAAAAAAAAAAAAAAAAAAAAAACATAAAATAAAATGGGGGTGGGGGATTAAAGAAAAGCAAAACGAAGCCCCTGTTTTAGTGTTTGTTTTTTAAAATGATTTCAAATTGGATTATCAAGCGACATAATGCCTGCTTGCTTCTGGTATGCATAACACGCACCGCAGGAGCAGCCAGCGAAGGGAGATTATTTATGAGCGCCAATTACTCTGTTTTTGTCACTTATCTTGATTTCCACTGCAGAGATAGCTGTCTTCACGACTCAAGCAATAACAAACAATAAACCCCAAAAGGCTTTCATTTCAGAAATGAGAAGCTCCAACTGGAACACGCTTGCTCTAACACAGAGATCTCGACCCTACGCAGGAGCTCAGGATGGATTTGAGCAGCTAATTAATCACCCACCCTCTTTCAGAGGCTGGTTCTGCAGAGCTCTCCTGTACCTATAAGCCTTTTTTTTTTCTTTTTCCACCAGAGAAATTCCTTAGACGACAGCGCATGGAGACAAAAGTATTTTTAGAAATAGGAAGCACTGAACGTCTCCGGCGCACGTTTAATCAGTGCTCAGCCAGCCTGGCTGAACGTGGCTTGCGAGTGTTTGTATCCAAATATGATGGTTTTATTTGGTTTGGGTTTTTAAACATGCCCTTCTCCTTCTTGTAAGCTGAGGTTGAGCCTGTGAGTAGGAACAGAGAAAGAGAGTGCCTTGGCAAAATCCACTGCTGTTTAGAGATAGCTAGATAATTAAGCCATTAATTCAAACATCTGCATTATCGCATAATTGCCTCCAGGCAACACTAAACCTCAGCTTTTTGTGGTTTTCAGAGGCTGGTTAAGGACACTTGTCCCCTTCCAAAGGTTTCTTGCAGCTGCAGTCTCCCGGTTGGTCTCATTTTCCTGATGCAGAGGAAGAAGAAACCAGAACTCAGCCCCTCAACATCTGTGCTAGGCACAACACCCAAGGGGCTGCTTAAATAAAAATTGTACGCATTGAAATGTGATGCACACGGGTTTTTCTGGATAATATCCAGGCCCAGCCAGCTTAACCGTGCTGGCTGGGGTGAGGGTGTCCGCAAGAGCTCATGAAAACAGCCACAGGCTTAGCATCACCTACAGCACGCCTGAGCTGCCTCTGCTAGATGGGGGCTGTCGGTGAGCCAGCGAGATGTTCTCACGTTGTGCATGGAGAAAAGCATCAAGGGCATCTCTTTCAAACACCTTCCTTCCGTTAAATCGGAGCAGGTAGTCAGCACCACCAAAACAACCCCACACAATGTACAGAAAAAAAAAAATACGATATACGATGATCTGCAACATTAAGAATTTACCTAATCCAGGAAGAAAATGAGCTGGTTTTTTTTTTTCAGAGTAAGAGCAAGCACGGCTATAAATATTGAATAGGGTCTAAACACTCTCATTCTCCCCCAAGACTCTACAGTATGCAAATTATTAAAAATGGAAGATTATTTGGAAGCATTCAGTGCACAAATACCACGCAAGCACCAGAAAGCTTTATTTTCTCTCTAGCGCCTGACAAGCAAAAGGGAGCACAGCTCTGCAGGCGTTATTATTTAGTTATTTAGGAGCACACACATCACAGAGGAAGACTTTTTCCCCTCCATACAACACACAGCAGTTAGGTCATACCCATTACTTATTAAGTCGAACCCACAAGTAATTAAGGATGCTGCTGTAGGGCTCTCATGGCACCTGTAAATCCTCTCCCTTCACCATAAATACCTTATTTAACTGACAAGGTCGCGTTTTTCGCACAGGATCAACCATGCCTGACCCATTTCTGGCAGGTGGTCGTCTTCATCAACACTCATGGTCTCTTGACTGTGCTTCTGCACACTCATCACAACCTTCCCCTCCCAATTAAAACCTCTTCTGCAGGCTGAGGAATGCAAGAGTTGAACTTGAAGGCCAAGCTTTTTGACCTTTCAGTAACCCAGGACAGTTGCTTTTGAAAGCCGAAGGATTTCCAAATGCTCCTCGTTGGACATGGAGTTAGAGGATTGTTATTTCTGACACCGTCCTCAGCATGGCTGCTGATTAAATGCTTTGCAAAGCACTATGAGACGTTCCACCTCATGAAAAGCATTATGGAAATCCAAGCCACTCACCGCTGTGAGATAATCATCAGAAAACTCCAGACCCTTTTTATTATATTCGTGTAAAATTTTGTTATGCTGCTCCAGATGACTCTAATTGAGCAGACGTGGGAAATTAAAGCATATCCAATGCTGGCCTAACCTTGGTGACCTCAAAACTTTATGCTTTTTCATGTTTCTCATAAAAAAAAATGAATTAGCCTTCAATGTTCTGGGCTTTTGGAGGCAACGTCCTTTCTCTAGAACCACTGCTAACCCTCTCTGCAAAAGAGAAATGCATTAGAAGCCAAAAACTAATGCCCAGACACTGAGATTTATTTAACTGTTGGAAGGAAGGGGAATTGAAGCAGCACACGTTTTCCTAGGGGTCAGAAAAGATAAAACAAGCCAAGTGCAGCGAACTGCAGCATGCAGAGTCTGGTTGGGGAATACTTTTTGACAGGGAAAAAAAAAAAAAAAAAAAAGATAACTAAATGGTTTGTTAAATTCATTTGTCCTTAACCCAACTTGCTGTGAAGTCCGTAACTTCATAAATACTATTAAAAATAGATCTGTTTTACTCTCGGATGGACTCTGCGACCTGCGGGTTCTGCATCTGACCGGGATCATTTGGCATGCATAAATATTGCCTCTTTCATTCATGTTCAACAGGATGCTCCAAATTCTGTAGAATTGCAGGTTTTTAACGGGATGTTCCAGAGGTTAATATACTACTGAGATTGTTTCAATTTACCATCGGATAAAATGACTATCTATACAATTAAGTCCATTCTGGTGAATTAATTATCTCAAACTGGAGTAAGCTATTAATAATGAACTGAATTATTCATGCTTCAATTCCTTTGCAATATCTGACCTTCTGCTAATGCATGCACCCTCCCAGGTTTTGGTGGGTGTGCAGGAGAAGCACGTAAATCCCTTGCCTACAAAGCCCTCGGAAATGTAATTAAAAAAATTAAAGGGGGGGGCGAATCCAAAAATCAACCCCATTAATTGTCATATCTGGTTGATGCTTAACAAGTTAAGACCTTCTTTGTGTCCCTGCTGACAAAGTGCCTTTGCCAGGCCTGGACCACCATAGACTGGACAAGATTTGCTTTTAAAGTAGTTTAAAGTTTGTTTTAACGTAATTTTCTGGATTGAAAAATGTACTAATATCTTCCTGAAAACCTACAGAGCCAAACCAAGCAACGCCGTGAGCATAGAAAACAAATAATAAGATGCAAAATAACAAAATCTAATGACTTGATGGAAAACAAACTAGGTGTAGATGACCTTTGTACAATATCAGTCTGGGGGACTGTATTCATCCTGGCTCTAGTGGCTATTGCCTTTGCTAATTGAAGCACTTAATGTGTTCCAGCTGCTATTCGGGTCAGTGCCCTGTTCTCCAAAAACTGTTTTTTTTTTGTTGTTGTTGTTGTTTTTTTTTTCTCTAAATGAAGATTGTTTTCTTTCACACAAACTTAATTCTGAACCAGCTATCTCTGGACACCAAAGAGATGATAGTTTAAGGATAGAAGCGCTGCCTGCTTTTTTTTTTTTTTTTTTCAAGGAGATTTTATTGTTATTTAAATTTGTTTGGAGGCCTAAATGCGAGAACGCTGCTCTGAAGCCTTAGAGCTTTAGATAAAATACAAAGAAACAATCTTTAGAAATATGTAAGGGCCCATCTCCTGGTGGAAAAGGGGCAGTTTAAGCTGTTCCACTTTCAAAGTGACCTCCAAGTTGAGCACCAAAGCTGCTTTTTGGGAGCCTGGTGCACTTTCTTTAAGGGGTTAGAGGTCCTAGAGGTGATGGATTCTCCTTTTGGATGCGGTGCAGCATTGTGGCCACCCACCCTGAAATTAAGAGGTCCCATTCCCTTTGGGAATTGCACTTTATCAGCAGTGCAAGGGGTGAGGATACTACAGGGGTTGGATCCCAAACAGGGTGGCTCGCTGCAGGGGGCAGCCAATTTCTGCACAATTTTTGCCCAAGCACCTCTCGAAACCAGGCAGAATTGCTAAAAAAGCCAGGTCTTCCTCCGAAACTACAAGGTGCAGAATAAAACAGGCCCAAGCATCCACCGCAGAATACAGGACAAGGCACCCCAAGTGCCCAAGGAAATAAAATTAAATATTGATCTACCCTGCTATGCACCCCAGTGCTCATAAACCTGTGCCAAATGCTGGGCTGTTAATAGGTCCCACTCCCATTCGCAGGAATTAGATATACCCTGACTGTGCAAAACGCATGAGATTGACTTTCTCTCAGATTAAGCTCATTTTCCCCAAGAATGCATCAAATTGAGCATTTGGGAGATGTCAGAGGCTCTCTGGTCAGAGATTCAGCCTCCTGCCAGGTACTCGGCAGAAGCAGTACATTCTGTTCAACAGCAAAACCGGACCCAAATCCCCAAAATCCAGGAGTGCTGGCCTAGTTAAAACGCCGTACCAACCCATTACATTAAATTAAACTCCAGGTTTCTGCAAAGGTGGCTGCTCACGAGCAGCTCTGCAGCAGCAGCCAGGCTGGAGATGGGAATTTCCTCATTTCACTGCAATTCCATGTAAAATGAACCCATCCCCGCTCCTTCCCCATGGGCTTGGCATGACAAGGCTGAACCTGATGTTGTAAAGCAGCAGATTTTGGGGATTATTCACAGCAGGCAGCTGTGTCCTTCCCATTCTCCCAGTTCTTCCTTCCCTCTCCCCCTTGAAGCTATCCAAACACCTACATCTTGCTTTAAAAAAATAATAATAATAACAATATTTACAGACCCTGCCGCCTCATCTCATTTCCAATATAACTGTCAATTCTGGATGCAAAACGAGTGACTTCGTTAGCTTTACGCTGCCGGAGAAATGAAGATTTCTCCAGGGGAATACAGATGTGCCAGCAACATTAAGAAAAACTCCTGCGCTTCGTCATTACGGGGTGGGGGTGGTGGAAATCCTGGGTGCCAATTAAAAGAGTCTGAACGTTCATTTTGCTCGGTGAGCTTGGTTAGCAAACAATCTAGACCTCCAGAATCTATTAATAAACCAAAAACTATTAATAAACCAAAAACTGTACGATGAGGTGGTTCAAAAGCAAGAAGTCTCCAAACATCATCCAAACCCTTAGGGTCTCCAGTATGGGGTTCTGGGGGGTCTTTCAATACCCAGTGGCTGCAGCAGTCTTTTCCGTCTTTTTCAGGCCACCAAAACAAGTCCTGAGATAAAAAAGAGGAAATTTGCACCCTAAAAAACACCCACTAGAGCTTGGCATTGGGGTTTTGTGCCCCTCACCCTATGTCTGAGTTCTGAGTTTTACCAGCACCGTCAGCTTATTGCAAGGTTAATTAGCGTCAGGATGCCACCGCTGGGGATGCTTCCCGTGGAGGCATCAAGATTGACATTTTGGAACTTACTTTTGGCCACAGAAACCACATCTTGCGGCTCCTCGACGCAGAACGGCTGGCATATATTTTTAGTTGCCGTGGGACTTTCACATTTCACCATTTAGCAGACACGGGAAGGGTTCTCGTGAGTCAACAGCTAGATGGCAACATAAACCGCAGGCACGGGGAAGTGAGGAAATGCAGAGAAACTTCAAAAAGCTCTTAAAAAAAAAAAAAACATACTGTCAGTCTCAAAACTCCTGACAGATCTGAACAAGGGGAAATTTCAGCTTGAGGCCTTTCTGAAGTCTGATGGACAGCTTAATTGCCTTGCTAAGGACGCCAATTAATTGCAAGAGAGGAACAGTAAGCTGGGGACAGCGGAGCAGCAGCAGAATTTAAAGCCCGAGATTTAGCAGCAAAACCAAGAGCAAGACAATAAGGAAGAGAGACCTTTCCCCAAAAAAATGAATGAGAAAGGAAAAGTGTGGAGTCGGTGACACCCCGTTTGCTGGTTTGGGGAAGGAATAAGGTAGAAAGTGAAGAATTGGGATGCCTGACGCAGACCAGCTCCTCCACCTCTGACACCCCTTGATTCACCGATTTGGGGAAGGAATAAGGTAGAAAGTGAAGAATTGGGATGCCCAACTCAGACCAGCTCCTCTAAATCTATACAAGCCATCAGGCTGCTGCGGGTTTTGGTGATGATGAGGATGGAGGAGCTGGACCACGACCATGCCATAGTATCTCGATGGCTTGCAGAGAGGCTGAACTTCTGCTTGCTCCCAGCAGCTGCTCCAAAATCGTATTTGCTCATCGTTTTCTAACCTACGGAGCTCCTAATAAATCACCTTGGCTTCACAGCTCCAAAGACACAGCTCATTAAGCAGGCAAGAAACATGCAGGGCACAGCACTTCCCAACCTGCTTCTGAACAAGCCAAGCAAACACAAAAAACACAAAACACCTTCTGGCAAATGAGTTCATCTCCAAAACCAAGATCCATGGGGAAAGGTCCCTCTAATCCCCCCCTCAACAGAATAGAGCTTGTTCTGAGGGCTCCCATGACCACGGGATGAGGTCTGCGTGTTTTTGGGGCTAATCCTCCAGAAATAGGTGTCATTTTGACATCTGGTGCTAAAATCTGGTCGATGCCATCCATCTGTTGAGGTGGGATTCGCACGATGGGTTATAGATGCTGTCTCAATGCCTCTGTAGACCCAGAAACTCACTCTATCAGGGGGATTAAAAAGCAAGAAAACCGACCCCAAAACAAATCCGTTGACTGACAGCAAGGAAAGTGAAATATTTCGGATGAAGAGGTCATAACAGCTTGAGTGAAATACTCCAGCTTCAAGGCAAAAGATGATGGAGGAATTAAGTTGCACCAAAGGTGATTTCCTTCCCCTAAGCCATACCCAGATCCAGGAATACTTTGCACTGGTATTTCCTACCTTTGTGATCCCCAGGAAAGATTTAAGAAAGTCAAAGTAAACTGGGGATCTTTTCAATCAAAATAAAGATTCGCTTCCCTAGCTCTTCTCTCAGAAAGGCAGCGAGCCAAGCATACAAGGAGAAAACAGAAATAAGACAGAAAATCAGAAATACGACAGAAAATACAAAATAGGGTTTACGGTCAGTATCTAACAGAGCTTCCCCTCAATACTGGTTATGCTCAATATTTAACGTTCATTTTGTGCATGAGCTCCTTTGTCTGTTGAAGTGAACTTTTCCCAAAGCCATCTGATTTCATGTTTGGGGCTGCACAGCACGGGGAAATAATAACCTCTTCTATTGAAAATAGAATTGAATTTCTAAATTGCACAAAGATTTCAAAAATCTAGCTGCTACTTCAGGCTAGGAGAAAATCCTGGTTCTTCTGGATTTTATGATGGCCTCAGATTTGTCCTGGCTGTTTTCAGTGTTATGGGAGTAAAAGAGATGAAAATAATAGATCCTTCACTTTTATTTAGAAAATGCTCCCACACTGGGCTCACTATGCTCTAAGTCACAGAGACAGAAATGTTTTGCACTCCTTATTCTCCTCTGAACTGAAGCAACTCAAGACTTACCCCGATGGCCCACCAGGCATAGACCTGCTGTATCGAGCACAGGGACAACGAGGGCAACTCAAAGATGATTAAAAAAAAAGAAAAAAAAAATGATCACCACATATCACCATTATGAGCTGCATCATAATTAAATCGGTGAGTTAAAGTTTTTTCTTTTGCACCGTTATTATTTCCAGACTGAAGACACGAGGATGCTGCAACAGTCCTGCTATTGAGACAAAAGAATTAGCTAATCATCTTGTGAATTGGAGATCACTTTAATTACATCTGGTATATTCTCATTATCCTCCTACTATGCTACAACATTTTTTTGTTCTTATTCTTTTTCATCCTCTCCTATTGTTATGCTCTTATTCTCATTATTTTATTATTCTTATTCCCCCCCTCCTCTATTAAGTATGGTGAGAAAATGGTCAATACATTCAGGGCAAAGAAACTGTTTTTTACGGTCCTTAATGAGATTTTGCATAGATATTAACGCCTTTGAGTGGTAAACTGCGGTCTACAGCACATAAAGCGATTTTATTTTTTATTTCTTTTTTATTCCAGGCCAACTCAGAGTGCCAGATGAGGAAGGGGGATGTCAGGCATGGTTCCTAATCCCAATTCCTGCTGCAGCCCTAAATCAGCTCGTGGCGTTGATGTTGCTGCAAGTGCTCAGGATCCTCTGCACAGTTTCTGAAATACCACCAGAACTCTTCCTCTACCAACAAACATCCAATTTATTACAAAAAAATAATTAAAAAAAAATCACGCATTATCACTCAGTTAACAGAGGAGTTGTTTTAAACCAGTCCTGAAGGTGCAAAACCTACGTGAGGATTCCCGAAACCCAACAGCAAGACAATCGGTGAGTTTTGATGGAATAAATCAGCGTTTGCTGACCCCAAAATAAGAAATAACATCTTCTGCCTGCCTGGAATAGCACATCTGCACGCATCACCTAAAATCGGGAAGCCTCTGAAGTGTCGCCCCAGGCTGACACCCTTCAGGACACATTCCCCTGTCTCCAAAAGCTTCTCTGCTAAATCTGAAAGGAAATCGGTGAGAATTATGCTCAGAACAATACACGCTTATTAACTCAGTCTTTGCATCTTCCTTCTGTATCTCGGACCTGAAAAAAATCAGGTCCTAATAGCAAACTGCTGAGCATCCAGAAGGTTAAGGACTCAAATCCTCACCAAACCCCTTTTCTCCTCCATTTTAGAGATGCACGCACCCAGGTATACCCCAAACAATCCTCGACACACCACAAAACTCCCAGTAAAGCTGGCTTTGCTCTAGTCAGGCTGATTTCTAGAGCAATACATAAAGGAATGAGCCGAGGCATGTCACGTCTCGGGGGTTTTTCTTTCAGGGCTCAACCTCCTTCCCACCTACGCTACAGCTTGCGCATAATTTATATGAAAAATGCAGTGCTGTCTTTAAGTGACAAAAAAATCTATACTATCCCAGCTTGGTTTCCTGCTGCCTAATGGCAGCAAGAAATGGCAATTATCCCCTAAAGGTGTAATAAATGGAAAAGAGAAGAGGAGAATAATTGGTAGAGAAGCAGAAAAAAAAAGAAACAACACGCTAAAAAATTCAGCTATATGGACCCAGAATGTGCAAATACTTTCCTGATGTTGTGCACCTGCCTTCAACAGCACTGGCTTTGCTTCAAAAAGTTTTCCCAGCTCACGCCTGTGACTTTCCAGCAGGCGATGCAAGTGATCTGTATGATGCTACCTCTTGGCAAACTCAGTTAAAATTCTGCTGAAAGTCCCTGGCTGTGAAAAAATCAGAGGTAGAGTCATCGTTTAAATGCTTTTTTTCTCTTTTTTTTCCCTGTGTTTACCTTGTCGTTGTGCAAACAAACAAAAAACCCCCACGTATAACATAATCCAACACTAACATGAGACAAAGACCTAAAGCCAGGTTGGATTGCGTGATATTTAAGATGTCTTGGTTGGAATTCAACCTCAAGAAGCTGGTTTTAAACCATTATTTATAGAAAAATACAGCTCCTTGGCTCAAAGCAGGGTCACCAACAGCAGGGACCGCATCCAATGGATTTGGAATAGCTCCACAACCTGTTCCGATCACCCTTACAATTAAAATTAAAAAAAAATTAAATTAAAATTAAACATAATCCTTATGTTTAAAGAATTTCATGTATTTCATTCTGCACACAACACCTCTTTTCCCGTCACCAGATAGCACCAGGAAGATCTTGATGGCGATAACTAATTAATTTTGGTTTGTTAACTTCATTTTGTGTGAAAAGACGCAAAATACCTACTCCGAGGCAAGGATGACCCCGGCCTTGAGGGTATCCAAAGGATGATTAACTAGGAAACTATTTAATCAAGAAAACCATTTTGTAAGGAAGAATCTGACACGCATGCCCTTGAGTTTGTTACTAATTGCACCAAAACCAAATTTTTTCTTGGACAACAATCCATCTGCCTTTGCATCCTCTCACACGTTGGTTATTTCCCACCAGAGCCTTCTTTCCTCCAGGCTGAGCAGTCCCAGGGATGCTCCAGGCTCATCGTCATCTTGGTGGCCTTTCAGGGGACTCTCCCCAGTCCCTCCCGTACTGGGGAGCACTGGGATTCCGCTGAAGCCCCGAAAATGCTGCGTCCTTCCCTTCCACCACTTGCTGAGCCGCTCCGAAGACCGCATGAATTATTTCCGAACAACTCGCTCAGAAAAACACTCTCAAAAAAAAAAAAAAAAATGCACAATAACTTTCTGGGTCGTACGGAATCAAATCGGCCAGGATACATCGGGGGTCCGCGGAGACCATAAGAAAAAATCGGCAGCCTAATTATTCATCCGCGTTGGCACCCGCGGATAGAAGCGACGCATTCATCCTTTTCCTTCAAGACAACCCCAAGTGACGGCTGAATTTGTCTGAAAGAGCTCTCCCCTCCCAGGAAGGGGGCTGCACGTGGTGCCAGCGTTTATTTATTCCCCTTTCTTGCTGCTCAGATGGAAAAATGCCCAGGTCAGTCTGCCGCGCTGCAATAACCTTGTTTTATCTTCGACGCCTGTCTCTTCTGTGGCTTTTGTGCATACGCAAGCAGCTCCTCGCGGCGCTATCAAAATAAGTAATAATGGTGTAGCTTGTTTGGGGAGCAAGCTGTACTAAATTATTCCGAAGGCTGATGTCTCAATGAGGAAAAATAAAGTAGCTGCGATTTGGAGATCAAGCAAGTTCAGACCTTTTCATCACGTCTTTAGACTCGCAAATTTGGCTCTCGGAAAACCAGGGGCTATTTCACCAAGTTCTCCTTCTTCAGGGAAAAACCCTTTGTTTGAAGCCTGCACGGATGGAGCTGTTTATCTCCCGAATTGTTTCTGGCAGAGAAGCCATTTCTGGTATTACGCGGACTTAAAAACAGTCCAATAGGCAAACACAATCCCGACGGGAATTTAAGGACCTGCACACTTACACTTAATAAGTGGCAGCACTGCTCCAGTAAATCTAGGTTATTGCTGCAGCTCTAATTGCACTGGATCTCTCCTAGACGTCGTTTCTCTTCCAGCAGTACCCTGCAGAAAACAACACACACGGCGCAGCCACGCTATCTCTGGGATGGGAATCGGAGGAGACGACAGCCCAGGTCTAACAAACCGAGCTCAAACCTGCGAGCTGCGGATGTCTGAGATGCCCAGAGAGGAGTATTAATCTAAAACACCAAAGGCACTGCAAATATTGCGTGGTTACAGGTTTGGCAGGAGCAAAACGAGATGCCAGGGGTGCTCCAGCTGTGCGGTGGGCTTCAGTTTAAGGTCAAACTGGCTAAAAACTCCAATGCAAAGCCATCAAGCTTGCAAGATTCCTCCCCAGCGCAGACCACCCTGACTCCGTACATCTTCCTTCCCCATGCTACACGAATTGCTATTAAACCTCCAAAATGCCAAGCCCCACATTGTCTGGGAAGGAGCCAGCAGCCCCATTGCTGGATCTCCAAGCACTGCCATGCAAACCACGTTTTATTTGCACCAACAAAAATGATCTGCCGGGCGATTCCCTCCGCTGAACAATGCTCATGTGTCCTCGGTGCCAAGGGAGTCATATATTAAATATCGGGCTGCGGAGGGCAGGCTGAGGTCTCTGAATGGCGTAATGGAGTAATGATCCTGGAGGCAGAGGCCAAAAGCTGGACGGATAGACACCCTCTCATCATTCCAACTTCCATCCTCAAGCAAAGCGAGGCAAACGCATTCGGAGTGGCGAGGGCACAATTTGCAATTCGTGACCCATAATTACTGCTGCTGAAAACAAGGGCAAGGAAAAGGAGATGGCAAAGCAGCAGTCCTCGCGTGCACGGAGGCTGCTGGTGAAGCAGGAGAAGAGCAAACCCACGGCACACAACCCATGGCGAGGGGGCTGCTCGGATGGTTTTGGGTAGAGCAAAGTTACCCTCAGCTCACAGCCAGCTAATTTGGGGTCGTGAGTGCTGCTGTAGGATGTAAAAGCAGCATCTAGACGACTTCAGTCCTATGGGAGGATGGCGGAGAGCCACTGAGAGCCTCATAGTGAGTGCCCCTGTTCTCACCTCAGTGATCACCCGGAGGAGTGTGAAAAGCTTGTAGTGAAATTCTCCTCCCAGACAGAAGAAATAGTGCTTCGCCACCAGATGTGGCTAAACTATCATTTAAGGAGGTGCCAATTTACCCCAAAACCACCAACAGTGGTTTTGGGGTAAATTGGCACCTAACACAAAACTTGTCTTTCTTTTTTAACCTAGGCTACATTTGAGATTATCTAAAGTGTTAAATATTTTCTTGATGAATTTCAGATTTTTAAATATTTTCTTGATGAATTTCAGATTTTTACAATGTGGGGAAACGTGGAATGGGCATTAAACCTCTGTCACAAGGTGCCTAATTCAACAGAGACTGGCTTTACACAGATGCAAATGGTTTAATCTGAATTACATTCCCAGTAGATCACTTGAACTGCTCTTAATCCTTGTGTGACCACTTTTGATCATAATTTAAAGGGCTGCAAATCAGGATTAGCCGACTTCGCTCATCGACAGTGGCTGCTCACATCTGAATTCCAAACAAAATAAATCATCCACTTAGGGATTTATATTGCTCTAACTCCCTCTAAGCTAATGCCAATTTGCTAAAGTCATAAAGCTGTTGGTTTAAGAAGAAAAAAAAAAAATTAAAAAAAGAAAAAGAGATGACCATGGCAAACAGCTGTGGAAACCAGACAGGAAAGCAACGATCCTCCAGCACCTGCCGATGTGGCCACCAGGACCATGGGTCCCCTCCCAGCTTTGGGACAGCCCCAAAATTCATGAGAGTCCCAATTCATCCTTTATTTTTATTTCTAAGCAAGGTTCTGCAGCGCGGGGATGCAAACCGGCCTCCGAGCCACCTCTCATCCAGCAACAGCCCCTTTGGCCCCTTATTTCACAACAGCCAGCTGGGCGAGCTGACCATAAATACAGAAATAAACTACTTCAACTATTCCTTTTTTGCATTTCCAAGGAGTCTAAGGCATTTTTGTACTCTGCAATTAGTAGGAATATCTGAAACACTTCCCTATGCTGCTGAAAGACATCGCATTTTGTCCTCTCTTCTACAAGAGGAATGAAGTGTGCTCGCAAGCAAAGCCTAGCTTCTGCCAAGTTTTTGCAACTAAAGATAAGTCTCTTCAGGTCCCAGCTAATGATTCTTTTTTTTTTCTTTTCCCTTACTTTACAATTCATCCTGTTCCAAGTGTTTAAACCAAGTCCTTGACACAGGAATCCTAATGCTGCATTTTTGGTCAGCAGCCATAAGCACACAGGTGTCATTACAAAACAGATTGGAAAGGTGGAAAAAGGAAAAACAAAATGAGGAAAAATAGGAAAAAATATTGTCCCTCATAAAAAAGGGAAAAAAATAGGAAAAAAAAATCCCTCAAATTCCCTAAGACATTTTACTGAGGGATGCAGATGCAAAGTAGAATCATCCCCTATAAACATATATTCTGCCAGCCTTTAATAATAATACAATAAAGATGTAAAAAAAAGAAACAACTTGCTTTGACAGTCCCCTTTTCAGGAGGATTTGATAAATTGGTGTTTTATAGGCACAATTTTAAAGCTTCATTTTAACACCATCTCAAAGGCAGCAACGATTGTATTACATAGCAGTCACAGGTGAATCAGCTTTCGTAAAAACCTTTGCAAACAGCTGAAAAGAAAGAAAATGAGGTAGAGAAATAATGACTATTATACGCAAGAAAGCAACTTTAAAGGATGCAGCATACATCAGGAAAGGCATTACCGTCCTCTTGTTAAATTCAAATACGCTTTGAGATGCAGAAAAGTTCTTTTTTTTTCCCCGAAAGCACCCAGACAAAGGCAAATAGCTCCTGCTGGAGCGTATGCCATGGAGAAAATGTAAATGTAAGAGCAGACAGAGCTCATCATCGCAGCCTTTTTGGGGAGGATTATGTTCTAGTGAGTAAAGAGTAATGAAAACCCTGACACTGAGATTTACCACGCGAAGCCTTTTGGATACCCCAGGGTTGCGTTCCAGCATCCTGTGCTCATCTCCTCCTCAAAGCTGGGATCTTCCAGGCTCAGGCTGGGGAGCCAAAACCACGACAGCAAAAGCATGCCACCCTCTTGGGAGTGAAGACTTTGGAGCATAAAAACGTGGTTTTTGGGGGGCAGAAAACACGTTTCTCCTGCAAAGAAGATCCCCCTGGATCTTCCCAAGCCTCAAACCCACCAGGACAGAAGAGGAGCGACCTCCACAACTCCACCACTGAAACCTTGGCGAGACCCCAAAGAGCAAACCTGATTTCCTTCTAATTAATAGGCTGTAGCCCATCACTTCCAGCACCTTAAAATTCTGTAGACTTGTGAGTACCTCTCCAGTGCGAGAGGCTGGAGGCTGAAAGCATTTTTAAGTGCCTTTTGATGAACACACTGACTTCTTGCTGGTGCCTCCGGGCTTAATAATGTTATCACCTTTATAGCGTTTGGGATTATTTCCCACCAGACGGGGGAGAAAGGTGCCTGAGCAGCTCACAACCTGTTAGTAAACCTCTCCTGGTCCTGCTCCATGCCTCCACTACCGAAAAGCAAAGCAAAGAAAAGCAAAGCAAAGAAAGGAAAAGCAAGGAAAGGAAAAGCAAGGAAAGGAAAGGAAAGGAAAGGAAAGGAAAGGAAAGGAAAGGAAAGGAAAGGAAAGGAAAGGAAAGGAAAGGAAAGGAAAGGAAAGGAAAGGAAAGGAAAGGAAAGGAAAGGAAAGGAAAGGAAAGGAAAGGAAAGGAAAGGAAAGGAAAGGAAAGGAAAGGAAAGGAAAGGAAAGGAAAGGAAAGGAAAGGAAAGGAAAGGAAAGGAAAGGAAAGGAAAGGAAAGGAAAGGAAAGGAAAGGAAAGGAAAGGAAAGGAAAGGAAAGGAAAGGAAAGGAAAGGAAAGGAAAGGAAAGGAAAAGAAAAGAAAAGAAAAGAAAAGAAAAGAAAAGAAAAGAAAAGAAAAGAAAAGAAAAGAAAAGAAAAGAAAAGAAAAGAAAAGAAAAGAAAAGAAAAGAAAAGAAAAGAAAAGAAAAGAAAAGAAAAAAGAAAAGAGCAACAAGAAATAATAAAAAAAATCAATAATGATAATGATGATGATAACGATACTACTAATAATACAAGGGAAAAAAACAACAACAACAAAAAAAGCACAAAGCAGAGAAACGACAAGAATTTTCATTTTCGCTCTTCACTGACAGCAAAGGGAAGGCTCCCAGCAGAAGAACCGAGGGCATCTACATTTTAAAGAGAAAACTTCAAACGGATCAAACCAGCCGTTCTTCCAGCAGGACCCAGCTCCCACCGTTCCCATCCTCGTCTCCATAAGAAACGTCTTCTTAGCACTTTTCTCCAACCTGGAGGCCACTTTTGGTCATCTCCTGCTCATTTATAGCAATTTTTTTTTTTTATTGTGCTGCAAAAATCAGAACCAAGCTGGCTTTCTAAGTCAAATGGAACACCATGAGTGATGTGATTTCTTCTGCCTGGGTAATATTTGTCAGGGAATGCCACTTTTTTTTACTGATAGAACGCAGTTTGCAATTCAGATCTTAGTTTTAGGGACCCAAGGAAGGACATTTTTCTTGATAAAAAGCAGAGAAAAAGAAGGAAATTCATGGCTTCAGAATGAGGATGGATTAACCTGCCATGGGGTGCGGGCTGAGTTTTGGGTACCTTCAGATAAGAGCAGTGTCACGAAGAACCAAAGCTTTGTCAAGCCTCCTTGCCCACTTTTTCTCTGATTTTGGCTTAAACAAAGAACTTTTGGAGCAATCCAGAAGCCACCCCCTGACCTGGACAGAGGTCCAGAACAAATCGCGTGCTGCTGACTCATCCTAAAAGATAACCCAAAAAAAAAAAAAAGGAAAGCATTTCAGGGGTAAAACTTGACCTAAAGACAAAATATTCAGCCCCGTGCTGTGGCAACCTGATGCAGCAGGCTGTGCTTGATGAAGCATTAAGACAAAAACAGGCATCTTGGAAGGGCTCTCAGCATTTTGGCACAGGACTCCCTACACAAAATGCTGTGCTGTCACTCATTCTCATGCAAATATCCCTTAGGATAAGGAAAAAAAAACAAAAAAAAACACACACAAGGGGAACTGGCTGTGCGCATCCAGCCCTGGGGCATCCTGCTATTGAAAGGAATTCAAAGGATTAAGCAGTTTTAGAGGGCAGCACCAGCCCTAAAACAAATCTTACGATTTGAGCCGCTTGTCAGGAGTTCAGCCTTACAGGAAAACAGCCACAAATTGTATTTTATTATATTCAAACTTCATACCCGTCCACCTGGAATACGAGACCAACTGCAGAGGTCAGGCTAATTTAGCCACCCTCAGCCTCACTTTTGATGCAAAATATATATATATCTATTTAAATATTAAATTAAGAATGCACGTTTTGGTGTTAATATAATACAGAAAGCCAGCAGCCCTACCCTTAATGCAGAAAAAAAAAATATATATATATATATTTATATATTATATGAAACTAAGAACGCCTATTTTGGTGTTAATATAATACAGAAAGCCAGCAGCCCTACCATTAATGCAGAAAAATATATATATATATATATTTATATATTATATGAAACTAAGAATGCCTTTTTTGGTGTTAATAAAATAGAGAAAGCCAGCGCCAAGCAGGCACGTGGACATCTCCAAGCTCCTGACCTGGTTTAGGTGCCTTGCATTTCCCCACCAATAAAGAATGGAGGGAAAATGTGCAATCACAGCAAAATCCTGCCACGCAGCAGCCCCCTGCTAGGGTTTCTCTGGGTTGCTGATGGCGTTGAGTGATGCTGGGGTGTTCAGAGAAAGGGATCTACTCGCAGGTGGGTTTAAGAGTCTGTAATTTCAGACAGAAACGGCTTCTAATTACAGTGGGAGAAGGAAGACCTGTGAAAACAGATACTGCTGTATAACCTGGCTTCATTTTTCAATGAAGAGAGGCTCAATTAGCATCCAAATTGCCAATGTGGCCACATTCCCCTGGTCTGTCTAGGACATACCCAACCACTTGTCCTCCGTATGTTTAAAAACCATTTCATGGGCACCTCACATCCAGCGAAGAACCCCAAATCTCAGTGGTTTGCACCGATATCAGCACTCAATCTCCTAGCAGCAGCCTAGAAATTCGATAAAAAGCCAAGTTCCTCCTAAATTGCAGGTCTGGTTTGGTGAATATTTGGGATCGATGGGAGGAGTCGAGGTCTGGACGAAGGCATTTGATGGGAGCTCTACCAAAGCCCATCCTACCAGCTTAATTTTTGCGTTTAAAAGAAGGAAAAAAATAGAAATAACAATGCTCTGAGAACTCTCATTTAATAAAAAAAAAAATAACATCAGGGAAAGAAGCAGCACTCGAAGCGCTCTTGCTGATTCAAGTGCGTTGGGCATGACAGGAACCCAAGCTCTTTTTGCCCTGAAAAGTGTTTTTTTTTTAGTTTTTTTTTTTTTGTTGTTGTTTTTTGGGAAATGTTTTAGCCTCAGAGCAGCTGAGCCGGACAGACGGCAGCTCGGAGCAAGGCTATTTCGGAATTCACGAGGACGTCACCCGGGGGGACCCGTGCCAGGAGCCGTGCTTGGTTCCAGCTGGAAAGGAGGAGCCGCTCCGCACCTCCAGCCTCTGGTGGAGGCCAAGCGGAGGCAGCGGGAAGGGAGAGGCTTAATTCAACCAGCCTAAAAAAAAAAAGCCAAAAAAAAAAAAAAAAAAAAAGGGGGTGGAATAAGGGCTCCCTCTCCTCGTGTTACCCAAGCAAAGGGCACGGAGCAGGAGCCACCAGCTGCGGTTGGAGCAGTCGCAGCCCCAGCCGGTGTCACAGCGGCCGTGTAGTGACATGACCTCCTTGGTCCAGGCTTGGCTCAAATTCAGCCCAGACAAACAAACAGACTGCAAAATCTGTCCCTGCCACCCCTCGCTCATTATTACGCAGAGATACTAAAGCCTAGCGCAGAGCACACCAAAAAAAAAAAAAAAAAAAAAAAAACACAACAAACCAATGCCATTTGGCAGCTGTTGTATACCATGAATCTGCAGAATAATTTGGGGCGGAATGGGACCTGCAAAGGGCATCTGGTCCAGCCCTAATCCATCCTTCTCAACGGCTTCCATCGGAGCTGAAGCGAAAGGTGAAGCCTGAACCATTTTCCCAGGCAGAAAAAAATGAGAAAGAAGGCTTTTCTGAACATAAAGGTCAGCTGGCAAAAATAATCCAAGGAGGCCAGCGATGGGAAAAGAAAGACTTCTAATTCATCACAGCCACAAAAGGTCCTCTGCCAAGGCGAAAACCAGCACCATCCTGCACATGTAGATATAGCAATTTATAGGCACATCACCAGTTTGCTGGGATATTTCCCAAAACACGGATTCCTGCGGGAATAATCCTGTTTGGTTCATTCCGAGAGGTGCACCCCTGCGTTTCATTTCCTGCTCCTCCACCACGCCTGTGCTTGGAATCAAGATGCTGGCTTTGCAAAACCAGCCTCCAGAAGACGTTTTCCAATCAATACGCATTATTTCCATCACAGCCAGGGCTCCCAGCACTCGTCCCAGAAAGCAGACAGGCGAATACAGCTCCGAAATGCAAAGCAGATCCAGCTCGGAGCCGATTCTGCCTCATGTTAGACATGCACGAAGGAAAAAAAAAAAAACAAAAAAAAAAAAACCCACACCACTAGCAACGTGGGCATGAGCTATTAACTCTTTTAGCAGAGCAATTTGGGAGCTTTTTTTACACGCTGCTTGTCTGCCTCCCTCCCACCTCCCATCACTTCCACTCCTCCCCGCAGCCCCAGCTCCCGGGGTTCAAAGGCAAGTGGAGGGCAGCGGGATCTGCAGCCTCCCGGGAGCAGCACGGACCCAGCGTGGGATGCACGTGAGCACCACCACTTGCTCCAACACCACTGAGATCCCAGCACTGAGGAGAGCCACCACGGTTCCAACAACAGGAATCGTACAGAAAGGTACCATAAAATAGTTATTTTCGGATAGAGGGGGACCAAACTCACGAGGGCACTGATGCTGTCATCTAAATTGCATTTCCTCACCTCGCCCAGAAATTTAAGGGAGGGAAGAATTAAACAAGAAGACCCAATCCTGATTTCCCAATTTCTCGTTGCCAAAGTGCTGCCCAGTTCCAACCCAGTGCCCCCCAGTCCTTATTTCTGTGGGCATCCATCTCTAAGCCGGTCACCACCAGAGATCCCAGAGGGGATGGAAGCAGCCCAGGGGGTGAAGAATAACCTTCAGAGCCATGCCAGAACACGGAAATGAGCCCAAATTTCATCCAAGACTGCACACACCTCGCCAAAATATCACCCACTTAAAGCTCCCTGCTCACCTGGCCCAGTGCTTGCTTGCCAAAAAAAAGGACAATGGGGAAAACACAAGGGAATGACTAAAAAGCTATTTGGGATATATTTGTTCTCCAAAAAAGTGTATGCTTGCAAGCACCTAGAAAACAAGCGGCTGCTAAAATTGGTCGAATTTAACAAAAACTTCACACTTTTATATTATAAAGCCTCGTCGTGAAGCCGGTTGGGTGCCACAGAAAAGCCACGGGAAGATTAATAATTCAGCTCGGAACGAGAAAAATCAACGCACACGGAGCAGGGATAGAAGAAGTTATTTGGTCTTGGCGCTGAGTGCCTACGACAGGGCTCAGCGGAGGCTCAGTGATCCTCGAAATTTGTCTGGAGGTGTGATTGTTCCCGACCAGAAAAGAATATGCACATATTTCATAGGCACTCTGCTCGACGGTGAGCTCCTGCCACTCCGGGGCTAAGTGTGGGATCAGAGACGTGGGGATAACAAAATAAAGCAGCCAGGCTCTTCTGGGTTTATAGAGGATCCAGGATTTCCCACCACAACAAAACTCCCTTTGCTCAATCCACATTAGTGAAAAAAATCCTTCATGATGATAACGGTATTTTTTTCCCCATTTTTCAAAATGAGTTCAATGCTAGATGTCATGTTGTCTGCCCTAGGCACCCAACCAAGAAAAATCCCAATTTGGGATGGATGCAAGCGTCTGCTAGAAGCAGATTTTTGGGTTTTGTTCTTTCTCTGGGACAACACGTGAAGGAAGGGAAGAGGGAAACTGAGCAGCAGGAGCACCAGGGGGGAATCCAGCTAAAACCAAGTAGGGCTCAAGCAGCAAAAAATCAAAGACCTCTTGGTCCACGCCATGAAGTTCCCCTTAATATCAACCACAACCATCATTATTTAAAAGTCTTCTTTCATACCTGCAGATGCAATAGGAAGCATTTAGCTTTTGTCCATCCATCTCCTACATCATGCAAAGACCCGGAGCAGACAGGGAGCCCATCCAGAGCGCCGCCCGCATCGTCCTCGTCTGAGCATCCAGCGTCCCCTCTCCGTGGCCCGACCTGGGGGGCACAGAAAGGATTGACAGGCTAAGTAAAACTCTATCCTGCCAAAAAATTTCAAGAAAATTAGGAGCTGCGGACGTCCTTCTGGCTTTTGGACATCCGAAAAGCACATTTTATGGAGAGAAACCAAATTATTTCAAGCAAATTAGGAGCTGCAGAGGTCCTTCTGGGTTTTGGACACCCAAAAATCATGTGTTATGGAGAGTAACCAAAACCATCGTGAAGACAGGGGCTGTGAGATGTCAAACAACATTTTTTTTTTGGTTTATGCTCATTTAGGAGCACATTTCTCAGGAGCATCCCGCCCCGTTCGTGTCACTACCAGAAAATGATGGGAGCTGCTTTAACCGAGCAGAAAGTTTGGCTGACGGTGCCAACAGCAGCCGAAAACGCTGCTCCCGCCAGGAGCCAACACCACGGGCCGTAAATGTGCTCATTTCGCATTCGAGCAAGCTGCCACGCAAAATTTCCAGCACCCAAAATCTCGCAGCCACCCAGGCCCTTTATGGGATTTGGGAGCATCGGGCACCAAAGCACAGAGCGCAAATCCCATGGATCAGGATCACGGACCACTTAACAACAGCTCTTTTTCTAATAAAATTCCCCGTGCTGAAACCACATGAAATATTCAGAGTGAGAATAAAACCCGCGTGCTAAGTGGCAACACCGACTCTAACAGCATGGGTTTTTTTCCCATTGCTCCTCGCTCCAATCTCAGCGCTCTCCCATAGCACCACCACTAAAAACACCCCCAAAAAAATAGCGTGGAGCCACCAGCCCTGGGAGCGCTGGTGCAAATCCCAGCTGGGGATGAGATTTCCCCACGTGCACACCGCCAGAAGGACGCGGGCACGGGCCCTCTCGCGGCGAGCGAGGCAGAGGAAAATCCCCCCCCCCAAGCCTCAGCATGGAGAGAGAAAATGCTGCAACTGCCTGCAGCAACGCCGGCGATCGGCGAGTCTCCCGGGTTACCAACTTGGAAAAAAATCACACGGGAGGTTAAGAACATGTAATTTCCCCCAAAATTAGGAGAAGGTGGGGAAAAAAAATAATAACAGTCGGTCGCTTGTGAATTATGGTCATCCAGGCACGTTAAAAAATTGAGCATTAAGTACAACCAATCCTCGCTGCTGATTTTTTTTTTTCTTTAATAGGCTGTGAAAGGTATTTTTTAGGTTTATAAATAGATTAAGTGCCCTGCGTGCTTCACAGGAAGAGTTTGCACTGACACACATCCAGCTGCGAAATGCAGACGGCAGGCAAGGACTGCAGGTGGTTTGGGGGCTCCTTCAGAGCCAAGCCTTCCTCTGCTAGACCAAAACCCTGCTTCCACCCTGATTTTCGGGGTAACGTGGCCCAGCGCCTCCCAGCTCCTGCCCTGCTCTGCTCGCCAGGTGGGTGAGGATGAAAAAACTCAGGCCGGCTCCACAATCAATGCAGTCTTTTTTTTTTTTTTTTCCCCTCTATTTTCTGCAGAGAATCACCTTATGGGGCTCAATGACAGCACAAGCACCCCCTATAAAAATGCTTCGGTACCCAGAGCATCCTTGGGTACCCAGAGCATCCTTGGGTACCCAGAGCATCCTTTGGTAACCCAGGACATCATTTGGTACCCAGAGCATCCTTGGGTACCCAAAGCATCCTTTGGTACCCAGAGCATCCTTTGGTAACCCAGGGCATCCTTTGGTACCCAGAGCATCCTTTGGTACCCAGAGCATCCTTGGGTACCCAAAGCATCCTTTGGTACCCAGAGCATCCTTTGGTAACCCAGAGCATCCTTGGGTACCCAGAGCATCCTTGGGTACCCAGAGCATCCTTCGCCCCTTTTCGGAGAGAGAACAAGCCCGGAAGGTCGTGCCCCTTGGATGTGACCTCGAGCTGGCAGGGGCCTCTCTCACACCCCTCCGCACCGCCCCGTCCCCTGGCTGCACAGCCGAATATTGCTTGCAGAAAGGGCACGCAGCACTCAAGATCCTAAAAAAAAAATAAAAAAATAAAAAAATAAAAAGAGGACTGCAAACCAAGCAGGTGTGCAATGCCACCCAGGAGTGATGAAAGGGAAAAAAATCCCCAAAAAAAGCACTGGAAAGGCTCAGTAGCCATCATCCTCACGACTCCAAGCCAGACATTTTTTTTTTTCTCTCTCTTTTTTTTTTTTTTCCCCTCCTCTCTGCAAAAAAGCTGCATCGCGGGGCTCGGCGTGCGCCTGCAATGGGCAGGGTGGATCCCACCTCCCTCGGCGGAGACAGGGCAGGCAGAGCCGGCAATGACACTGCAATTTATCAACAACTAGTGGGGCGAAAAAGGAGAAAAAAAAAAAAAAAAAAGAAAGGAAAAAAAAAAAAATAATAAAAAAAAAAAATTAAAAAACCTCCGAGCCCCCTCCACCCCCATCCCCATCCTGATTTTCCCCGGTGCTGAGCGCTCCGAAGCGGGAGCACAAAGGCGGCGGCACCGCTGCCAAACCGGAGCATCCCCCCCCGGTAGCGACCCCCACCCCCCGGACCCCCTCTTTTCCTCCTCCTCCTCCTCATCTTCATCCCCGCTCACCTCTCCCCGGGGCCGAGCCTAGCGCGGGGGCGCCCCCCGCGCCGCGCCCGCCGCTCCCCCGCCGCCCATGGTCGCGGCTCCGCTCCCCGCGGAGGCTCCCGCACCGGCGGAGCCGGCCCCCGCCGCTGCCGCAGGGGCCGCGCCCGCTCCGCTCCGCCCCGGCTCCGGTTCCGCTCCGCCCCGGCTCCGGCTCCGGCTCCGGCTCCGCGCAGCGGCGGCACCGGGGGGGCGGCACCGGGAGGCGGGGACGCGGCGCGGCGCGACCCCGGGATCCGAATTCCGGCTGAATCGCCCCAAAAGTGCAAGTTTTTTTTTTCTTTTTTCCTTTTTTTTTTTTTTTTTACCCCCCCCTTTTTTTTTTTTTTTTTTTTTTTTTTTTTTTCCGGGAACGGGATTGCCCCTTAATTGTAAGGGGGCTTTATTTTATTATTTTATTTTATTTTATTTTATTTTATTTTATTTTATTTTATTTTATTTTATTTTATTTTATTTTATTTTATTATTTTATTTTATTTTATTTTATTTTATTTTATTTTATTTTACTTTATTTTATTTTACTTTATTTTATTTTACTTTATTTTACTTTATTTTATTTTACTTTATTTTATTTTACTTTACTTTATTTTACTTTACTTTACTTTACTTTATTTTACTTTATTTTACTTTATTTTATTTTACTTTATTTTATTTTACTTTACTTTATTTTACTTTACTTTATTTTACTTTACTTTACTTTACTTTATTTTACTTTATTTTACTTTATTTTACTTTATTTTATTTTACTTTATTTTATTTTACTTTATTTTACTTTATTTTACTTTATTTTACTTTACTTTATTTTACTTTATTTTACTTTACTTTACTTTACTTTACTTTACTTTACTTTACTTTACTTTACTTTATTTTACTTTATTTTACTTTATTTTACTTTATTTTACTTTATTCCCCGTAAACGTGATTCCCCCTTAATTATTCTTTTTATTTATTTATTTTTCCCGGCAAACGGCCTTCTCAGTTAATTACAATATCTATTTATTTTTCCTGGTGAACAGGCTCCCCCTTAACGGCACGTTAAATACGTATATGTATATTCCCCTAATGTATTTATATATTTTTTCCCACTAATATAATATATATATTCCCACTAATATCATATATATACCCACTTTTACATATCTATACACTAATACACCATTCCCACTAATAGGGTTTTCCCATTAATTGGCCTTTAATTATAGGGTTTTTCCAGACTGTTAATTGGCCTTTAACTCCACGCCTTTTTTATTTTATTTTATTTTATTTTATTTTATTTTATTTTATTTTATTTTATTTTATTTTATTTTATTTTATTTTATTTTATTTTATTTTATTTTATTTTATTTTATTTGTTTTTTTTGGTTTTGTTTGTTTGGGTGGTTTTTGTTTTGGTGGTGGGGATTAGTCGGGATTACCGTTAGTTACCCGTTAATTATTCTTTTAGCAGACGAGGATTCCCCTTTAACTGCGTGTTAATTACAACTTTGTTTTCACTGATGGGGAATACCCGTGAATCGCCTGCTAATTACAAGTTTCCTCAGTGATTGAATTACCCGTTAATTGCCTGTTAATTACAAGGGTTTTTCTTTGCAGTTATGGAATGAGACGTTAATTACAACCTGTTTTTTTTTTTTTTTTCCTTTTTTTTTTTTTCTTCCCGGTAATTGGAATTACTTGTTAATTGCCAGTTAATCATGTGGATTATTTTTTTTTTTCAGCTGGTGAAAAAATAGATTTATGAAAAAATTAAAATAATAGGCGTAAGTAGGGCTAAGCATCTTTACTCATGTGGCATCGGGTGAGGCTCGTCCGGTCCAAGAAGGGGGGCTCGAAGGGTTGGTTTAGGTCAATTTTGGCTCCTTTGGGATTTTCTGTGACCCTAAAAGGGGAACAGGAACACGCTCCGGAGCTGTGTGCTGCTGAACTGCTAAAGTGGCCTTCTTGCCATGGAAAAAAATCCTTTTTTTTTTTTTTTTTTCCATGGAAAAACTCCTTTTCCACACACAATATGTAGAAAAGGGTATAGAAGAAGGAAAAAAAAATACACTTCAAAATCCTTCCTTTTCTCTTCCTTTAGCCAAAGCAGCTACAAAACTCCAAATCATTCGAGCATCGTGCTGCAGAGGAAGTCTTCGCAATTTTGGGGTCATGAAAGTAACGCATTGGGTGCATGGTTGTGTTCAAATCCCTTGACATTCCCCCCAAAATTATTGAGCTCGTGCCTTTGTTTCCTCCTTCTTTCAAGGACCTACGGGGATTTCCTTTGTACGCCGAGCTTGTTGTGCCCATTGCACAGGGCTGAATGTTGAGGTCATCCTTTTGGTACAAAAAAAAGGGTACATCACCCTTTTTCTCTTTGTTTCATGACTTTAAAACCCCACGGTGCCAAGAGCCAGCTCTACCTTTTTGGCTTCTCCTCGTGTCCCCAGGAGACTTGTGCTCATGTTGATGTTGTTTCCAGGCACCAAAACTAGGCAATACACCCCAAAACGATGTTGCGGATGAAAGCTGGACCAAGAAACTGCTGAGACATCACCGAATTGCCCTGAGACTACCCCGTGAGCCCCGACACGACCTGTTCGTGATCTCCTTGACTTCAGGAGCTGGCTTCTGAGGATATTTGGAATTGCACAGGGATAAAGGGCAGCCTCCGCTGTGGATTTTGGAATACCATGAGAAGATGTTAGGCTCTTATCACCACCGCGGGACCCCCGTGCCTGCCCTTACCAGCCCACCAGCTGCTTGCTGGGAGCCCCAGCAGAGAGCTGGAGCAGCCGAGGGTTGTTTGGCCACAACACGACGGCGTGAATTCGGAGCTTAAAAGCCAGCGTGTGTCAAATCCAGGGCCTTGGCAGCAGGCAGCGCAAACATCTGTGCGATAAGCCTCCAGGTAGGAAAAATGCCAACGGAAGGAGACAGAAGCGACTCCTAGACACAATGGAGCGCGGATGTAAAAACGCGGCTTACGAATTGCACAGACAAATTGCTATCCAAGCACGGCGTATAGCTCCTGGTTATTTTTATTTTATTTATTTATTTCGAGAAATCCTTGCTTACCACAGCAATCCCTCCTAACTGTAGCTGTTGACGATCGTTTTGCAAAACACACAGCCAATATTTCCGTTGAACCCGAGGTGGTGGATTGGCTTTCGAGGTGGCCCAGCAAAACCAAACAGCAGCTTTGAGGAGCTCCGGTTGCTTTCGGAGGCACTTGCATCACTGCCCCGTGGTGGTTTCAGCCCAATGGTCCCATTTTGGGACTGGCGTGATGAGGATTTGGTCCTATAGATGCTGCCTGAGCAGAGCGCCGCCAGCTATTTCCCCTCTCCAGTTGTGTGTTGTCCTAGAATAAGATCAAGAAAATATATATCTGTTAACGTCTGTAGGCTGGAGGCATTTGAAATGGGGAGGAACCGCATTTCTTCAGGCTGCAATCTGAATTTATTTGCATCGCTGATGACTTCAAAATTAGAAGCAGTTATTGGTGTCTGGCTTTCTGGAGGAAAGCAAAGGCTGCAGAATTGCAAGTGCAACTCATGTATAATGGATGCCAGGCTTGTAGTCCATGGAGAAGGTGTTTTTCCTGCACAGGAGGAAGGTTGAGCAGAATGCAAATGCCTTGTTCAGCCCGAAATATTCCATTGGCATCAGTGTGGGAGAGGTATCTGATATAAACCTTAAATACCCATCAGCTTGCTTCATGCCTGTGGGGAACCAGCAAATTAGACCCTGTGGTTTAATAAACAATCCTTTGATGGAGGAGGAACTATGCAAAATATTCTTCCCATAAGGCTCGAAACCAAATCGGCTCCCTGCTGTACCTGGGAGGGGAAAGCACGGCAGCGCTGCTGCTACGAGAAGGAAACTTTTCCAAGCAGCCCGCCTGCAGGAAAATACAATAACAGGTTGGTCGGCGGGTTTATTTTCCTCTGGGCTTCTCCATTTTCCATTCCCACTCGTATCCAGCTCCACAACTTAGGATGTTAGGAGAAATTTCTTTATCGAAAGGGTTTCGTGGCATTGGAATTGGCTGCCCGGGGAAGTGTTGGAGTCACCATCCCTGGAGGTCTCCAAGAAAGGAGAAAAAAAAAAAAAAAGAAAAAAACCCACTCTACTAAAAAAAAAAAAAGAAAAAAACCACTCTACTAAATTCAAAATCTACAGATTTAGAATTTAGTAGAGTGGTTTAGTGGTGGGCTTTAGTACTAGAGGTGGGCTTTAGTACTAGAGGTCTTTTCCAAGCTGAACTGTGATTCTACAACTCCTAAATTCAGCAGTGGGAGATTTTTCGTGCCTTTAATCCTTGCAACCGAAGGCAAGGCCGAGCTGCTTTGAATTCTGCTCTATGCCCATAAAATAAAGCAGGAGGGAATTAGGTGCTACTTGTTAGGTTAACCCCTGCTGCCTCGACAAGGATGTCGGCACCTCGTTGCTTATCCCCATCGCTGTCTAGAGGGAATTGCAGACCTAGCCGAGCGCCTGGGTGCCCACATGAACTGTCACCGTGATAACCAATTGTCTGGTAACTCTCTGAAGCTCCAGCAAAAGAGTCAGCAAGGCTTTTCAGCGGAATACCGTGTTTCAGCACTTGTTGCCATGCCTCCAGGGCTGTCTCCTTGAGCTAACAAGAGAGGGAGAGTGGCTTTTTGGAAATGCATTGTGACACCTCCTTCTAGAGATGGCTAGATATCCTATCTGTGTTCCTCACGCTGTGAATCATCGCAGATCAGAGCACCCTTCTCCGCCGAGGCTCCAGCAGCCTTTAAATGTTACAGGCTCGCACGCCAGCGTGAGCGGGTTTTTCTGAAAAGCCAGCCCACGTCCTATTCTTGTCATCTGTCCCCTTCTCTTATTTCCCCTTGTTCCTCGTTTGTCCTTTCATACCGTGAGTCCTGGCATCTCTGTGCGATGCCACTGAGGCTGGACACATCTGCTGCCAAGTGCTCCCTCCTCGTTTTATTTTTGCTGGCTCTTTTTGAGGCCAATAAATACCTTTTGGTCCCCTTTACAACTGCACCCACATCTCCTGGCCTCGTGGTGCCTCTCTGCTTTCGGATGAGGAGACTTTGTTGACCTTGATGGTTTCCTCCTAGGAGGACATGGGTGAGGCTGGTTCAAGATGTGACTTCTGCACTAAGCTTTTCTTTTAAGTGGGGATTTACAGATTTTGGCTGGTTTCAGCTCAGCCTAGTCGTTTGTCTGCTCTGTTGCCCTAGAAGAGGCTCTTCCATAGGCAGTGATCCTCTTTGTCCCTGTCCTCCAAGCAGACATTACAAAAGGCTCTCTGTAGGTTGGAAGCAATAACCAGGTGAGCATTAAAACAATCGTAAAAGATGCCATTGGACCTTATGGGGAGCATCTTGAGTTATTTTGCAGCTACTCGATGAAGCCTTGCTGCCAGATCTAAAATCGGTGCCATCCATATGGAGAAGTCAACGCTGGCAGAGAACACGTTCCCTTGGTCATCTCTTGAACCCATCCTTTTCCTCTCCGAAAATTCATTCCTGTTGGAGCTGACTGACATAAACTCCCCTCTCTTGGATCTCCAGACCCAAGCAGATGATTGTTTGGAGCTTCCAGCTGACCTGGAGGATCCCAAGGAGCTGCTGAAGTGAGATCTTCCTGAAGTCCTGCTGGGGTTGGTCCCTCAAAAGCCTCCCCTACTTGACTTGTTGGCCTAACGAAGCTGCCCTGTGAAGCTAATGGGGTTAAACAGTCTCCCCTAACTCCTAATGAAATATTGGCTTATATCTGGTGTTTAAAAATCCCCTGTGGATGAAATGAGATGTATATTCAAATGTATTTGTGCTCACCATGGTGCTGGGCTCTGCAGGGCGAGGTGAGGCAGCTAGCAAGGGTAAAGATGTTTGGGAAGAATGCGTCTTCCCTGGGGAGACCCCGAGGAGCTGACTTTGTAGTAAACGTGTGTCCTGAGCTGACCTGTTCAGAAAATCAGGAGGAACACTTCTGGAGTGCTCGATTTCCTCCCCATTTTCTGGGCATCTAAATGGCAATGCGCACTGGTGGTGCTGCATGGTCACCGATGTGATCCAACTGCTTTAGATCCCCAAAACCGTCCACGTTGTTTCAACCTGGTCCTTGCTTTGCTGCTGGAGCTCTCTCCAACCTGCTTCACACTATTAGGATGCTCATTTTGTTTCATTCTTGGTCTTAATTTGTCTCGTTTGTCACAAATTTATTTTGTCTCATAGGGAGATTTGTTGCATACTCTCCATTCTGGTTGGAGCTCGGCATTTCTCCTCAATACTTTGCAGTCTAAGATTATTGCACGAAAAATACCAGAACTCGGCTTAGGCTTCCAAAAATAACAAAATCCAGTTTGGAGATGTGGCGATTAATGCCAGCCCGCCGCACGCAGCCTCTCCTCGGAGCACCGGGGCTGCATTGCGGACCCGAGCGCGTATTTGCCTCAATAGGGGCCGTCCTTTTGTAAAGTGCCATATGCGTGCCACATTGCAGCTGGTTACCATGTCAACCTCTGAACGATCCTTTTTTTATTATTATTATTGAAAGGCGAGAAGGTAGGTACACGAAGTCCATTGATCTCGCTTGCCACCACTCTTTCATTGCACCGCGCCGCTTCTTCCTGGGAATGCTCTCGCATTAACAGAGGGGTTGCTTTGGGTTTTATTTCTTCTCCGATGCTCTCCGCCGTGATTCTTCATAGGGGGCTGTGGTAGTCAGCAGAAGGGAAAGCGGTGTCATACGAAGACCAAATTGGCAAAATCTCTATGCGTGTGGTCCTCTTTGTGCCTCTTTTCGGGAAGCTGCTGCTGGGAGTCTGTTAGTTAAATACGGACCCGAGGCTTTTTGGACAGCATAAGGTGGTGAGATGAGGCTTGCCAGGGCTTCACCTACAGCTCTTAGTGGTAGAGGGGTTTCCTGAGACCCCCAAATCCTCGATTTGTCTTGTTGGGATGCTCTTTTTCTTTTTTTTTCTTGCACCTGGAAATATCAGCATGACGCCAAATATTTTGACCACGTCTTAGGCATTCCCTCTTCCTTATGGCTCTCTGCTGGGGGGTGGAAGACTTGCTGGGGAAAGATTGGCCTTTGGTTTGTTCCAGAAATCAAACGAAGAATTCTAGACTCATCAGAGTGATACCTGAGGTGGATGAGCAATGAACTAACAGATCGTTTAGACTGATGCATTCATACCCAAAACTCATTTGTTCTCTCTGATTTGTTCGCCTGTGTCCTGAAAACACAACTTCTTGTGGTGCCTGTGCTCAGGTTGTACCAAAGCTGGCTCATTTTTGCTCCAGTTAATGAAGAAGCATGGCATCAGTCTGCATTGAAACCAAAAGTCAGACCAATCATCCCCAAAAAACGGTTAGGGCAAACACGACCAAGACCACTGCTTGGTTTTTGTGATAACCCCAGATGTTGAATATCGTAGAAGGGAAATTAACAGAAGGAGGAACGTGGAGATGGAAATGGAGATGGAGAAGACCTTCTGGATAAGCCTAAAGATGAAAAGCTCTTTGGTTTGCATTCTGGCTTTGTTCCCTGCCCAAGTTAAGATGCGTTCCCATCCAAGGAGATGCTGTTCGTCAGAACTAAGGATAAATACCCTCTATCCTTCAGCTTCCTCTCGCTGTGGTTCTTGGTTTGATTCAGCGTGATTGCCGAAGCCCCAGCTCCTCTAAGTGGAAGTCTTCATAATGCTCATCACTTAATGCCCAACACTTCGAGGCTTGTTCAGTCTCAGAACGAAATCCCGAAAGAAACGCCACAACTTAAACCATTTATTTTATTTTTTTTTAACTTTTCCAACTTGACAGAAATTGAGCTCATTTCCTTCGTGCGTGTGCTCAGACGTGATTTGTGGCATCCTCGTGCTGGTGCCTCTGTGGTTAGCCAGTTTGCTGGTAACAAAGCAAGCATCTGCATTCATGTTGGCAGGGATTTCTCATTTCACAGCTGGAGCACTGCTTGTTAACTCTCCTCCACAGCGACGAAATAATCTGGGAGCAGAGCTCACTGAACTTTTTCCTATTAAATTCCAAAAGTGCCCGACCCGGCCACTTTCACCTCTGTGGCAGCATCAAGATTAATGCCTGTATTACTGCTTATAGCCCAGCATACAGCAGTCAAGCCTGTCCGTGATAAATAACACTTTTCCATGCAATGGGACTAAGTGTTCTGACCTTTTGCTGTCGAAAGGCAATAACAAGTTGTGGGCTGACCCCAGCCAGCAGCTAAGATTTTTTTTTTTTTTTTTTTCTTTTTCTGGGACTTTTTCCATCAAGTTCAGCCTTTAATTCCCTGGAAAGCTAGCTGGGTTGTTTGCTGCTCGTGCTTACACGCTGCCTGCTCCGGTTGACTTGATGAACTACTTGCCTGTATTTTATACGACCTGTCCTTCCTAATAAAATCATACCTGGTGACTTGAGAGCCGCTTTAATAGAAACTGAGTGAGAACAGGATTGTGCTGTTGGTGGGGCTTTGCTAACAGCTGTTCCTTAACGCTCATCCAGGCTGTTGACTATGACTAAACGTGAGTCTACTCCGGAATACATGACCTGTGCCACCGGTAACAGGTTTTATTCCCCCAGGGTAAAGCAAAGAAATACAGCAGCATGTTTGCTAGCAGAGTTTGTCTCCCTAACATTAATATTAAAGGTTTCTACCCCTACTACGTCTCTCTCAAGCCCCAAACTTGCAGCAGAGGTGTCCAAAGTGATAAAATATGCTACCTCCTGACATCTCTCCCTGCTTGCTGGATGCGGTGGAAGCCAGTGCGTTGTGTCTGGCAGCGAGATTTTTATTTCAAATGGAGCAGAGAAGGGAGCAAGAATGATGTTCGGGAGCTCAAACATGCAAGCAGCAGAAATTTCTCTTAACCACTGCTTTACAGCTGGTGTAAGGAATCGTATGGGTTCCTGCATGGGCAGCGTCTCCTTTACCAGCCCATCTGGGTTTTATTCGCCATCTCGTGAAGTTTGTCTTGAGGATCAGGCGTGCTGCTCAAAATAAATCTCGTTCTGCACCGGAATTTTTCTTAATGCTGCCCTGAAGTGGTCAGGAAGGATTTACAGGCTCATGCATCAACCCTAGAGCAGGCAAAATTGTCTTTAAATGGGATTTTGAAGTGATAATCTTCCCTCTCAATGGAAGCGGTTTTAATTTTTCTTTCAGGAAGCAAGGTTGGGGGCCTGGCGCTGGCATGTTGTGGCTTCAGTATTTAAGTAACTCTCAGGGAAAATAATTGCAAACAGAGCAATTCCAATCAAACAAGCGTTTAAGGTATTACTGCTGCGTGCAATGTGCGACTGCTCCCATTCTCAGGAGTAACGTGCCAGAATAGTTGGAGGAAATTTTTTAATTCAGCCTTGATTATCGTTATTTTTTTGAACTTGCTTTCGGAAAGAGTTGCTGCAGGGTGGGCAGCCATCCTCCAGCAGGCAGCTGGATGTTTCCGAATGCCACCTCCCATCATCAGGAGATGGGGACGGGCTCCTGGAGAAAGGAAATTAAATCCTGAAGTGAAAAGCTCTGTATGATATTGAAAAGCTCTGGAGAGGCACGCTGGCAATTTTTGTCTTGTCTGAAGCAAGCTGCAGGTCCTGAACCTGCAAGGAACACGAGTGTGATTTGGACTCGGGTGAATAGTTCAGCCGCCGCTTTCCGTTTATTTTTTATTGTATTATATTTTTTTTGTCACTTGGTTATATGTTGTCTCTCACCCACTTTTCGTGCTGCCTCAGTACTGAATCATCTCCTTCGCATATTAAGTTTTAACAAAGTGCTGTAAGAATGACTTCATTACATATATTTTTTTTTAATTATTAAAGCAGCTCAAAAGCTCGACGCGAATGGAAGCGACAGGCAGGTGGATGCTCAGGACGGGCGGAAATAATGTTCAACTAGTTCAATTTCAGGATTCCGTAACGCAATATGATTTAATAACACGGTCTGTCAGCTTGCTGTACAAAGGTGGAAAAACCCCATAGCTTCCTCCTAGGAAATACAAAACAACCTACTTTGGAGCTGGTTTTTTTTTGTTTGTTTTGTTTGGTTGGTTGGTTTTTGTTTTTGGGGTTTCTTGTTTGTTTGTTTGTTTTTTGTTTTTTGTTTTTTGTTTTTTTTTTTTTCCTATGTGAACTTAAAAAAAAAAAAAATAGCAGAGATTTTGGGGGCAAATTTCTACCCTTTTGGAACCAGGAGGTGGTGATTTTGTGCTGAAAAAGGAGGTTTAAGGCTTTCAGGAGGTACAGGCTTCCTCGCCACCGCTGCCTCCGCTTCACCCAAGCTGCCAAACAAAACCAACAGCTGGGGAGAAGAAAAGCCACTAATTTTCATGTAAATACAAGTAAAGCTTTGGTACAACAGAAGTAGCAGAACCATGCAGAGGCTGATCTAGGGGGGGTCCTGTCGAGGCCATAAAATGGTTTTCCTGGGGCCCCAGCTGAGGAGGAACAGTAGAAAATGAAGAACAACATGTACAGCTGGTGATAAGGGGAAAAAGGCTGCGGTGCCAATTGTGCTTGGCGGAAACCTTCTCCCCGTCGATGATCTTATTATCCATCTGTTTGGGAATGGCCATAATGGTGTTAGTCATGACTTTCTCAAATAGAAATAGAGAGGATTGAGTGGGAGTGAAAGCCTGCTGCCAGGGGGGGAGAGGATGGAGTCCCGCAGCCAACGCAGCCGTCTGAAGCCTTGCAAGTCGAGGAAGAGCAAACAGAGGAAAGCCACCTCCACCTCGTCCCCCGTGCTCGTGCTTGAGAACACCAAAACTTCCCAGCAGAAGGCTGGAGCGATCAGGGGGTGGCTGGGGATGCCGGTCCTCGGGTCCCTCGAGGGCATCTGGGGACGGTCAGAGTAAGGCTGGTGGTCACACACGATGAGCGACCTCCGCTAATTAATTCGGGGAATATTCCCATTAACACGGTGTAATGCCCTTGAAGGTGAACTCTAAGAGAGAAACTCGATGGATGAGCTCCTCTCCAGTCCAGTCATTCCCCTCCAGTCTGGGAACAAAAAGACCCACTACATTTTCTTGTTAAAATTATTTTTTTGGGGACAGGTCTTGCTGATGGTTTTTTTTTGGGGACAGGTCTTGCTGATGTTTTTTTTGGGGGGGACAGGTCTTGCTGATGGGGTGATTTTTGGCAAGGAAGCTGCAGGTTGTTTTGGCAAGGATGCTCTGGCTTCTGGGTGAAGTCGACTCTTTATTTTTGAGGCTCAATGCAGGCAGTGGTTGTGGAGCATTTGGGAAGCGGAATGGGCTGGGCTGGATTCATCCCCACTGTGCAACAATCCTCCCAGAGGTGAAAATACAAATATATAATACAAATATTATATTATAGTAATACATCTGCTGCTGCTTCATGACAAGTGCAGGCAGAGTGACCAAATCTGTGTTTTTTGTTTTTTTTTAATTATTATTATTATTTATTAATTAATTAATTT